>NC_142585.1:45174433-45481906 GCF_965207765.1 Zootoca vivipara | reverse complement strand
AGCTGCCATCTTGGCTCCTCCCCACTCCTCCTCCCTCAGTTTTTAATTGTGCCTTGTGGGAAGTGGTCATTTCTTCCTTAGACTTCTGGTGCACACCTTTTTTCAGGCTGGTTAACTCCTTGTTTATTCTACCTCTTGTTGAATTTCTCTGTGGCTCTAGTTCCTTTACCTTCTGCTTATTTTCACTACTTATAAGTATCAGTAGCTTATGTATTTTCCGCTCTCCAGCCCTAATGCTCAGTGCAGCTAAGGCTTTAGAAACAGAAACTGTTAGTTCTCAGTGGGGGGTTAGCCAGTTTTCTGCCACTTTGCTAACAATCTGCAAACAACTGGCTATTGTTCATTTCTGCTTCTTTGCCTACATTTAAATGGTAAAGGCACAGATGAAATCCACTCAGTCTTTAGCTGCAGCCCTCCTCCCATGTAAGCAGCAGCTTCTCCTACTTTAAACAGTTATGACAGATCTTCCCAGTTTACCAGCCTCTCCTTCCCCCTCTCTAGGGGATTTCTATACAGAACATCTCAGAGCCAGATCAGGTGTGCCCATAAATTCCCCTTTATATGACATTGTTCTAACTGGAGGAGAGGTGTGCAATATAAAGCTCAGCAGGAGGCTCTGTCCCTGCTTTGTCTGAAGAATGCTCACTGCACAGAGAGAGGATGGCAACAGAATATTCCTGTGGAGGACGAGCAAGCAGTTCAATCACAGGGAAGCTCTCCCTCAGCTGAACTTAGAAGAATTCCTCATCCTATGGAAACTCCTATCAGAACCAAGGTATTTATGCAACTCACCCCAACATGAACCAGCCTCAATATTCAATACTTAATACACAAATGTCCAGAATCGGTCTCAACTGATGCAGTTTTCTGAACTATTTATTTCTTAATTTCCAATTTATTTCACTGCCCCAAAGAGACTTAGCTAAGTAAGTACTTTTAGCTTCAGCCCCATATCAGTCTCCAAATGTTCTACATCAACAATCCATATCTACTACTCCTCCCTCCAACTCCAGGAGGCAGTCTAAAGTGTGACCTTCATGCAGAAGTTCTCAGTCCCCCCCCCCCCCCGAAGGCCTTACTCCGACCATCAGCCACAGGATGATGATGTTGAATGGAGTGGTGAATCAGAAGTCTGATTCTTGCAGTGTTATGGCACTCTGATTTCTTTACTCCCTGGTACAAATCTATTCTGCGTTTATTCTGTGATTCCTTTACTCTTATATGCTTTGTCTGATACTTCCTCCATCATACTTTTCTACCTATCTTACTGGGAAGTCTTTTAGTGAATCTTTTAGTCAACTCTTTCCTGTTGAAAGCTGCCTCCCACGCTATACTAATACCAAATCTCCCCACTTTTTGGCTTGTTATCTAAAAACTGAGGAAGTGAGGAGCTAAGATGGCAGCTTCCTGCTTGAATTGTTTATTTATTATTTCAAGCTTGCAGTGTTGCCTATTGACCAGCAGGCAGCACCAGACCTAACTCAATCTGGCGGCAGCTTTTACAGGAGCTAGAAATACCTTTCATGGTAAGTATAAGTCATTTCTGTAGCAAGCTTGGGGAACAGATCACAATGACTTGAGTTTCTTGCAGGGAAAAACTGTTAAGGGACTTGCACAATTTTTTTGCTTCTCCAGCACCCTACCCTTTTCTCCAAGGCCTTTGTATTTGACGTGGGGGAGGGGTGGTGGTGGGACTAAGCATGCCAGGGTTCTGCAAGATGCAGAACCAGGAAAAATCTGGTTTGTTTCAGTGGCAATATACCTCTGAATACCAGTAGCTGGGGAGGTGGAGAGAGCACTTTTATCATTTCAGCTTAATTTTGAAAGGCTTATTTTCCCCTATTGCAGGAGAGTCAATAGATGATGAAATGACTCAACTGTGTGGCCTTGCACGAAGGTAAGTGCATCATTTCCTTTTGCTAACCTTTCTTTAGTTCAGTACACTTAGCAGTCAAATGGGGCACAATGTTTTTAAGCATTACATTAGGCTGAAGGTTGTGAGTCTGGTGTCCTCCTGCTCCCCTGTATCTTTTGTGAGGTTCAGGTGAGACAATGAACATATCCCTTGATATGAACATATCCCAATGAACTCCAGGGCAAATAAGGGAAATTCCACATCAAGGAACCCATTAAAACATCAATTGACCATTGTTATATTAGCATTTTTTTGAAAAACAAAACAAAACCTTATTTGTTTTGCTATTCCATATGAAAAGGATTACCAGGATTGCCACTCTTTCCAGGCTGCTTAGGAAGCTCTCCCATTAAACAGTTCATTCAGTGGCTTGCAAATCATATTTTAAAAATACAGTGGTACCTCTACCTATGAATTTAATGCGTTCCGAACGCACATTCGTAAGTCGAAAAAAATTGTAAATCGAATCCCATAGGAATGCATTGGGAGAAATAATTCGTAAGTCGAAGCAACCCTATCTAAAAATTCATAAGTAGAAAAAATCCTATCTAAACCGCGTCCAAGATGGCGGATGGAGTTCCGTTCGTAAGTAGAAACATTCGTAAGTAGAGTTATTCGTAAGTAGAGGTACCACTGTAGCAGTCCCTGTCATCAGACTCATACCCTTTTAAAAGACAGGGAAAAAAGAATGGGGAGGAAAGAGGAAAAGAAGCAAATTCTGACACCAAATTCTTAACATTACAAGTTTTTTGTAATGATTGGCTTGGATGGAAACAAGCTGCTCACGTTTCAAAATATAAGTCTTGACACCCAGCCTGGAAGTGACTGTAATGCACTTCCTCCCAGCGTGGAGCATGGCAGGAATCTATGGCTAGTCATATTCTGAGTATACCCTTTTAAATTAATGAACATGACTAGCCTAGATCTATTCAATGGGTCTACTCTGAGTAGAATGTAGTTGGAAATAATCCTCAGCATGTCACTCCCAGATTGGCTCATAGGGGCCCTGTTGATGCCATCACTCCAGAGCAGCCAATCCTGTTCATCTTCCTCACAGGGCAGGTGCAACTGATGGCCTTGGGAAGTGTGGGAAGGGGCCCAATCCATCTGGTGAGAGCAGCAGCAAGTGGAAGTGGTAGTTCCTTGCTGTCTACTTCTTCTGTGATTCATAGTGGCCATGAACTTGACTATGTAACTTAACATAAATAAGCTCTCCAGACATTAGGTAGAATTCATGTTGAGACATCCCCTCTTCTTTTTCTTCTATAGTTTATCTGACTTTGAGATGCAACAAAAGCCATCCTCTTTGGAATCCCCCAGGCCTGAAAAAGAAGAAACAGAGGGCGAGAGGGAAAACCTGGCAATCATGCCAGCCAAATTCCCCCCAGGTAAACTAGTTTACTCCAGAAGAGGGAATCTTTAGCAGCCTTGAGGCATTAGAAAAGGAAGTTTCTGGTTTGAATGCCATAATTGGTACACTGGTCGGGTTAGTGGAGATAGTGGGTGTTCTGAAGCCATAAGGCCTTTGCTACTTTTACTAATAATATCCAGATAGGCTCCAATAGTCAAGAAGGGAAGATTCATTATATTGGCCCAAATGCAGGTATTGGAAGAAATATACCCAGTGAGGCTCAAGCTAGCAATTTATTTTTTCAGAAATCAAAAGAGTTATACATTAACAAATGTTCAAGATAAGATCAGGCCTAGGGGTAATTATAGAAAATCAAATTATGATACCTTCAGCTCTCCTTTAAGATACCATAACTGACTAGAAAACATCCAAAAAGGTAATAATAGTTTTTCCTGGAACCTGGCAGGTTGGGATAATAAGGTGGATAAGGATTTTATTTGTATGCTGTAGCAATTTGATATAATATGTTTGCAAGAGACTTGGTCTTATGAACCTAACCTGCTCCTGCCCTCAACTTACAGGATTGTAACTCTTCTAGCCAGTCAGCTGTTAATAAATTTAAAAGGGGCTGAGGAGCTTCTTTCTGTTACTCATGGTGTCTGATGTCTTCAAATCCCTTTTTACCACTCCTCTGCTGCCGGCACGAAGCTTCGCTGTGTGAGGGTAGCGGTATACTTGAAAATGGCGCCCGCGACACTCACTCCGCTCGCTCCGGAGCTCTTAAAGTTCTCATGCCCCCAGAAAGCTCAATCTGGGGTTCTTCTGGGGGGCCGTGTTGCTGTCGCTGCTCCCCCCCTTCCTCACAGCGCCAGGAACCTCGGAGCTTGAGGATTCCTCGCCAGTCAGCGCTGGTGGTAGACCGGAAGTCCATTATTTATTATCTGTTAGCCTGGCCTCTTATATATAGACCTAAAAGATCATTTTTGAAATCTTCGTTCACATAAATAAACAAGCAGGTGCAGCCTGGCAGAAATGGCCCAGTTTCATTTGAGTGACAACAATAGCTTCATAACTCAGAGAGTGGCCCTCTGCATTGGCTTCCAAAAAAGAGACGGAAAAGGAGTTTGATAAAATCACTATTAGTTGTTGTGGTGATTCAGAGGTATAATCTGAAATCAAGCTACATTTAAGCTTACTGGTGTCTCTGGTATCTTCTGCATCGAGGATGATGGCTAATATTATGGATGTTTGTTCTGTATTATAAACTTACAAAGCACAACTAGTTTACCCACTACATTTACTATGCATAGAAGGACATCATCTAGATTTTCTGGCCAGGATTCCATCCTCCACCATTGTTATTTTAAATTGAGGCACACAGACCTTTTGGCTCACAGAATCTACTTCATTGTTTTATGAGTACCCCAAGATCAGCTTGGAGCAAAAGATGTAAACATAATTAATTCTAAAGGAATAAGTTTTGAATTTCAGAACTGAATGGTGTTCACGGTCCTTTCTCTTGAAAATCTATTTCTAGATACCCTAGGATTTCTTTATTTCAGTAATATAATTTAAGGTGTGAGCGCACTCATTTTGTTGCCAATATTGTAGGTAGTAGGTAGATCCATTTCACCACAAATCACTCAGAGATCTACCAGTGGATTCAATCTGTCTATCCTTGTTTTAGACTTTTAGTGTTTGTATTTTAAAAATAGATGGACTTTTCTCTAAAATTCAAATTAGGAGCTAGAATACAGACAATTGAAAGGTGATGTTTAAATTACATGGTTTCTACTGCTATAAAGGCGCAGGTACTGTTTCATTGGGATTGAAGTGTGCTGCATAATTAATAGGAAGAGTGAGACTTGACCTGGAACAAGACACCCAGTGCAGGCTGTTCTGCTAGAGACTCAATTGAAAGCAGGTGGTGTTTGCAAAATGCTCTGTTTAAAATAAAACTGAGTTTATTGGAACGGCTGAACTAACAAATAAAATGGAATAGGTGAATTCCTGACTAATGTGGAAGTGTACTGCAGGTGGTGGGAACCTGCAGTCAACCAGCAAAGGTACTTTTTAATTGAAACAGAATACTGTGTAATATGCTTCCTTATTTCCCCCCCCCCTGTCCTATGTGAATCAAACTCATTTACTAAATAGTTTCATATAGTGTTGTCTGAGTGCATGATGCTCTACATAGTATCATTAGTGAAACTAAGGGGTTCCTGCCCCAGTGAATTTACAAACCACATGTCAACAGTAGATTGAGATCAAAAGTAAAGAAAGAAAGAAGTGAGTGTAGGACAGGGTCACAGAAAGAAGGGGAGGGGAAAGGGGGAAAAGGAAGAGTTTCAGAAGGATGACCAAATGCATTGACATGTAAAGTCAGACTTATTTTCAGGGCTGAAGATGGGGAGTTGAAAAAACGTTTTTCTTAGATTAGTTTGCCTTGTCACCTGAGATTGTCACCTGAGATTCTTCTTACGGTAACCCTGAATTCGAAAGGTAGGCTGGTTGCACAGGAAAGAGAGGGCCGTCCCTATGGTGGCACCCCAACTATTGCACTTTTTCCCTAGCAGAACTCAAATTACAAGAAGGGAAAGGAGGTCTTACCCCTATACTTTTCGTGAAGATCCCCTTAGCTACTGACTGTGTTGAGAAGGTAGTGGGGGACATAATTTGACATAACATGAAATGGGAGTTATAGATTTCATTAAGAGTCCTCCATACCTCCTCCCTAATTATTGAAGTGAGGTGAAGTCTTTCTTGTCTTTCTGAGCTTTCAACAGCAGTCTACTGCTTCTTTCTTATTCTTTCTTCTGTTGTCTTTTAATTCATTTTAGTTGGCATTTTGTATTGCATTTAATTGGTCTGTCAGCTGCCTTGAAAGCTATTCTGATGGGAAAGATGGGAATATAAACGTGCGTACATACACATATACACAAAAGTCTAGGGAGCTGAGGATGGGAAGGCTGATGTTCATGGGCAAGGCTGGAGAAAAAGGGGGAAATAAGAACAGAAAGTTGGGGCACATATATGTGGCAATGGGCAAGTCTGCAAAGTCTGTTGAAAGTCAAAGGTGAGGGTTGATGGAAAGCTGGTGTAAAGATATATGGAGGGTGTCATGTGGTCTCAGTGACGAAAGGGAAAGAGGGGGATGGTTTTGGCAGCAGACCGGTGGGTACAGCTGAGAGGATTCTGTGAGGCAAGAGACTGCCAGAGAGAAGGTGCTTGTGGTTATTGAGGCAGGAGATTACCAGATTTTGTGGGGTGGGTGTTGTGGATGGAGGAAGAGATGTTTGTAATGATATTTAAGGGAGAACTGACAACTTGGCAGTGGACTTCCATTGCCCTCTGTGGGTTGAAGGAAGATAGGAAATCTGGGAGGAGTTGGTGACATTTCTTCAATAGTATTGATATAAATCAGGTCAGGGGAACCTCTGGCCCTCTGGTTGTTGCTGGACTCCAGCTCCTTTCAGCCCTAGCCAGTATAGCCGATGGTCAGAGATGGAAAGCATGGACTCCAATGACATCAGGTGGAGTGGGGGACGCACAGTGATTGTAGCCGGCTTTGCTTTGAGAGTTACTGACTTGTGTATGCCCCACACAGATTATTACTACTACTATTACTATTAAATTTTCTGTACCACCCTTCATCCGATTTGTGTTAGACCTAAATCTGAAAGCCCTCCAGTAACTAGTAAAGAGCCATAATATTTTCAGTCCCCTCCCTGCTCCAGACTTTGATATGGCTACTCTCTTGCCATTTATTTAGAGTTGTTGATGGAGCATCTCCAAGAAATACGAATGTTGAGGCACCAGCTTGAGGAATCCATCAGAACCAACGACCGACTAAGGAAGCAACTTGAGCAACAAGTGTCAGACTCTGCTCAGGAGCAAGGTAGAATATTTGGAGTCAATTTCTGCTTAGGAAGGTTGGAAGGAAGGAGAGCTGTGTAGACCTCCAAAAAAGAAAATAGCCCTTCTTTATATGCAAACAGTGATATCAAAATATGTGTTTCATGAGTACCTGCCCCATATCAGAAGACACAGGAAAGGCACTGAACTTCCTCCTCAGGCTCTGCTTTGAACCCTACTCTTATTAAATCTTGCATTTTTTAAGCATCCTATGGTTGTGTTTTTGTGTTGTTTTTAAATGGTGCTATCTGGAAATGGTGGTTCCTCTCGGGAGTAATTTACACTGATGGAAAAGTATATATATAAATGCCTCTGAGTTTGTTCATGAAGTATTTACAAGCAGCTGGAAAGCCATGCTGTTCTCTTGTGAAATGACCACACCTGAAACTATTCCAGCTCTTGTTTTTATGGCTTCATAAAGATTTGAGGAAAAGACATCTGGTTAATGCAGCAGGCATACAATCTCTTACACCTTTTCATCCATCTTTCTGTTACTTTGGTTAATCAAATTTATCACTGTGTGATGGATTCCTTACCACTGCAGAAAAAGGAGCGTGGCTGTTTTGTATTTGTAAGTGAGAGAATCCTCCCAGCTCCTTCGTATTTTGATGGCAAATCAAGACAAGGCAGCAGGAGAGCTATGTTTAAGCTGAAAAGTAGTGTGGGGAGGGGAATCGAGTTGGAAAACCAATGCTGAGGGAATGGAGCGTGTCTCTCCCCTGGTTTGGTTTATGTATCTTTTCTTCTGTTGGGTCAGCAGCTTTGAGGGAGAGTGGATTTGGATCAGAAAACATGAAGGAAAGGGGCTAACCCTCTGCATTGCAGCCTGGTCCTGATCATTGTTTTTTAGGCAAGGAGATAGGATCGCTGCAGTTTCTGTTCAACCTCTTAAGAAATGGGGGATATCTGATGATTGATCTTCAGCCATCTTGTCAATTTGACCTTGAGGCTGTGGGCTCAGACTATATAGCACATGAAATGTATTATTGTGTTCAATGTGGGCTTGCTTATTGAATTGCTTATGGCTATTCCAGTACACAAGAAGGGAAGGGGGGAGTGCTACTGATCCAATGAAAAGTTGCCCTGTGCTGCCTATTTACTGGATCCAGACAGAGGACATACTTCTGCCAGAGGTAAAACCTCTCTCTGGTGGTGACAGCCAGGGAGACAGGCCATCCTGCTCTTAAGACTGACAGTGTCCAGGGTTGGCGTAAGTTAGGCTAATCAACGATCTGGAGAGACTTCTCTTCCTTGGGCTTTTTCTTGGCAATTTCTTCTTTTCTGTGTCCCTTGCACAGAACTGGTGATCAGTGGCAAAGCTTTGGTGTGGTTGTTGACTGTGGTGGGGCTTCATGGAGTTATCCCATCATAGATTAAATCATTGTAATCCTAACAACCCTGTAAAGTGGGTGAATGTTTTTCCCCATTATGCAGTTGGCTCAGAGAGACTGGCTTTGCTGCAACCACTCAGTTTATGGTGCAGGGGAGATTTGGGCCACGGAAGTTTCTTGATTCATAGCTCAACCCTTTTACCACTAAAGCTACAAATCACACATCTCTTTCTTACAATATAATTTTATACACAACACTGGCTTGTGGGAGAGCTTCCATAGCTGTGACAAATGAATTAACCTTTGAAACAGCAATATTTGAAGGGGTGGGGGGAAGAAAGCAATGAATGTGGGCTTCTTTACCTTGGCTCCTTGTCTGATCCATTATTGCTTTTATCCATCATATCTTCAAACACCTCTGCAACCTTGACAGCTAGAAACTTGCTTGCTTGTTATAAATGAACTCAGCATTTTGGTGCTGCAAGCAGCTACCCATCACTGATGAAAGCTCAGGCCAGATGTGCCTGTGTTTATGCTCACTGTAGCCATCTCAGCTTCATAAACTGCTTGCGTTTCTAGCTTCAGTTTCATATCTGATCCTGGGGACTGGTGATTGTTATAGAGCACTGGCAGCATACAGATTACAAGAGGGAAGGCTGCTGCCCCAAGGAGCTTTCCATCTCGGATTCAGTGCATGAAAATAAAGTGGGGAGAGGGAAGAGGAGGAGGAAGAGGGATGTGGAGGCAGGAATGAACAAGGAAAGAGTCACTGTACTTAGGCTTGGTTTCAGAGTTAGTTGCAATAGGATATGGGAACTAGGAGGCTGAGGCAAAAGATTTCATGGAAAAGGCTTAGGTACCATGGTTTCCTGCTTAAAACCCATGGCTTATTAAAACACAATACAAGGACATTCTCAGTTTAATAAACCATGGTTTTTTAAAGCAAGTTTATTGTGTCTGAACTGGACCACACTCAGCTGAAGAATCATGTCAAGTGTCAGGTAAAGAGGTTTAATTATGGCTTGAGGTGATAGCTAAACTGAGGAGTGTTTTGTTATCAACCAGCTAAACAAAGTAAGAAGCCATTGTTTGCACATACCATGGTGTGATATCCCACTTGACAAGCCATAGCTACAGTCAGTGCTCCACCATCAGAATCTAGTGTTTCATAGAAATGAGAGAATTCATGAAGTTGAGTGGGCAGAAATTGGAAGTGGGCAGGTGATTCTAACCATGGCTTCCAGTTATATATTTGGGATCTAAAGCCATGGTCTGGTTTCTAAGCTATGGCTAGCACAAACCCTGGTTTGACCTGTTGTCTGTATGGAGCAAATGAATTTCTAAAACTGAGAAGAAGAAAAGTTCAAAATTATTTAAAGGTAATTAATATACTTCTTGATTTCAGTGGAGTATACCTTCAGGTGTCTAGGATTCATTTTGTGGGGTGGGGATAGGGGAGAACTCTGTGGCTCTGCTTCCAAGCCCTGGAATAACTAAAATAAAGGTGAAGTAATGGAGACTTATATTACTGCCACATAGTCTTTGTTTCACAAGTGGCTCCAAGCATGTTGAGGTCAGCCTTCTTAATGGGGGGGGGGGAAGTTCTCTTAACCTCTAGCAGAAGGGCCCCTCCTCTTGTAAAGTCTACCTGCACAGCTGCTCTTTCAGCAGATGAAATTGCAGTTCAACCAATAGATCAACTGGAACTTGTCAGACGCAAAACTAGCATCCTCCTTTTATTCTTCTTACTTTCCTTTCTTTCCTTTTTGTAAATGCAGTAATTTACCAGAGTGTTGAAAATGACTGCAAATTCGTCTTCTTGCAATCTCTAGCTGGAGGCCCAAGATAAGTGTGGCAATGTCTGCACCCAACATCATTATCTGCCAGGGATAATTTGCAATTTTACTGATATTAGCCCAGCATCGGTAGTGGTGTTGGAATGGCTTGATCAGAGTCCACCTGAATTACCTTTTACTCTGATGATAACCTTCAGAATATACAGGGGATAAATAGCTTTCATAGTGTGTGTATTGCCCCCTCCCTGCATTGTTTAAATTGTTCTTGTCTGGAAAAGTTTAATCTTTACTGACCTAGAGATGACTCATAAATCGTTTTTATGTATATATTTATAGGTTCTGCAAACATTTGTATTCGTGGCTCGGAGCAACATAATTCCCTGACTTCTGAAATTCATTTCCTGAGGAAGCAAAATCAGGCTTTGAATATGATGCTGGCAAAAGGATCTCGAGGTATGATAAGAAACTCGATGTTAAAGAGAGAGCACAACAATTTGGAGTTATTTGTTTGAAAATGGTAGGACAATATTGTTGTGCCTTTTCAACATCACACTCGAGAAGAGAATGTTTGTAGGTGCCAGTTTGCCTGTTACAATATCTGCTGTACTCAACAGATTTCTGAAAATGTTGCTTTGAAAAGAAGATCGCTAGTCCTCATTGTCTTATTTATTCATTGCAACATTTATATCTACAATAGAACTCCTCTACCCCACAAAAGTGTTTCACAATCTGAATGAAATCATAATCAATAAAATGGCAAATGAAACCTTTTGTAGAGAGACAAAATGGTAGCAGCTTGTAAGTGGAGCATTGTGGAGGATGCTTAGCAACTGCAAGGAGATCTCTTTCCAGCAGCTGATGGATATCACCTTTCCTCTTATCATAAAATACCTCTTATAGAACTCAGGTATTGTAAGGGTTAATTTTTTATTTCTTTGAAATGCATTTTCTATTCCAGAGCCGCAGGAGAGAAAACTGGGATGCTAGAATTGTAAATGTCACATGAGTATCTCATTTCACTTATTGCTTCTCTAAGCTGTGGGTGTCTTTAATGTTGAAATAAATATATAAATCATTAATTTTCCCTAGCAGTTTTGCTCAGATTATGCTTAAATTGCCAACAAACTGAGCTTTGTTTCCTCCCAGAGAAACAAAAGGAAAATGAAAAGTTGAGAGAATCCCTGTCGAAGAAGCTCCTTGCTGCCGAGCGCCTTCACAAGGACTACGAGCACCTCAAGAAGGAGAAGGAGAAACTGCAGAAGCAGCTTGGGAAGCAAGAGGAAGAAAATGGGCATCTGACTCATGATATTTACAGTGTTAGAAACGAACTAAACAGGTAGTAATCCTGTCATTTCTCTCCCAAAACATATTTCCTAATGATGTAGTCATGCTGCAGTTTGCATAGCAGGCAGTAGGTGAAGCTATGAATTTCATGGTGGTGACAAACTGGGCTCTTGGAGCTGCTGGTCATCACAGTTGGGTTAGGAGGAAGGGCTAGGAGGAAGAAATCAGAGTTGGGAGTGAGCAAGTGACCCAGACCTGTGAGCAAAGGTTTGGCGAGGTTTGAGGGGAGGAGTGGTTTGGACAAGGCTTAGAGGGTAGGTAAGGGGAAGGGCTTGCCAGGTAGGTGAGGCTGGTGAGCAAAACAAGCAGAGTCAAACCCCTAGTAAGGCTGTATGAAGGTAAAGCAGAGTTCTATGCCCCAGGATTGAGGAGGTAGATATTGAGGAGGAGATATTAGAACTCTGGGCAAGATGTGGCTGGGTGGCATGTACTTCAGTACCAAGATTACAAGTATCTTTGGGTGGCTTTGCCTTTGCAGGCAAGGAACCACAGAATTGTAGTGTTGGAAGGGACTCAAAGGCTCATCCAGCCTAACCTCCTAAAGTGTAGGAATTTCCTTAGCCTCAACCCCTGTCCTGCCTTCTAGCTTTTGCTTTCCCCTCCCACAAACATCATCCTCCATGACCACCCATTTCCCCCTCCCTAAATTCATCATGAATCTAAGACAACTGTTCTCCCCTGAAACCAGCCTTGACCAGTTTGGAGACTGAAAATCCCACTCAAGAGAGGGGGCAGGTAGAGAAGGGCTGGGCCACTCCAACCATCCTCCTCCTTCTCAGGCAGGACTAACTCCTCTACCAATCAATCTCAGGCAAGACCACAGAGGGAGCAAAACATCTCTCTCCATGACACACCCCTCCTAGCCAGCCAACCCAGTAGAGAATCCCTGTGTATTAATATTACCATTTTAATAGCACTGGAAGTGGCTAGTAGGGTCATTGGGGGGGAGGGGGTGCTTCTGTTCCTTTCCTCCGCTGATGGAGCGGAAACATCACCTATCCCCCCTCTGAGTGGGCTAGACACTTTCCCCCATTGACTGGCAACTGCCCCAAGCATCCCCACCTCTGCCAGAAGTGACCATCCTGCCCCCAGCCGCTCCACCCCCCCCCCAAGAATCTGGAGCCCCTCACCCAGCAGCGGGTGTGTGTGTGTGTGTGTGTCTTCTCACCTGAAGACCAGACACCACAGATGGCAAAGAGGTGCTTCCTGAGCATCATGGCCCCGTGTGGGTGGATGCCCAACACCCTCATGCCCAGGAAGGGTTTCACATCATCCGAGCTGCTGACTGAGTAGAGCCGAGAAGGATTCACTGTGGAGTTGTTCTGTATAGTATACTACGGGTAGCCAACATGATTCCCCACCCCCAGACATGTGACCGCAGCTCTTGCTGATAGGAGTGTAATCCAACAACATCTGGAGGGCACCATATTGGCTACCCCATGATATGCAAAGGTCATGTATTTGCTTTGTTTATGTAAAATCAGCTTCAGGAGCAGATGATGGGAGAAGAGAGAATGTATTTAAAACCTTCTCACTACCTCCTGGGAAGGGCCATGGCTCAATTGCAGAACATCCGCTTTTCATAGAAAAGGTCCCAGGTTCATTCCCCAGTGTCTCCAGATTGAGTTTAGAGAGAACCACCTTTGAAACCCTGGAGAGCCACTGTCATTCAGCATAGCCAAACCTGAGCTAGATGGGCCACTAGTGTGAATAGAAAGCAGCTTCCTATGTTTTTCTGTACTGCTTTGTGCTTCAAAATGCCTCCCCCCAGCCACTTTTCCAGATGTATGTTTACCCTTGCAAGTGCATCTGGAAGCCTGCAAGAGAGGGAGGGTTAGCATCTTTGAGGGGGATTTTGAGCAGGTGGGAAAGACTTTAATTCCTCCCCCAGTGCTCCATTCTAAATTGCTGCCTGTCTGAAACTGCTTTCCCATACACAGTGAGCATTGGATTTTAAAAACAAAACACTTGCAGGTAGCCTCTAGTGTGGCCATCAGGATGTGCAGGCTGTCAATGACCTGGTCTGTTCTAGTCCTATGATTCTAAATTTTCTTTCCTGGGGCATCATTGGTTTTTCATGATAACAAAAATTGTGTTAGCACAGCCTGGCCACAATTTATAGTGCCAATGTTTAAACTCATACTGACCAGTTCAATTGGAATGTCACAGGCTGCAAATTGAGCTGAACGCCAAACAGCATCAGCTGTCAGAGAATGACAAATTACTACACTCACTACAACTGGAGCTGAAGGTATATGAAAAGTTAGATGAAGCAATCAGAAGTCAAAAAGGTATGAAACAATATGATCTTGGTGGTAGGTCCCACTATATGCTCCCTCAGAAATTCACACAAGGCTTTTGCTTTTCCTGCTCAGTTCCTACATTTCAATTGCTGCCAAGATTGCACACCTATCATCCTCTGCATTCTGAACAGAGGAGAGATGCTAGGTACTTCTCTCTTTGAGCAAGTGCTTTGGTGGCTGATGTTGGTGCTTTATTCCTCTTTGATAGAGCTGCTGATGAGGCAGGAGAGGCATGCCCACACGTTTTGTGGTCATGTCTCTTTTATGTGCATTTTGTGTTATACTGTGCCTATGCAACAGCTATTTTGTGGCTTGGTGATCCCTGGGATGCAGGATGCAAACTTTTACTAAATGCTCGCAGAGAAACGTGTAAGCACTAATTGATCCAGATGTACCCACCTGGATATCACTCATCACTAAGATTAACTAGAAAATGGCTTCTCCCAAGGAAACCAGTCGTGCCATTTTGCTCATCCTTATGTTTGCTGCATCCTCTTCCTCTGTTCCTACAGCATTCTCTGTTAATATTCAAGTTTGGGAATTCCTGTACACAGGGAAACCAATGGTTCCAGCTACCTGTCACCCATAGTTTCATTAGAAAGCAAGGTTATTTTTACATATGGACCACTTGCTACTCCCTGGTACTTCCCATCATGCACCCGTAATGGGGAAATAAAGGTACCATGTATGGGGACTGTATGTGAAACCTCATGCCAGTGCACCGCAGATCCAGGGGTGCAGCAAATGCAGATTTAACCTCTCTGAAGGGCGTGTGTTTCTGATCTGCGCCAGAGAAGCCATTTTCAAGAAAATTCATTTTCTTGGAGAAGCTTTTAAATCACCTTTTGTCTGGGCCAAATGCATGCTGGATCCTCTTTCTTTTAGGCTGCAGAAGACCTAACATCTGTCAGTAAAATGTGTGGACTAGTTACATTAGTGAACTTATTTACATGGCTGTGATCCCAATGCTTGTAAATAATCATTTAGCAATTGCATGGCATGCCACTGGAAGAAAGAGAGAAGGAAAAGAGAGAGAGTGATAATTTGGGAGGATAACATAAATTCTAGAATTTCTCATCCTAGAGTTGATCCTTCAAGTTTACTATCAGAAAACAGCTAATTGGGTTCAAGTAGCCCCAATTATTAGCAACAAACAGGAAAGGCAATGAGCTTTTAATTGTCTCTGCGTAGGTGATTTTAAAATACTGCCATTTGGCCTGTGTTATGCCCCTAGCGTATTTCACAAAAATGCCCAGATGATTAAGAGAAACTTGGCCTCTTCATTTTTACAGTAGTGTGACTCTATTAGAAGACAAGATTGGACACAGTTGAGCAGGGAACAGAGCCTGCATTTCCCACATCTAAGCCCAAGGCTGCTTTCATACCTCCACTGATGAACTTAGAGCTGAGGCAGAGGGCTAAACAGGGAGCTGTTATTATTTTAGCTGCAAGGGAGAAAGGTGTTCCTGGAAAATAATGCTTAGCATTCCAACCACAGAAATGGCCCATCTTTTTATGAAACCATAAACCTTTGCCTTTTTGGCAGATTAAGAATACCTGGGATTCTCAGTTTCCATGATTAAATGTTGTCCAGGCTTTTGATGAAACTGCCTTCATTTTCAGTATCTACTCTTCCTTCTTTCCGTTTTTTTCTTTTTCATGCCATGCTTCCAAATGGCCTTCAGGATATATATCCCCCCAGTCTGTTAATATACATAATTTTACCTTGGGTATGCAACATTAGCTTTTACGGACAAAGTTATTTATTTGGCTCTTATTAAATCTTTGGAGGATAGAAGTAATTAAGGTTGGAGAGGGGTGTGTATGTGTGTGTGCAACCCTCTTCCCTTTTAAATTATTATCATCTACTGTTTGTAGTAGTTAGTTCTTAATATCTGGCTCAAATGCACTCATCCAGCATGTTAATAATGACTCTTTTAATTGTTTGCAATGGTAATTAAAAACAAACCCCAACTCCTAAGATCTCGCCCGTGACGGATCGGATGAATGCTGGAAAGATCAAATCAATCCACTTGACTTGCATGAACTATTGACTGAAATACAGAACTTCAGAATGCAGCTTGAAAGGAGCATCAAGGCAAACAAGATGTTGCATGAAAAATTGGAAGAGCAGCTTTCCAGAGGAAAGAGAGAGGGAGATAGCTTGGGGTCAACTGTAAATATCGGCTGCCTTTTAAAGCAAGAATTGCAGCATTTCACTGGGATAAATGGTATGGTATATGGTGCACAATCAGGTTTTGTGTGTTGGTTTGATGGGGTTTTCCTCCAATCCATTTTGTTGGAAATATATGCTGAACTGAGCGCATTTGTGTGCTGTGTTGTTTGCTTCTATCCCCTCTTCCCAACAAATCTAACCTAGAGGCAGCTTGAGATTTCAAATGGAGGGAGGTCAAAATACAAGCTCCCCTAATTCAAAAGAGTGTCCCCATTGAGTCTGATACAGCTGCCCCTTTTAAACCTATTCAAAATGGAGATGGTACCCTGCTGCTACCTAATCTTTGCCAACACTTACCCCATCCAGAGAATGTTTCCTGGTGCTAGTTCCAGCTAAAGAGAGGCTTTTCAGGGCAGTGTGTGTGTGTGTGTGTGTGTGTGTGTGTGTGAGAGAGAGAGAGAGAGAGAGAGAGAGAGAGAGAGAGAGAGAGAGAGAGAGAGAGAGAAGAAGAAGAGTTTGGATTTGATATCCCGCTTTATCACTACCCGAAGGAGTCTCAAAGCGGCTAACATTCTCCTTTCCCTTCCTCTCCCACAACAAACACTCTGTGAGGTGAGTGGGGCTGAGAGACTTCAAAGAAGTGTGACTAGCCCAAGGTCACCCAGCAGCTGCATGTGGAGGAGCAGAGACGCGAACCACCTCTCCTCTGCCTCCCCCCCCCCCCATTTTTGTGCATTATCAAAAGTGTGATTGAAAAGGTCAGGATTCTGGGGGTGCTTGCCAAGAATGCCGCTAGAGCCCAAATGGTTTTGTGGGGTGCAGGAATTTTGCAAGGCCTCACCAATCTTTGCAGGGGTGAGGGCAGACATCACTAGTCTAAACCTGGCAATTCAGCATTTTGTGAACTCTTTACCTCAGGAACTTCCAGCTGTTGGAAGCGGCATGCTTCTGAATGACAGTTGCTGTGAATACCAGTGCTGGGGAGAGGGCCTTTTCGGTAGTGGCTCCCGCCCTGTGGAACGCCCTCCCATCGGAGGTCAAGGAGATAAACAACTACCTGACATTTAGAAAACACCTAAAGGCAGCCCTGTTTAGGGAAGTTTTTAATCTGTGATATTTTAATGTATTTTGGTATTTGCTGGAAGCCGCCCAGAGTGGTGGGGGAAACCCAGCCAGATGGGCGGGGTATAAATAAATAGATAATAATGCCTGTGGGCTTCCGATGGGCATCAGGTTGACCACTGTGAGAGCAGGATGCTGGACTCAATTGGTCTTTGGCCTGATCCAGGAATGCTCTACATATACCCTGTTTCTCATATTTTAAGACATACCCATAAAATAAGCCATAGCAGGATTTTTAAGCATTCAAGGAACATAAGCCATACCCCGAAAATAAGACATAGTGATAGGCGCAGCAGCAATGCCGGCCGCGGCAGGAGGAGGAAGAAAAAAAATAAGACACCCCCTGAAAATAAGCCATAGTGTGTTTTTTTGAGGAAAAAATAAATATAAGACATGTCTTATAATATGAGAAACACGGTATTCTTACATAACCATTCATATGTTTTGCTTTGGAGGTGGGGGACCAGTTTGCCAACAATAACTGTTACCGCAGAACTGTTGAATTCAGTTTTCAAACAGTTTTGCTTACCTGAATGGCTTGTTACTTGCACAAGCATTTGCTTCAGGGGGCCATGCATTACTCAGGAACAATCAATATGTGCTTTGGATGGTCTGTGAACAAATCAGCAGAATAAATTTTATGCCCTAGAGGAATATTTTCCCACTATTTGCATTGAGATTCAGTGAAGGACTCTAGCAGTTTGAAACTTAAGGGGAGACAGAAGTACCCACCATGGAAATCTGCATATTAAAAGGAACATCCAGAGCATTGCAATGCCATAGAACATAATGAATGCCCCATAGCTCAGAACACTACAGAACAAATATTGCAGCTCCATTGACTGGCTTAGTCTTGTACTTTTGACCTTGCTGAGTAGAGCTCAGACAAATGTAGACAAATCACACTGTGCTGACATATGCAGAAGTGGGCTTGTGTGTTTCAGAGGCGTGAAGTTACAAGTTTACAGCAAATTTAAATTTTATGGTGCAAATTGGGTTACCTTTGTAGGAAATAAATTTGAGATGCCCAGCTTTGACTTTTAGTGTGTCTGTGTGAATCTTAGGGGTTGCACCCAGTGTTAGCGCTACTCAGAATCAGGGTGGATTTGATTTAAATCATAATTTAAATCACTAGTCAGTACGACTTGATTTAAATCTCTTTTTTTTATTTTACAGAAAGACATTCTTGGTGGTATAATCTTAATATTTACAACCAGGTGAAGGTTTTTATTTTGGAATAATATTTACAACCAGGTGAAGGTTTTTATTTTGGAATAATAAATTTTCAGAGTAGTTTTTACAGTTATATCAAAAATTACTGATTTAGTTATACTATTAGAATACATAGACAGATAATTATGAAATTATTTTGAGGTTTAATGAGTTAACTGTTTATATTTGGACAACTTTTCTGCTGTACTTTATTGGAAGGAGAAAAATAATAATTTCCTTGATAACAATTGAAACAATTTATTTAACTAAAACAATAACATTATAGCATACAGGTGAAACTCGGAAAATTAGAATATCATCGAAAAGTGCATTTATTTCAGTAATGCAAACTAATATACAGTGGTGCCACGACTTACAAATTTAATCCATTCCAAAGACACCTTCATAAGTTGAAAAATTCGTGAGTCGAAAAACGCCATTGGAAACGCGATTTCCCATAGGAATGCATTGGAAACGGAAAAATTCGCAAGTCGAAGCAACCCCATCTAAAAATCCGTAAGTCGAAAATTCCCTATCTAAAACCGCCACAGTTGGGTTTTTTTTTGGGATGTTGAGACATTCGTAAGCGCGCGGCCATTACCCCCATTTGTAAGTCGAAAATTCAGTTGTTGAGTCGTAAGTCAAGGTACCACTGTATGAGATAGATGCATGACATGCAAAGCAAGATATATCAAGCCTTTATTGGTGTAATTTGTATTATTTGTCATTAGGTGGGTCAGTTATAAATTGAATGTAATTAATGAAATGTAATAGCAATGTTTATTTTTGTATTATTGCAACTATTTGTTTTATTACTGTGGAATTTCCAAAAGAAAGCATTTGTAAAAATTAAAAGAAAAATAAAAAATAATAAGTTGCATTACTGAAATAAATGCACTTTTCATTGATATTCTAATTTTCCAAGTTTCACCTGTATGTATCCATGTTGCACACTGTTCTGGCTAACCTCTTAATGACCCTCTGCTCCTCTTGATTCCCAGATCTTAAATTTTCTGCTGTGGACAGCAATGTCATTGAATTGCAACGGATGTATGGAACCTGCATAGCGCCACGGAATGCAGGTATTGTAAGACTCTGAAAGTATCTTTAATATACCTTCCAGAGTGAAGATTGTGTCTTTCTGGGATTTCATGATAATGCAAACAGAATTTAATAAGAGCCCTGTGGGGTCAGAGTTCAGCATTATGTTTCCCACAGCAGCCAACCATTTGTCTCCAAGAAGCCCATAATTAGGGCATAAAGGAAATCATTCTTTCCCAATGTTGCTCTCTGCTAAATCTGAAAGCTCCATGTTGGTCATCATAACTAGGAGCTATCAACAGTCTTAACCAGGGATCCCCAAACTACGGCCCACGAGGCTCTTTTATGCGGCCCCTGGCGAGCCCCACCGCCCGCTCTTGCCGGCGCGGCTTCCCACTTCCGACCTGGAAAAGCGACGAAAATAGCTTGTGTGCACGCGCAAGCATCATTTCCGGTGTACTTCCGGGTCAGAGGAGGCTTCTGCACATGCGCACAAGCTATTTCTGGTGCCTTCCAAGTTGGGAGTGTGCCAGAAATAGTGTTTGCGCATGTGTACGGGTGCGCGTTCCACCGCCCTCCAGCCCGCCATGCGATTGGCGCGGCAGGCATCCAGCCCGAAGCCAGGTAAGTTTGGGGACCCCTGGTCTTAACCTCCATTAACATGTCTAGTTGTGTTTTTATAGCTTCTCCCCACTCAAATAGAATTTGGAGTGTTTTGGTGTAAAATAATATTAAACAATATGGCATTCAGTGCATTGTTACTGTATTATTTCTATGCCCAGGGACTGAATTCTCTTCTGGGTAACATTCCAGGTTGGGTGTGTGTGTGCACATGCCAGTGAGGGGCAGGGCCAGAGGCAAACGTTGATGGAGCAATTAATGTAAATTTTACCGTAGTACAATACACTGGTTTCTACACACACTCAAACTACCCCTCCCTGCCCTCCACTCAAGCAAGCAGGAGTCATTATCAGAGTTCAACAACATACTCCAGCCAGTTAAAAAGGATGCAAAGCAGGGCTGGTGAGGGGTGTGGTGTGGAGAGTGTTTTGAGAGCCAGATGGAGAGGCCTGGAGGGTGCTTTTGGCCCCTGGGCCTGAGATTCCCCACTTCTGAATTAAAGTGATTTGTAGAAAGAGGGAAAGCAAAGGCAATAAAGAGTGCAAGAAGGGGCTGAGTTCCATATGCAGATGTTGCTTAGATATGCTGAGTGTGATCTGGTTGCTCTGCTTCTGTGCTCCTCAGATACAGAGCTGGCTGTGGATAATTCAGACAGTTCCTCCCGATACAACTCACCAGCAAACCATTCCAGTGACTCTTGCCTCATTCCCAGCCATTGTGTGTGGGCAGACAAAAATGGCCGGCACATCCTTGGCTTGATCGAAGATTATAACTCTTTACGGAAGCAAATCTTGGAAGGGCGGAAAAGGTTGTCTGAGCTGGAACTTCTTCTGAAAGAAGCAGGACTGCAGGAACTGGGAGTGACGGTAAACACCATGACTGAGAGCATGATTGTCAGAACTGGGTGCATGATCATTAAGGACACATCTACAGCATACATTTAAAGAGCATTGCTTCCTTCACTTAATC
The DNA here is from genome assembly GCF_965207765.1 of Zootoca vivipara. Taxonomy (NCBI): domain Eukaryota; kingdom Metazoa; phylum Chordata; class Lepidosauria; order Squamata; family Lacertidae; genus Zootoca; species Zootoca vivipara. Next base: position 45,460,810 of record NC_142585.1, on the reverse strand, counting down.
TGGGAACTGCAGTTTATTAAGGGTGTTAGGAGTTGTAGCTCTGCAGGGGAGGGTAAGAAGAAGAGTTTGGATTTGATATTCCGTTTTATCACTACCCTAAGGAGTCTCAAAGTGGCTAACAATCTCCTTTCTCTTCCTCTCCCACAACAAACACTCTGTGAGGTGAGTGGGGCTGAGAGACTTCAAAGAAGTGTGACTAGCCCAAGGTCACCCAGCAGCTGCATGTGGAGGAGCGGAGACGCAAACCCGGTTCCCCAGATTACGAGTCTACCGCTCTTAACCACTACACCACACTGGCTCCCATTCCCAGACTCCCATTAACAGGCGCCCATCCGCCATCTCCCATTAAAAGACTCCCATCCCCCGGCTCCTATTCCCAGAGTCTCCCATTCCTGTCTCCCGATAAGAAAAAGGAAGAGTTTGGATTTGATATCCCGCTTTATCACTACCCGAAGGAGTCTCAAAGCGGCTAACATTCTCCTTTCCCTTCCTCCCCCACAACAAACACTCTGTGAGGTGAGTGGGGCTGAGAGACTTCAAAGAAGTGTGACTAGCCCAAGTTCACCCAGCAGCTGCATGTGGAGGAGCGGAGATGCGAACCCGGTTCCCCAGATTATGAGTCTACCGCTCTTAACCACCACACCACACTGGCTTACAGTTACAGTTCCCAGGATTCTTTTGGGGTGTGTGTGCCATGTGCTTTTAATGTATGGTGTAGATGTGCTGTATGTTTGCAGTTTCACAATATATGGGTCTTGCAAGGAACCGGAGGCTTCTGGTTACTCTTAAGAGCAAGTTCCCTGCCCCTTCAACTGGTCCCACTCAGTGTTTTCTCCCTTTGCTTCCTTTTCAATTCTTCATTTTGGCAGCTCCTTCATTTTGTTCTCTCATCAGTCTTGCAAAAGAAAAACATTTCTGCATTGGCCCCTGATAGTTAGCTTACCATTAAGTAGAACAGTTTAAAGGGTCTGCTAACGGAGAAACATCTATATTGCCTAAATTAATGTCAGGAGTCATTTGACTTTCAAATAGCTTGCCATGAAATGCAAATAGGGAAAGGAAAAAGTATTTTCCAAGTGGCACAGCAAACGTAGTAAATGTAGCCTGTTATTAATGACTGTTATTGATTATGCTAAGTCCTCGTTCCCTCCATCCCCACCTTCTTTTTTTGAAGAATACATAATTCAGCTGCCTTTTTCACCTAATAAATTAGTTTGCCTGGCACACAATATACTTGTTCATCAGCCTGAATCTAGAATTCATAGTAAATTGGATTTATTCCATTAATTAAAGCTTACGTTTTCATAATCTTTTAAGGCTAAAATGTAACGCTCTTTCTTTTTCTAATTCTGCAATGTAGGCTCCACAGCTGGCATCCCTGAGCAGGCTTTCTGCAACCATTTGTGCGATCCAGCATAACCTAGAAGAAGCTGCCCGTTTGTTGAAGCTCCTTTGGAGAGTCTCCCTCCCAATGAAAGTTGTCCACAATGTTGGTTACGCGTTTCAGGTGTGTGTGCTGGTGTTTCGATCTTAAAGTTGGGAGTGCACCAAATGGGAGTGCTTTCTCTTGGCCACTGTCAGGAAGGGAGTTTCCCAAATAACCTTTAGTCTCAAGAAGGTTCTTTGGGTGGGAGGGGATAAAAATTGGCTCAGCCTCTTGCCAACTGGCTAGAAAAATTCTGTTCTGTTGCTTTTAGCAGGGTAAAAATAGGAACCTGCTTGCAACACCCATGTCAACCTTTGATGGTTTACCCTTGGAGATCCTCCCCTCATAGGCAGTGTTCGAAACGCCCATTGTTTTAGGTGCAGTTCATTAGCAGAAGCAGTTTCTGAGCTCGGCACAGTAGTGCGCCTAAGATTTCAAATTAAAACTGCAGAGTGGAAGGAAAGGAGGACCTTTTTTCTGCCTCCCCACTTCCAGCTGCTCTCTGAAGACTGAAGAAGAGACCCTCTTAAGAATATTAGGGGGGTGGGATGGGGACGATCATGTGAAAAATGAACCTAATATTTTAGCTACAGTTCATTCATTTTCAGCTTTGTATTCTTGTTATAAAAAACCACACACCTAGACATTTCATTGTTGCATTCATAACCTAAGTTTAAGGTGACCCTTAGCTCTTAGCTTTCATATCTCAGTTTCTGACACTGCTCATAGTTTGGGCTCAAGCAATAGATATCCTGTGGTTCTTCAGAGGTTGCTGGACTCCAACCTCTGTCTGTCCCAGACAGCATGGTCAGTAGTGAGGGATGCTGCAGTTGGAGTCTAGCAATGCCTGGAGTGTCACTGATTCCTCATCATAAGTGTGAAGAATTTGGATAAAATAATGTTTGTGCCCTCTCTCAGTACACTAGAACTTGGGGGCAGGGTCACAGAATAAGTTTTTTCCTAAGAAATTTGTGAGTGTTTCAACTGCTGAAGGAGTAGTTTTTAACTCTGAAATGTGTAGAGTAACAGCAATGAACATCATTTCCCAATAAGCCCCAGAGCTTTCTGCCCAACTCCTTCACACAGCAGAGGATTAAGTTCATACAGCAGAGGATTAAGCAATGACCACTTGCTTACATGACTTTAAATGGGATTGGCTCAATTAATGGAGGAGGCAAATTCTCTCAAAGGTTGTTGGACATGATAACTAAATGGCACCTCCAAGTTTCACTGCAGCAGTTCTGGAAGAGGGCTGTTCATGCTCTGTTTTCAGCTGCCAGAAGCATCTGGCTGACCACAATTGCAAATGAGATGCTGGTCTAGACAGATCATTGGTTTGATCCAGCAGACCTCTTCTTACATAGAGAGCAGAATGTTCAGTAGAGTGAAGAATAGAGAAGAGAAGGGCTTTTCAGATTATTATTATTTTGTAAGGATGACCATTCTGTAACAGCAGGCACCTTCTTGTCCTGTGAGCTAAAGGCAGGAGAAGGTCAGATCAGGGATTGAAAACCTTTGGCTCTGCAGATATTGACTGGCCATATTGACAAGGAATTGTAGCTCAGCCACATGATGGTCATGGGTTAGCCTCCCCTTCTCTAAGCACTGGAGACCAGTTCCCCTATGCTTGAGTTCCCTCTAAAGAACACCTAATGATGTTGGAAAGTGTCTTAACATCTCTGCCTTGCCAGCGCATTATTGCATTTGTCTGGGCTGCAAAAGAGTTTGGCTAGATTTGTTTTGCTGACCCAAACCTTTCTCGATGGCAGGATCTATTACACTATCCAGAGCTCTGTAGGGCTGCCACATGCATGTATCATTGTTGCAGGTAACCATTTTTCACTCAGTACTACAGCGGAACCTTGGTTGTCGGACGTAATCCATTCTGGAAGACTGTTTGACTTCTGAAATGTTTGACAACTGAGGCACAATTCCCCTTTGGCAAAATCCAGTAAAAAAATAAAGGAGAAATGGGCCTTGGAAGCCGTTTGACTTCCGAGGCACGTTCTAAAACAGAAGCATTCACTTCTGGGTTGTTGGCATTTGAAAGCTGAAACGTTCGACTTCCGAAGTGTTTGACAACCAAGGTTCCACTGTAAAGAGAAATGGGGCACCCCCAGAGCGTATAGTGCTCTGGGTACGTACACATAAGTGCATTATGCATGTACCCACATGTGGTGAGTCGGAAAGCTTATTCACTTCAGTGTTTTCTTTTTCTCACATTGCAGGATGAACACATGAAAGCAGAAATAAACAAGCTCCGTCGGAAACTGGCCGAGCAGGAAAAGAGGCTGCACTGCACAGTCAAATGCTTACATGCTACCAACCAGCTGAAAGAAAACATGGAGAGAGTCATCATTGATCAGTGTGAGTGAGCTTCCTCTCTTTGTTCCCTTCTCTACTTCGGAGTCATTGTTAGGCCATTGAAGTAAACATAGGAAGAAATCTGGTGCCTGTGGAAACAGGCTGGAGGAGTCCTTGCTTAATCCTCTCCCTGTGACCCAACAGGTGGGCAGGGCTGCCTATCTGTCAATCTCCTGACATTATGACATCAGGGGACTACGTACTTCAAAAGGGCCTGCTCAGAGTGACACACATTGGCTACACTAGGAAGTTCCAGATGGGGTTAATGTTTCACTTAGCATCATTGTCAAGGAACAGTATCTTCGATCCAAGTGAGATTGTAGACCCAGACATGATCATTAATAGATGGTCTGGATCCACCCTTTGTCAGTTAGCTACCAACCTCAAAGTTATTGATTCACTTGGTAGTGTAGGGCTGAATACATGTCTATAAAACCCGTAGAAATTGATGGTTTTGTGGGTGTGTTCAGGAAGACTATGTATTGTGCACGAGTAGAGAATATTTCCACATCCTTTTTTAAAAAAATAAATGCATATTTTCGTGCTTTATTAGGAAGATGCATTCACCTTCTTCTGCAGCATATCGATGAAGGAACAAACCGGCTCAGTGAACTGGTCCAGCTAGCAATTACCTGCTAAGGAGTAATTAATTTAGCACTGAAAATGCCATATTAGCTCCCCCCCCCAAAAGGTGCATGAAATGGACCTGTATAAATGTCAAAACTTATCCATGCCACTGAAATGAAACATGCCTCCGCTTTTGATTTCAATTATTAGCTTTGAAACCATCACAAATATACATTTTTTAAAGGTTAACACACATCCTTTCCAACAGATACAGGATTTATAGCTTATTTTTAAAAAGAGCTTCTCTTTTAGGAAATCTAACCCCCCCCCCAATGTTGCTTGTTAGCTCTGTTTCCACCTCTATGTTGGGTGGTGGATATAGTAAAATATTTCTCTTTGTGCAGATACAATGCTTACATTTTATAAAAGTACCAAATAATTGTATCCTGCATTAACATATCTAAGAGTATATGCTGGCACCCAGATCCCAGTAGTTAGTGTTAATTACCATAGCTTTAATTGTAAGCCCCCTTGTGCAGGGGCTTATTCTCTTAGTTGTTAAATCAGTAGAACAGATGGCCCCATACAAAAAACAAATGTATAATCCTTTATGCAGAACTTATCGAGATATGAGGTTCTTTAAAAGCTGTCTTCCCAACTGACTGAGTACAAGGTTCCAACTTCCCAAGGAAAGGCCCCTGGAGACAGAAAAGCCTTGGTTCACATTGAAAGGAGCCAGGATGGGATTTCCACATGAGGTCCCTGAACAACCCACCCTTCGCTTCCTTGATTCATTTACCAAAATGTGGGGTGTGGAATGAGAGGCAAAAAGGGGGGCACAAACTGGTCCTTCTCAGCCGAGGTCATCATGTCTAAGCTCCATGTTCCAATGATGGATCAACCCGTGACAACTTTTCCTTCATACTAGGTTCTCTCTTTGGAGAGGGAGAGAGGACATAAGAGAGGGAGGGTAAAGGAGCACAAGTCTTGCATTTGGGGCCTTCAGTTTAGGCCAGTTTGTACCATGACAGACAAATGGGTGCTGGACATGGTCACACAGGCTGTTTCATGGGATGAGCAATGCTTCCAAGGGAGAAATTGATTCCCACTCCCTGATGATCATCAACAGCCAATAAACACCTGGTCTATGGGAAAGCAATTCACAATTTATTTGACATCAGAGAAAAAGAGTAAGTCCCAGTCTTCCAGAGGTGCTCAGGATTCTGTTCCAATTGTCCAATCTCTGGACAAGAGAAATTGTATGGCATCAATCAATCTTGCAGAGACTTACCTCCATATTCTTTATTTATTTATTAATTATTATTATTATTATTTACCACTGTATAGTTGCAGGTCTCAGGGCAGTTCACGACATAAAATCACAAAATACATAATAAAAATGAAAACAAGAACATTCCAGGGCCATTGAAATTATTTGTGTTTCTGCTGTCTAGGCCACCATTATGAATATAGGGGTCTCCCTTTTGGGCCAGAAGCCATTCCCAGGGTCTTCCCATGCTTAGACAACCTCCTAGTCCTGTCCCCAAGCAGAGAACATCACTCTGGACCTCCATCAGCAACACAGGCTTGTAAATTGGGAGAAATGTACACTGGAGCCTATCCAGCATCTCAGAATGTGAATGGATACCCAGGCATGTAGGATGTGCCTTTCCAAAGAACGCAGAGGGAAGCTCACACTGCTAAGAGACTAAATCCTGGGACAGAAGGAGATGGACCTGATGGAGTTGGCAAAGCTCCAAGGCATGATAGCGCCATGTCATGATCTGGTTTACTGGCCTTGACTCCACATATGACCCCTTCAGGGAATGCTTCATTCATTTCAGGATCAGATTGATTCCAAGCATTTACTTGTTCCCACAACTGTGCAGGGCTTTCCAATGGTTGAAAATACAGACTCTTGGACAGGATGAGCATCAAGGATCACTCCAGGATAGTCATCACAATGGATGAGAGCCTCTATGGCTAGGGAGATCACCTGGGATTCTTGATGACTCAGGGTGTGTGGATCCCACAGGAGAATTGGTGGAACATCGGACTCCTTACTCCTGGCACACAGGGAAAGAGCACCTGCTGAGACAGCCAGCTATCCTAGCATTATTATTGCATCTTTCTTTCTTGGGGGTGTCTTTCTCAGATAGTTCAAAGTGGATGATCTCCTTCTCCACTTTGTGTGATCCCTTCCATTCATTTCAAATGTGCAGAACAATCCTATGTGCTGATAGGATTGTCTCCACAAGACTTGTTTTCTTACTTAGGCCCCTGCAGAGCTCTTTCCTGAGGGCTCAGGGTGGGTGCATCAAACTGGAATGAATTAGTAACTTGGGGAATGTGGATCCTGATCTCAACAAATCCTGGAAGCAATTTGATTTATAGTGTGCCTATAAATCACCAGTAGCTTCTTGTCCAGAGTGGAGAAATCCCCAAATGGTAAGAACTTGCTTCTTTTTGATTCACTGGGGCTCTTCTTGGGTTCAAAGGCTGATCCAGTCCAGCATCCTGTCTCTCACAGGGACCAAATTTTTGGTTTGTTATATTTATTGCTGGCTCATCACCAGATTGTCCTAGGGAAAGTTGCAACATATAAAAAAACAATTAAAATTTAAACAGTAAAAACAATCCCACTCATAACCCCACAACACATCACAAAATGGAGACTGGAAGAGGATACAAATCATACAAAGGTGCAAGATATCACACAAAGTGATATCTACACCATTTTTCTTCTTGCATACCTCCCCACTCAACATTTATCTATCTCCTGGTTCTCATCCAGGACTCCCATCTACCCATCCTGACTCACACAAGTTGTTGTTGTTGTTGTTGTTGTTGTTGTTGTTGTTGTTGTTGTTGTTGTTTATACCTTGCCCATCTGGCTGGGCTTCCCCAGCCACTCTGGGCAGTTTCCAACAAAATACTAAAATACACTAATCCATCAAACATTAAAAGCTTCCCTAAACAGTTCCCCCCCCCATCCCATCTCTCATAAAGAGCATTAATTAAGCCTGCTGACCTCACCCTATCTCTCACTCTAGAGTTCAAACCTCACTACCTCGAGAAATTTTGTTGTTCCCGCAAGGGGACAATGACAATAAAGATCTACCGTACTTTTTGCTCCATAAGAGACACTTTTTTCCTCCTAAAAAGTAAGAGGAAATGTCTGTGTGTCTTATGGAGCAAATGTGCCCAGGGGCTAAAGGCAGATTATGCTTTTTTATTTTTTAGAAAGAGCTAAAGGCTAACAAGAGGGAAAGAGAGTGTTGAAAGGAACCTGGTCAGCAGCTGATTGCAAGAGATAGGGGAGGGAGATAAGGGAGCTACCTCCCGCCTGGCCCCTTGCCTAGGCCTCAATTGTCTGCAGAGGGAGACATGTGGCTGGCTGATTAGATTATCTGTCTAGAAACTGTAGAAATGGGTCCCTTTCCTTTCCTAGAGAAGCTGCAGAACAGTGAGTTGAACCCCATAAAAACAGGATTTTTCCTCTTTGCAAGAAAACTCAACAACTTTGAGCTGCTCCTAAAAAACGGAGCTTTCCCCCTTTGCAAAAAAGATGCACAACTGTGAGCTGACCCCCCCCCCCAAAAACGGGGCTTTTCCCATTTGCAAAAAAAGTTGCACAACTTTGAGCTGATCCAAAGAAATAATAATGGAGCTTTCCCCCTTTGCAAAAGAAGCTTCCTCAAATATTTAATTGGGGGGGGGGCAAAGGTACCTAGGCCTCTAGGAGTTGGCTGCTATGCCTAGGACAATTCAAGAAAGGAAAATATTTTTTTTCTTGTTTTCCTCTAAGGTGCGTCCTATGGAGCAAAAAATATGGGTATTCTATTCTATGGCAGTAGGGGGAATCAAAGGGATGATACTGCCTTCCCCTGTGACTCCTTGCAAAGTGAGGAATCACTTTGATGGAAATACTACTGGTGACATCCTACTGCCCACGGCAGGGCTTGCTTTTATTAACAGGCATCAAGGTCTTAGTTTTTTCATAGTTGCGTCCCAATATGTTCATGAGGAATGCTCTCCCACTGTTGTTCCCAGTTGGCTGCTATTCAGATCTGGGACCTTATGGGACTATTGAGCTACCGGTACACCTCTCCCCTTTGGGGCAAGGCATTAATGAAGTGAAAGCTGCAGCAGACTATGCATACTTCAATGCCAGAATTTAATTTTGGAAATTCTATGATTTAAACTGGAATTCTGGTGGTGTGCAGTGTAGTGCAGAACAAATCCAACGAATGATAAAGGAACTGAATGAGGGGAAACTCATCCCTCAAGAAGGCAGTCTTGGAGTCTTATACACACTTCATAGGAGCAAGTCCTGTTGAACTCAGTGGACTTAATTTCCAAGCAGCATATGCAGGATGGACATCATATGAGAAGAACATGATCATCTCTGTTGGTTAAAATCGTCATGCTTAGTCTGTGGCTCTTTCTTAAAAAGAGCTTTCATATACCCCTCTTTGAAAAACAAAACCAGCATTCACACTCTCACAGTTGTACTTCTTTTACAGTGGCTTTAACTCATGATGTCTTAAGGAAGGCGCGAGGAAACCTTGAAGTAAGTAAAAAAACAACAACCCTCTACCGTCATTAATTAGCTCTTGCTGTTACATTCTCCATTTCTCCCTCCCACTGCCTGTTCATCTTCTGAGCAGCAGAAATTGCCTTGTTGTTAACCTGCTTTGCAAAACTGCTGTTGTTTGTTCAGAGTGTGTGTGCAGAGAGTATCATAGTCCATATGTTTGGAGGAGATAGCTCAGTTTCTACCTGTTTAATGCAATAAACATTCCTTAATAGTTAATAAAATAAAAAAATTCCTTCCAGTAGCACCTTAGAGACCAACTAAGTTTGTCATTGGTATGAGCTTTCCTGTCCATGCACACGAAAGCACATACCAATTACAAACTTGGGTAAAGAAAGGGACCCCTGACCATTAGATCCAGTCGTGGACGACTCGGGTTGCGGCGCTCATCTCTCTTTATTAGCTGAGGGAGCCGGCATACAGCTTCAAGGTCATGTGGCAGCATGACTAAGCCACTTCTGGCAAACCAGAGCAGCACACGGAAATGCCGTTTACCTTCCCGCTGGAGCGGTACCTATTTATCTACTTGCACTTTGACGTGCTTTTGAACTGCTAGGTTGGCAGGAGCAGGGACTGAGCAACGGGAGCTCACCCCGTCGTGGTGATTCGAACCGCCGGCCTTCTGATTGGCAAGCCCTAGGCCCTGTGGTTTAACTCACAGCGCCACCCGCATCCCCTTAGTTGGTCTCTAAGGTGCTTACTGGAAGGAATTTTTTTATTTTGTTTTGACTACGTCAGACCAACACAGCTACCTACCTTTTAATAGTTAATGTTCATGTTGCACATTCTGATTCAATCTTTACAGCAATGGCCAGATAAACTAGCTCTGCCTCTATAATTTTGTATGCCTCCATGGTTCATACTGACTCCTTTTGATTTTCCTTTGGCCACCCACTCAGTAGAGATGTAGACAGTGGATTTGAGGTGGTAAACCAGCCATTGTCTTGGCAAAAACAGAAAAGAGGAAGAGGGCATTGTGACATCAGTTATTGTGTTGTCTCAACACCTACCCCCAATTTGTCAGGAGGCTTACCCCTTCTCCAAATCATTAACATATGAAAGTGACTTATGTGAAGGCTAGAAATACCCTGCTCTAGTGCAAGTTTGGTAGAGGAGCTCACTAGTAACAGGTATGCATTTTACATCTTCCTCTTCTTGCCATCACATGCTCATTTGTCACCCAAAGCCAGGGTGCAGGATTCTCACTGTCTTACAGTGGCCTTCTTGAAAGTAGGGAGACTGCCAGGCAAATTCCAAGTCTCCTGCATGGCAGCTTCAGCCTCACCACCCCTCCTGATCTGTCCGGCACTTTAAACCAGTAGAGCAGCTCAAATGCAATGTTGTGAGGGACAACCAGCACTTGAATGTGTACAGAAATCAGTACAGCCCAGAAATCCAATGAAACAGATTATTTAAGTGGAGTATAGAAAGAGAGGGAAGAAAGAGCAGGTTGCATTCAGTGTTAGTCCTACACAGAGTAGACCAGTGGAAATTTATGGATATGCTAACATAAGTAACTTCATTTCAACGAATCTACTCTGAGTAGCATGGTACAATACTTTTTATTAATTTTAATACAAATCAAATAAAAGCCGCATTATCACAATACCAAATTACAATCCAATTAAAAACAGAGGCAATTATTCAAAAACTGAATTAAACAATTTGAGGTGACTTCCCGTGCACAGGGTTTCAGGATGTGATGTTCTTATTCCTTCCTGCTTTCATAATCTTGATGGATCCATTTACAGCAATTCCGATCTTCATCCTTTATTTAACAGCCACTGAGTTCTTGAGTTTCATTCGTAGTTGCAAATTTATGAACTCTTGTTTCTGCAAAAGGAGTTTATATCCAGTACGTTTCCTGTGTGAGATAATACTTTGAGTAGCATGTACCTAGCAAGTACACACACAATCAAGAGAAAAACCAAGCACTACACAAGAACATTGGCCAATTTAATCCTATACTTGGCCAAACATACTCTTTTGGTAAACTCTGGAGTTTGTTCCACTTTTAAGAGCTCTAGACCCATGTGGCCTCTGATTGGCAGGGGTTTCTGAGCAGTCAATTGGAGTGATCAGACAGTAGCTGGGAGGGTGCTGTTAATGCTGTCTTGGAGGTTGGGAGATGGGGCTGCCACACGGTTAATCGCTGCTTAAAATGGTTCAGCTTCCCTGCTAGACTGTAAGGGGTCCCCCCCAACATGCACATTGGAAGGGAGACATGATCTCTCCACTTGGACACACTGGAGGACTAGAGAGCTTAGGTACCTTAAAGGAACAGGTTAGGGCAGGGCAATTAAGACATTTCATCAGTCTCCTTTGATGAGCAGAGGCTCTGCAGGGTCTTGGGCAGCAGTCTTTTCCATCACTTACTGATCTTCCATTCATAGAGATACTAGGGATTGAACCTGTGGGGCCTCTCCCCTCAGTAACTACTTCTTTCAATTAACTGAGCCATGCTAGCTCCTTTGCCATTGCCTTCCCTTCAGCCAGTACACACTTCTCTGTCCCACGTCAGTGATAACATAAATTGTATTTTTTGGTATGTTTAACATCTGGCTTGTAAACATTTGGGAAGGTGTTTTTGTTTTGTTTTTTAATGGTGCACAAATTGCATAAATAAGTAAACCAGGCCTATATGTTTACAATAAGGTGCAGCTTTCTTTTCTTTGGCATGCCAATTTTCTATATGCCAGAAAAAGTGGCCAAGCAGTGATGGAATGTGGGAATGTTCATTATGCTCAGTGTTGTGGGTTCATAGCTGAATAAAGACATCTATCTATCTGTGCTCAGTATTACCTACATTGTCTTGCAGCAGTTCTCAAGTCTCATGCAGGGGACATTGCCAGCCCTACCTAGAGATGCCAGGGCTTGAACCTGGGACCTTCTGCATGCCAACAGATGCTCTACCACCAAACCTGGCTCTTCCCCAACGCAGGTTTCCCATCTCACTGAGAAGTTGGCCATTGTGTTTCCCAAAGCCATTTACTGCCGATTGCTACTTTCACTTACATTCCATTAACTCGAAATGTTTCATTCTTCCCTAGGTTCAGCCAGCTGAAAACAAGACATCAGCCTCCAGCCTCAGCAGGAAAAGGGTTTTGTGAAGGTTCTGCTTCCCCTAATAAAGACCATTTCCCCCCTACTGAGCCTATTCTTTTGACCTTTTCTTTGCTCTCAAGGCCTTAATGCTTAGTTTACTTCAAGCAGGTTGTCCTAGCAAGGCTGCCAGGCACCCTTGCTAGAAAAACAAGCCTCAGAAAAACCACTTGCTTTAACATATATAACAAAATAAAATAAAAAATCCTTCCAGTAGCACCTTAGAGACCAACTAAGTTTGTAATTGATATGAGCTTTCGGGTGCATATATCACAAAGTTGGGATTCAAATGTTGATGGTGATGACAGCAAGATGATTAAGGACATGATGGTCAAGGACTTCTCTTTTCTTCCTTTCTGGGTCCCTAGCCCCCTTCCAAGCTATGGTTTTCCCAGTAGTGATGTTTGGAAGTGAGAGCTGGACCATAAAGAAGGCTGATCGTCGAAGAATTGGTGCTTTTGAATTATGGTGCTGGAGAATACTCTTGAGAGTCCCATGGACTGCAAGAAGATCAAACCTATCCATTCTGAAGGAAATCAGCCCTGGGTGCTCACTGGAAGGACAGATCTTGAAGCTGAGGCTCCAATACTTTGGCCACCTCATGAGAAGAGAAGACTCCCTGGAAAAGACCCTGATGTTGGGAAAGATTGAGGGCACTAGGAGAAGGGGGCGACAGAGGACAAGATGGTTGGACAGTGTTCTCAAAGCTACCAACATGAGTTTGACCAAACTGCGGGAGGCAGTGGAAGACAGGAGTGCCTGGCATGCTCTGGTCGATGGGGTCACAAAGAGTCACACACGACTAAACAACAACAACTGCTGGAAATCTTCCAACTGCTGGAAATCTTCTCTTCTGTATGCTTTTTGAATCATGGTACGAAATGACAGGGCAAAAGGTAAACTCATTGCCACAGCTTCAAGGCATTGGGAGCAAAAGACTGGGTGGCAGAAATTTAATTGTGCCTTGGTGGTTTGCTTGATGTTTTTGTTTGTTTGTTTGTTTGTTTGGGTTTTTGTTGTTTGTTTGGGTTGGTTGTTTTTTGGGAATGTGAGATGCCATGAATAATAATTATATTTTTAAATGCATTGTGATTATTTGTTTGGAGGATTTAACTAAAAACAACCTGGTGCACAGCACTAAGCTTCTAATCTAGATCATCACTTCAATCTGATAAAAGGTTGGAATCAAATGTTCTGTTTTGCAAGACTAACTCCTAGCTGTTCTTTCCCCCCTTTTTGTCACAGAATGTTACATCTTTGAAGCAAAGATCACATTTTAGCCTATGGGAATTGGCCAGCTAAAAGTACCCTTGACCAAACACATCTAGCACGAAACAAAAAAATGTGTGTGCTTCCTCTTTGTTTTTGTGCATCCATTTTTAAGGTCCTGTTTATTCACATGTGGAATAAGTCCCTCCCCCCTTTTGCTTCACACAATGTGTGAAAAGCACAAAAGCTACCTCTCCACTTAAGTGAATGGGGCAATCTCCCCACTCCCTTTGTGGATGGCATAGGTTTGCATCAGAGCTGCTACTGCTGGAAGATCAAGGTGAAAATTGGGTTGCATACCCTTGCAGTTTGCAGGTGTTGCTTTGCTTAGCTTACCCTTGACTGGAAAAAGTATATGCAGCTGTGAGGACTAGGAGGATCTTCATATCAGTATCTCCTCTGCCCTAAGGACATTTCCCCCGGGGAACCTATTCCTGTGGGCTTTAGATATCAGCAGGGATGGCTAACTTGTTGCCCTGCAGGTGTGGTTTGACTCCAGCTCCCATCAGCCCCAGCCCTCAAGGTACACAGTGATGGATGTTGCTCGCAATCCGACAATGGAGTGTGCCTCCATGGTTGAAGTAAAACGGCTGCATCAGCAGCACTAAGCTATCCTCCCCAGGGTGCAAGCCTGGACAGTGTGTATGGAGGTCCTGGGCTGATCAAATGAGAAGACCCCCCCCCCTGGCCTCACTGATGTCCAAAGGAAAGCAGAGCAATACGTTTAGCACCAGCTTAGCTGTAGGAGTTGCCAGAAGGAAGCGTACAAAGCACCATCCAATCACCTTAGGGACTCCACTCTGGATTTGTGTAGGGTTTATTCCTTAGCCTTTTCTTCTCACCTAGGGTTGGAGACCCATAGGCTACCCTCAGCTGGTTTAGCCGGGCAGTCAAAGCTGTTTCCCAGGGTGTGGCTACTGCTGCATGCTGACAGCTTCTAGGAGCCACAGGTGACTGCAGGGCAGGGACCAAAGCATCTTGGAAAGAGCATGACTGTCCCCCACCAGAGGTACTACCACTCCCCTAACACTGCATAAAGGGATGATGGGAATTGAACTCCAGTGAGTATCTGAAGGTCCTCAATTTAGCTACTGCTGCTCTAAAACATTCCTTTCTAGGTGTTCCTTTTAGATATATTTTATAAAAATATATGGAATGTGGGTTTTTTGTGTGTATAGAGAGAGTATTAACTGTATCTCTGAAATATTTGTTGTTTACTGTAGTGTAACGCTGTCTTTGTTACTTGATTTGCTGTTTTGTAAACTGCCCTGTACTACATTTTGGGGGGCGGGGGCGGGGGGAGAAACACAGGGTATGAATCTGATATGTTCCATGTAGAAAGCAACAGAATGCTAGACTAGATGGACTTGTTGGTCAGATCCAGCAGGGCTGTCCTTAATGTTAAAAAATGGACTTTCCAATACACTTTGCACTATTTATCTCTTCTCCCCAAACTGATTTTTCAAACAGTGTTCTTCGGAGGGTGGGGAATAGCAACATCTAGAATAAATCTTAGTAATTTGGCTATATTAAATTGCCATATGGCAATTGAACATCCCCATTGCTTGGTACACCTGGAGAGGCTCTGGCAGGGGTCAGCAACATTTTCCAGCTATGGGCCAGTCCACCGTCCCTCAGACCATGTGGTGGGCCGGCTATATTTTTTTTGGGGGGGGGGGAGAAATGAATGAATTCCTGTGCCCCACAAATAACCCAGAGATGCACTTTAAATAAAAGCACACAATCTACTCATGTAAAAACACCAGGCAGGCCCCACAAATAACCCAGCGATGCATTTTAAATAAAAGGACACATTCTACTCATGTAAAAACATGCTGATTCCCGGACCCTCCACGGGCAGGATTGAGAAGGCGATTGGGCCGCATCCGGCCCCTGGGCCTTAGGTTGCCTACCCCTGCTCTATGGAATAGTGAAGTTTAACACACACAAAATGCCAGTGAAGCAAAATGGATGGGACCTAAGCGTTTAACTGAAGTTATTTTTCTTTTCATTACAGTTATAGAAACTAGTTTAGTTAATGTTCCAGGTAGGTAGATAAATGTCATAGGGCCTATCAGCAAGTAAGGAGACCAGAAGGTATAGAGAAGATGTGTATAGATTGCCTACAAGGAAAGGCCTTTATGGCTTTTCCATGTTTCTGAATCTTGATGGCAGACTTGATCCATTTTTTAAAGCAAACCTTCAGTTTGCGCCACAGAAACCAGATATGCAAGAGACAGCTTCCAGTCATCCAGAAGCCGTTTTCCTTCTCCTGGCAAAACCAGCTCACCACCTGGGTTAGATTGCTGCTGCCCCTCTGTCTCCCACTATTCTTCATCGCTTGGGGGAGGAACCAGTGGCCCTCCAGACATTATTAGATTCCAACACTCTCTAGCCAATAAGGTGAAGGATGATGGGTGTTGTAGTAACATCTGAAGGACCAGAGCTTCCTTACCCCTTCCTTCATCAGGCTGTTATATATAGTATAGCACACAAAACCATCTTTGTTTTTCAATAAAATGATGTTGAGGATTTATGTTCAGGCTGAGTTTTGTGATATTAGGTACAGGAAACAAAACATGATGAAGTTGAAAAAATGTTTCTGATCTAAGTTTATTAATTCAATAAATTGATTTCTTATTTTAAAAACCCATGTCTATGTGGTTTCCCCCTGAATCTCCCTCTTCTGACTACAAATCCCTCCCTCAAGCTTCCATTTCCCATCTTGCCTTCGCCTCATTGTAGCACCTCCTTTCATTTGATCTGTGACCCCAAAAAATAAATAAATAGAAATCAGTCCTCAGTATCCCTAAATTTTAAGTTTCACAACTGTAGTAGTCTGACACAATTGGCAGTTGTATGTTATTCTCTCTTTGGGTTTTTTAAATTTCGCCATCTGGAATGAACAGACATTGGGGTTATGTCATCTCTTTGGGATTGAGGGTGCAAGAGCTAATTGCTAAAAGCTCCTTTGTGTCCAAGGGAAAGTTGGACAAGGAATTAGGTTCTCCAGGCCTTCTGAGAGTTCTTCAAAGATAGTCCCACACATTGCAGTAGCCAAGACTAGATGTTACTAGGGCAGGGGTAGGGAACATTTTTCAGCCGAAAGCCTGCATTCCTTCAGGGGCAACCTTTTGGAGGCAACCAGTTTTAAGGGAATGACCTTTGTCCACTTTGGAACTAAGTATAGGGAACCAGCCCTTTGCTGGTGTAGTGATAGAAACAAAGGGTCCTTTAAGGCCATGTAATCTGACCCCGCTTTTTTCAAGAAATCCAGAGTTACATTCAAGCTTCTTTCAGTTATTTCAATGCAGAGGAGACATCACAAAATCTTCATGCTTTGGGTGAAAGCAAACGTGTGTGTTTTAATTTTTAAAAGGCAAAAATGAGGTTTAATTTTAGACATAAGCTAATCAAAGGGAAAAGGTAATCCACAGTACATTCCACATTCCTCACAATTGTCTTCCCATTACACAAGCAACATTGAGTTAATTTTACTAAGTAGCTAAATTATAGACACTCAGAGATAATCAAAAATGATGTAAATTCCAACTTTCAGAAGTAATCATACTGTGTGTTTTTTTTTGAAAGGGGGAGTTCACAACACCTGAAAGAAACAGCTGCATAACTATATATAGCATGCCTATCTCAGGCAGTTGCTTCTGCATCCTTTATTCACACCATCTGCACATCACTCACTATGACTTTTTTTCTTTAAGACCCAGCGCTCATTTCTGTTAAGACCGAAACTCTTGCAATGCCCTGGGCTTCTTGCCCCCCAGCAAAAAGATGCATCATCTCCATATCCCTCACAGCCTAACCTGGATGAAGTTGAGAGGGCCAGAAATGGTCCAGTACTGCAATTGGGTCAGCTGGAGACAGTGAGGGTGTGAGAGAGTAGCTGGGCTCGAGGTTTTTCATTTTCAAAGGGAACAAAGTAAATCCTTTAATTAACCAAACCTTTTTAGAAATGCACACAACGTATCAGGAAAAGCACCTTGCAGATTGAAAAGCTGGTATGAAAAGCCCTCCCTGCAAAACTTTGATCTAATTAGTTCAGAGTTCTTTAAAAAGAGAAAGAGAGCACTAGGCAAATATGTGTGCTTTGAGAAGAGCAACATATGTTTAACGAGCAGTAACCTAGAAATATTTGATGTCTAGAGAACACCTTGAGCTGTATCCAGTGCTGCTACTTCCTGCTCGGAATACATGCTCTGAAATTAACAGACACGGCTAACTCGCATTCATTTATTTCAATGGGTCTACTCCAAGTAGGACCAACACTGGATACGATCCAGTAATAGAACTATATGGAGTGGGTCTACGGAACCTGCAGCTCTACAGAGATTGTTGAACTGCAAATCCCATCATCCCTGACCATGGGGCTATGCTGGCTTGGCTGGATGAGGGCTGAAGGCCCAATACCATCTAGAGGGCCACCAATTCCCTATTCCCAATTATTGGTTCAAGCCTGGAACTGGAAACTAATCCACACTTGAAGGTCTCGCTGGGGAGCCTGAAACCACAAATTGTTCTCAGAACTGGCACTGTGCCCCCTTTTAACATGCCATCAATATGCAGCAGTTTTGCTCACAGGGAAATTTCCTTCTAAGCCAACTTAAAAGGATGGTTTCAAAACCCTTCAAACAAGCCTTCCCCAACCTTCCCTCCAGCTGAATTCTGGAGACTTGAAGGGCCAGTGGTGGTAATGGTAGAACAGACTTTCCTGAAGGTCAAGAGTGGGAGAGGTAAGCCTTCAAGTCAGGAAAGGGAATTAGTTTCCTTAGCATTAGGAGGTGGCCCAGAGGCCTTTTTTTGTCTTCTGTCATTGTTGTGCCAAGTGACATTTAAATGCAGATTCTGTCATGTGCCTTAAAAGCACGTTAGGAAATGTTCCTGGGAATGGTGCTTTATCAGTCTTCCCCAACCTGGGGCCTTCTGGATATTGTTGGACTACAACCCCCATCATCCATAACCATTTGCCACTCTAGGTATGGGAGTATGCAAACACCTGGAGGGTGGCAGGTTGCCCTAAACCTAGGATGGGGATATGGATCTGGCCAGAGAGCTGCATCCTTACCTCCCCCACCTGTCATGGGCCAGGTTTGACAGGTGGGCAGAGCCACCAACATCTCAGTCACCCAACATCACAATGTCAGGTGACCTTTTTTGCCCACAGGGGTCTACAGTAGCCCCTTTCAAAGCACTGTATTGAGAAATGGTTTGAAAGGGGCTCTTTGAGATCTAGCGATCAGTCTGCAAAGCCAACTTTCAGCCTGCAGAGCTTTTTCACCTGCCCCAGACCTGATGCCACACTTGGCATTTGCTAGGTGGGCATGGCATGGCTGAAATGATACTGCAGAACAAATAGGAAGCCTGAGGGTCAGAGGCTCCCTGCTGTGAGCAGTCTTATTCCTAGGGACCTCCAGGATTGTCTGTTGCCATATGTACCTACCTGGGCTTTTAAGACCTGCTTCAAAGGCCTCTGCTCCCTGGCATTGTCACCTTCAGCAATCAATCAGATGAGACGGAGGACCTTCTTGATAGTGGCACCAAGGTTCTGAGATGCTCTGTCTGTAGAAGTTCCCCAGACTGTGTTCCCATAAATTCCTCCACTTTTCTTATGACCACCAGCCCCACCCTGTTTAATCTCAACATAAATAATGCAGTTCAGGAACTTCCGTCTCTCTCCCAGCCCCCCAGGACCTAGCCCTCAACTGCCAATCAATAAATTCTAGTAGTGCTTTATCTTCTTCTTTGGCGATCACTCGTAACTGAGTAAGATTTGTCTTCCATAAACACGGTTTTAACAATGAGTCCATAACTTACTGTGGAGGCCAATTCTGGATCCACATGTCCTTCCACAGTGGGGACATTGGTTTCCAGGCAGGAGTAGATCACGGTGTGGATTTGCCAAGTGTGCCTTCCTCTTAGCACATTTCTCCCTTGCGTCCTGAGTTCGAGTGTCTTCAAAGCTCATGGCACTTTTGGTAAAAGCTGTTCTCCAATTGGAGCGCTCGCAGGCAAGTGTTTCCCAATTCTTAGTGTTTATACTTCATTTTTTAAGATTTGCCTTGAGACAGTCTTTAAACCTCTTTTGTTGACCACCAGCATTATGCTTTCCATTTTTAAGTTTGGAAGTTTTGCTTTGGAAGACGATAACCAGGCATCCGCACAACATGACCAGTCTAACAAAGTTGATGTTGAAGAATCATTGCTTCAACACTGGTGAACTTTGCTTCTTCCAGTACACTGGTATTAGTTCACCAGTCTTCCCAAGTGATGTTATATGATGCAGGAACTTGGGGTAGATCTAGTAGAAACAGATTTTATATAATCCAAAATATGTTCCAGTGCATATTATTTGCAGCTCCACTGAGAACACCTAATGCAATACTTTAGAACTGGTATAGGCATCCCTTCTTTAAATGCACACATTCATAAATCCACAGTTCTATATGGGGACCGGGGGATCTTAGCCTAATGTCAGGCCACCATTTAGCAAAACTGGTGGGAGGTTTCTTTTTTTTTAAGAAGTGAAGAACTGAGGCAGCTGACCACAACTAGGGCCCAGCGGGATATGTCATCTTTTCGTAGGGCCTGCAAGACGGAGCTGTTCCGCTTGGCCTTTGGACTGACTCAGTCTGACCCTGGTGTTACCCTCCCCTAAGGCTTTATCGTACAGATATTTAAATGAGGTTGCACTTGTAGATTCCTAATTTTAAAATTGAATTTTAACATTGTATTTAATCTGCATTTTAATTGAATTGTTTCTTTTATGCTTGCTTTGATATTCTTGTTGTTAGCTGCCCTGAGCCCGGTCTTGATTGGGAAGGGCGGAGTATTAATAATAATAATAATAATAATAATAATAACACTGTAACTTGTTTGAGGTTGTGTTGTTCAATTCCCCCTGTAATTTCATTTCAGGGTGTTTCTGACTATAGGATTCATGGTGTCATTTTTCCTGAATATGCCAGAATGGACTTTGAATATATGAAGAAATCCAAGTCCTCAGCTGGGCATGTTAACATTATTTTTTAAAAATATTTTATTTATACTTTTCCATTGCACTTTTTCACATTTCAGTATTTCATCTGCTTCCCTCCCCTCCTTTCCATGGTTCCATTTATTCATTACAACTGCACATTCAATTTACCCCATATGTTTTATTTTTCTCCTTACTCCCTATATCCTCAAGGGCATGTTAAAATTAAACCTGACCCTTGAATGGTTTGTTGGCAGCAGCAATTAACTCCCGCCCCCTGCTCCAGTTAAACTAGTGTTTGCTCAGTTTAGATGTCAGATTATACCCACAGAATATCTGACCTGCAAATTATTTGATAAACCAATGAATTACCTTCTTGGCATATGTGGATCAGGTCAGATCAAAGACATAATGCACTTAATCCTGAATTGCTCACCTAGGGATAGATTCCTCTATTAATTTCTGAATTATCTTCAAGGTCAATCAGATGCTCTCAAAATTAGATGGCTGGTGGCTGATGCAGACACATTAGTTAGCTAAATGGTAGTTTTACTTGGCAGTGAGAAAGTGACAAGCTACTTCTTTGAGTTAAAATGACGTCAACTGCCAAGAGGATTTTTAATTTTTTAATGATTTGGGGAAATTAACATTTTGATGTTTTGTCAGCTCACATTTCTACACACTTGCATTTTTAACTTACTCTTAGTCTTGTTTGTTTTTGAGGGTTACATTGAAATTGTCATTGACTAAAGACAACCTGAGGTTAGCTGACTAGGACCACAGCATCTTTTCACCACTCCCAGTCATAGAATCATAGAATCCTAGAGTTGGAAGAGACCACAAGGGCCATCCAGTCCAACCCCCTGCCAAGCAGGAAATACCATCAAAGCATTCCTGACAGATGAGTGTCAAGCCTCTGCTTAAAGACCTCCAAAGAAGGAGATTCCACCACACTCCTTGGCAGCAAATTCCACTGCCGAACAGCTCTTACTGTCAGGAAGTTCTTCCTAATGTTTAGGTGGAATCTTCTTTCTTGTAGTTTGAATCCATTGTTCCATGTCCACTTCTCTGGAGCAGCAGAAAACAACCTTTCACCCTCCTCTATATGACATCCTTTTATATATCTGAACATGGCTATCATATCACCCCTTAACCTTCTCTTCTCCAGGCTAAACACACCCAGCTCCCTAAGCCGTTCCTCATAGGGCATTGTTTCCAGGACTTTGACCATTTTGGTTGCCCTCCTCTGGACACGTTCCAGCTTGTCAGTATCCTTCTTGAACTGTGGTGCCCAGAACTGGACACAGTACTCCAGGTGAGGTCTGACCAGAGCAGAATACAGTGGTACTATTACTTCCCTGGATCTAGATGCTATACTCCTATTGATGCAGCCCAGAATTGCATTGGGTTTTTGAGCTGCTGCATCACACTGTTGACTCATGTCAAGTTTGTGGTCTACCAAGACTCCTAGATCCTTTTCACATGTACTGCTCTCAAGCCAGGTGTCCCCCATCCTGTATTTGTACCTTTCATTATTATTTTTGCCCAAGTGTAGTACTTTACATTTCTCTTTGTTAAAATTCATCTTGTTTGCTTTGGCCCAGTTGTCTAAACTGTTAAGGTCATTTGGAAGTGTGATCCTGTCCTCTGGGGCACCCCTCCCATTTTGGTGTCTTCTGCAAACTTGCTCAGGATGCCCTCAAGCCCATCATCCAAGTCATTGATAAAGATGTTGAATAAGACTGGGTCCAAGGCAGAACCCTGTGGCACCCCACTAGTCACTACTCTCCAGGATGAAGAGGAGCCATTGATGAGCACCCTTTGGGTTCGGTCAGTCAGCCAGTAACCATATCCACTGAATGGTAGCATTGTCTAGCCCACATTTTACCAGCTTCTTTACAAGAATAGCATGGGGCACCTTGTCAAAGGCCTTGCTGAAATAAACATAGGCTACATCCACAGCGTTCCCTTCATCTACCAGGCTTGTCATTCTGTCAAAAAATGAGATCAGATTAGTCTGACATGACTTATTTTTCAGAAACCCATGCTGACTTTTTGTGATCACAGTGTTTCTTTCTAGGTGCTCACAGACCATTTGCTTAATGATCTTCTCTAGAATCTTTCCTGGTATTGCTGTCAGCTGACTAGGCGGCAATTGTTTGGGTCCTCCCTTCCCCCCCTTTTAAAAATAGGGACAACATTTGCTCTCCTCCAGTCTGCTGGGACTTCGCCTGTTCTCCAGGAATTTTCAAAGATTGTTGCCAGTGGTTCTGAAATCAGATATTGGGGGGGGGGCATGGCTTAGAATTGTAGAGTTGGAAGGGTCCCAAGGGTCATCTAGTTCAAACCCTTGTAAGGAATCTCCCCCAAGGAAGGAGAGTTCACCACCTCTTGTGGGAGTGTACAGCTTTACTGCCAGAAAATTACTCCTGGTGTTTAATCAGAGTCCTATCTCCTCTCAGTCTGCTTCCCCCCCCCCCCCTGATGTCACGGGACAAAGGTTCTTAAGAGCAGAAGCAGAAGAAGCAGTAAGGCCAACACAATCATTCAAGCCTAGGCCTGCTAACTGCTAACTGTTAACAGCAAACTGCTAAGTCACTGTGACTCATGACTCATCTTGGGTGATGACTCATTCTCCCTATAAAAGTAGCCAGCCTCTCTATGGGCCTCGGTCCTTCAGTCCAGAGTGTCAGTGTGTGCCTGTGTATAATTGCAGGCAGAGTGACTCCAGGACTCCAAAATAAAAAAATTCCTTCAGTAGCACCCTAAAGACCAACTAAGTTTTTATTTTAGTATGAGCTTTCGTGTGCATGCACACTTCATCAGATCTCTGACGAAGTGTGCATGCACACGAAAGCTCATACCAAAATAAAAACTTAGTTGGTCTTTAAGGTGCTACTGAAGGAATTTTTTAATTTTGCTTCGACTCAGATCAACACGGCTACCCACCCGTATCCAGGACTCCAGTTAATCACTAACTAAGACTATGCCTCTGTGAAGAGTCAGATAGCTGCTATGAGCACTCTGTGTATGCTCTTCAACTATGCTGTTTCTGAACAACTTTATTTTCTTCAGTAAAGTTTCATTCTGTTTATAAAGAAGACTCTGTGTTGATTAGTTTACCGCTGCACGACAGAACGTACCCAAGTCCCTTAACTGTTCCTCATAAGGCTTGGTTTCCAGACTTTTGATCATCCATGGTCACCCACCTCTGCACAGGTTTCAACCTGTCAATATCCTTCTTAAATTGTGTTGCCCAGAACAGGACACAGGATTCCAGGTGTGGTCTGACCTCACACTTCAAGTTAGGACTGTGGACATTTCTGTGGCTGTGGAGAAGGAGCACCTAGCATCTGAGAAGAAGATCTGAAGTTTCCTGTGCCACTGCTGCACTAGAAACTGGAATTCATTTGCAGTCTTCCAAGGCAGCTTAGTCTACAATACTGTGCAATCATCTAAGGTGTGATGGGGAGATGCACAACCTTGGCTTTTTTTTCTGTTCCCCTACCACTGCCAATTGGCAGCAAATAAAAAAATAAGGTGTGTGTGTGTGGAAGATGACACACCAGTTCAAGATGAGGAACCAAAAGAAGCATCTGCTTAGAAGCCTTGCCTCTCACTTCCTCTATGGGCTGAGATATCATCTCTACCTCTGAAGCAAAATCAATCAAACAAACAAACAAAGCTTGTTTTTAGACACAAGCTATAGGCAAGCAAAAGACTAGCGGAGGGCTGTGTATTGAGGATGCCTGCTCCCGCAGGCCATGTTTTTGCATGGGATAGTAAACGGGTGCAAACGCACTGGGGCGTGTGTGTGTGTGATCGAGCCTCTTTGCAGAAGGTTGCATGACTCCCCCTGGTCCGACACCCAGTGTTTCCTCCACTCTGCCACTAGGTGGAGCCAGCATGCTGTGCTGGGTTTGCTAGACAGAGGCCTCTGCATCACTGGGATTTTTGCATTTCCGCTCGTCCGTTTGCGGCTATGGCTCTTGAAAACAAGCTTATTCTTTATGCCGGCTGTGCTAGACGCCATGGAACCAGACTGCACTGAGTTTATACAATCAAGCCATGTTAACGGCGGGGAGCAATGAGCCAGAGAAAAGCAACCATGTGCTCGGACTAAGTCATATGGGTAGTGCATTAGTGAGAAAAGCATACTCCTTCATGCACACATCTCACCTCTTCGCCATCTCTGCTTGCAACGCAGAGCATAATTCCCAGAAAAACATGCTCAGGTCTATTAGGGAAACCACTTCCTGAACCATTGGGCAAAACAGCCCGCCCACTTGGTCTTGACCAGAAATGCCTACTCTGGCGGGCGAAGGGCTCTCCACATAGGGCTGGGAGAGATCCGTGCCTGAAACCCTGAAGAGCTGCTGCCAGTGAGTGTAGACAATACTGAACTTGATGGACCAATGACCTGACTTTGTATAAGGCAGCTATCTGTTTTCCTAATTAAAATCAATGCTTTATTCAGAACCATGATGAGGACTGGAATCTTAGCCTATCTTTAGGGAAAGGATTGTAGCTTACTGGAAGAGCCTCTGCTTTGCAAGCAGAAGGTCCCAGGTTCAACCCCCGATATCTCCAGGAAGGGCTGAGAGAGAACTGGCTGAAATCCTAAAGAGCTGCTGCCAATCAGGGTAGGCGGTACTAGATGGATAGGCTTATGTTCCCATCTGAATCACAGAATCATGGAAGGGACCACGAGGGTCATCTAGTCCAACCCCCTGCAAGGCAGGAATCTTTTGCCCAACATGGGACTTGAACCTACAATCCTGAGATTAAGAGCCTCTTGCTCTACCAGCTGAGTTTCATAGACAACTGATGAGGTTCATGTTGAGCTGTATTCAGATCAGACCAAGGCTGTGCCTCTTTCCTTGATTGCATAAAACACAAGGGACGGGGAAGGAATTCAGCTTGGTTTGAATTTTATTGCCTGACTACCTAATTTGCACCTGCCGAAACAACACAGAGACTAAGATTCAGTCTAGGCCTCAAAATGTACATTTCTCCAAATTATGTGGTGCAGGGCTCTGGCCAAAAGTATGTGTACAAAATGTACCTGTTATGGGAAAGCATAAATAAAAATGAATGTATTAGTGAAGATGACAGGAAAAATTCATTAAATTACAGAAAATTGCTTGCAATTTTGCCGTTTTGCCTATTAAAGAAAATTGCATATAAAAATATGTGCTGAACTGCTGTGAATTTTTTCGCAGGATTTTATTTTTTATAACCAAACTGATGTGGAAATGTGAGAGACTAAACTTGAGAATGAAAAAAATGAGAACCCAAAGGAAATCAGAATTGATGGATTCATCTCACCATGATAGACGCAAAATACCAATGACTCACTTACTTTCCACATTCAACATGGTAATAACTTATAAAGGCAGCAAGTGCTGCTGAATGCTTTTGGAGATGAGCCAGTCCCCTAAAGCAGGCAAAACCCCAGCTGGAGGGTATGAGATACCCTGGCGGGATTGCAGGGGAGCTCTGTCCCTGACTGTGGCGTTCAAGAAGGTGCTCTGGATCCTTGAGAAAAGGGAGAACCAACCTGCAAAAAAGACACACCCTCTCAATCAGGAGCGAGGGTTGGGATGGGAAAGGAGACACAACATTTCCTTCTCTCTCCTGGAAATATACTTAATTAGACAGTTAATAAAAAAAAGCCCAGCAGCGTAGCAAACCGTTAGGGTGCCTGGGGAGGGTGTGCATGCCCTGAACACACGCCACCCATGGAGGTGGGGTGAGTCAGGGCAGGATGCCGGAACTGTGTCCCACTCAGAGCTGGGGTCCATGCTGCTGTGTTCCTGCAGGGCAGCTGAGGGGGGAGGCAGCAGGCGGACGCTGATTTTTCTGGCAACGCGGAGCAGATGCAGTGGCTCGGGCGTGCTGCAAGCCCCATGCAGCTTGAGGGCCAGCGAGTGCCAGTTGTGTCCTTCTCGGCGGCCCTGTGGTGGCTGGGGGCAGATCAGTGGCTCAGTGCGCTGCGAGCCCAACCCCAGGCTACACTGCTTTGGGGAGCCATGCCGCCCCCCCCCAAGGTAAGTGCCGCTTGGGGCACCCCCTGCCCTGCCCCCCTAGCACATTAGCACCAGCTCCTGAGTTAGTATGGGCTCAGATCCAGGATGGGGCTGGCAGGCCCTGTGTTGGCTGACCTGATTGGAAGCCCCTGGATCAGGACCATCGTGTGGATGGCGGTGTGCTTTGCACAGCCCTACTAAATACCTAGTTCCTGGTTGAGGCCTCAGGCATGGGGGATAATGAGCAGTGCTCCTCCAGATGACCTCCGTGATCAAGCTGGGATCGAGCTCCATAATCAACTTCAGGTGGTCCTTAAAGGATCCTGGACCAAAATTGTTCAGGGAAATTATACAATTATGGGTCTCTCTTGTATGAATTTGAGGGTCTGAAAAAGCGTTCCTCTAGGAATACAACCCTGCTTAAACATTCAAAATTGCTACCTGAAGAGATTAAGCATAAAATACCCAGCAATTTTATGCAACTGGTTAAATTAAATCTTGATCCATATTATTAATCAAATAATGGCAGACTTAGAGTGCTGGAAAGATCTGAGAGAGAGAGAGTTGTTTTTTTTGGGGGGGGGTGGGTTGTCAGAGGAAAAGGGGGAGAGATGAGAAGCCATCTTGTTTGGTGGCACTTGTGGTTAGCCCATGGGGGAAATTAATACCATAAAAATGACCCATATTCTTGAAGGACACATTACAGCAATTCTCCAAACGTACTTTGTGTAAAATAAAAGGTTTTCTCCCTTTCTCATAACACTGGAACTGGTGGACCTCCAAAGAAGCTGAATTTTGGAAGATTCAGGACAGATACGAGAAAAGACTTCTTCACACAGTGCAAACTATGGAACTCGCTCCCCTGGGAGGCAGGGATGTGCCACAAAATTGGATGGCTTTAAATGAGGGTTAGGTACAGTGGCATAGCTGGGGTTTGCTCATAACCCCCATTCAAGTGGGGTTCACTAAACCGAAGACAGAGGCTGTTTTTATACAAAAAGGCCTGGATACAAAAGGGTTGATTTTTCCTTCTGCCAATAAGGCCTAGGGAACAATTTCCCCAGTACTAGAGGGGCTGCATGCTGGTTGACCTTGTATTCACTCATTTAATAATCTTCACAGTCCTAGTGACCTTGATGTCATCTTGCATCAGACACCCACAGGTGGTAGCAAGAGAAAGAGAAAACTAACCTAGGGAACCTTCCCCCCCCCCAGTGAAGACTGTGCCCAAAACTCGTGTGTGTGTGTGTGTGTGTGTAGCCACACAGTCATATGTGTGAATCTGATAGGACTTATGGAACTTAGCAGGGACCCAGGTGGCGCTGTGGGTTAAACCACAGAGCCTAGGGCTTGCCGATCAGAAGGTCAGCGGTTCGAATCCCTGCGACAGGGTGAGCTGCTGTTGCTTGGTCCCAGCTCCTGCCAACCTAGCAGTTTGAAAGCACATCAAAGTGCAAGTAGATCAATAGGTACCGCTACAGCGGGAAGGTAAACGGTGTTTCCGTGCGCTGCTCTGGTTTGCCAGAAGCGGTATTGTCATGCTGGCCACATGACCTGGAAGTTGTGTGCCGGCTCCATCGGCCAATAACGTGAGATGAGCACCACAGCCCCAGAGTCGGTCACGACTGGACCTAATGGTCAGGGGTCCCCTTTACCGCCTTTTATGGAACTCAGCAGCAGTTCTATATATGGTCACGGGAACTAAGTTTCAGGAGGGCAGCCAAGAGCCTCTCTAATTTGGTGTGTTTGTGGCTCAGATTCCATCTGGAGGCATTCTAAATGCAAACACAACAATGCCAGATTCATAGAACAGCAATCTTTAAATTATATTCCGAGAGAGAGAGAGAGAGAGAGGGAGAGAGAGAGAGAGAAGGGAGGAAAGAAAGAAAGATGTTTAGAGCATATATCATTGAATTATAAAGAGATTTGGCAGCTTTATTGATGATGTTGAATCTGGCTGACAGATGCATTTACACCAGATAAGCATTTGAGATGTTGGCGTAATTGCTTATTAGTCTAGTTGTGAGGCAAAACAGCAGATTGGAATGAATAGGGGCGCTTGTGAACACAGGGATTTTTTTTATATTCTGCTGCCTTTTGTCCCCCCTCCCCCCTCCCAAGCTAGCCATCTGCTAAGCATCTGGGATTTCCAAAAAATCAAAATCCACATCATGCACAGGTGGGAATTAGGGATGACAGGGAGACCAAAAATAAAAAGAGGCTTCAGCCAGTATTCAACACAGGCTTCAGAGTGATTAGCTCTGTATTGAATGGAGGTTGATAATGCAATCATGTTTTCAATAAGCCAATCAGACAGTGAAAAGCTTCATCCTTTGGGCAAATGGGGCGCTGCCCCATCACTATCCATCTGCCCTCGGCCAGACCCCACTTGACTGCCTTAAAGGGTGTGGTCTGGTTTTTCATACTGAAAAACTTTGCAAAGGGTTTTCCATACCAGGCTTTCAGCTACTGATCGGGTTGCCAGACTCAGTAGAGTAGAGTCTGGGCTAGTTCTGTAGCTTGGGCTAGTTCTGTAGCTAGGGCTGCCAGACTCAATAGAGGACAGGACTTCTGTGCCTTTAATTGCCCTGCTCTCTTTTGAGTCTGGAAACCTTAAAGAGAAACCAGCAGACCCTTTGTTTGATTTCCAAGCAAAGGGTCTGCTGGTTTCTCTTTAAGGTTTCCAGACTCAAAAGAGAGCAGGACAATTAAAGGCACAGAAGTCCTGTCCTCTATTGAGTCTGGCAGCCCTAGCTACAGAACTAGCCCAATATATTTCTGCTACTTGAGGTGAAGGATGAGGTGCTGCCCCAAGTGGCCAGCTGAATCTTACAGCCTCTGCTCCATCACCACCACCACACGCGAGGGCGGTAGGCTAGCTCAGTGGAAATGCGTCAAGCTCTGCCTTCCAAACCACTGTGTTTCCTTCCAAGCTGCCTAATATTAGGGCTGGCCCTGGTCAAACGTTCTCATGGCGTATCCACAGGCAACTACTTTCCGATGTTTAATGTGGAGGGTGTGCAAATGGAGAAATAATTATGGTCTTTTCCAGGAGGACCCTCTTCAGAAATACATGTTAAATAAAATCTCAGTGAGCGATAGTGGCAATTAGTCTTTCATTTATGGAAGGTGTCACATTTATTACCATAAGCTTCTGGTTATTTATTATATTAAAAGATCAAGAATAGGCTCATGGATGATGGATGAAACTAGTTAATAAAAATATTAATGATACTAATTTTAAGCTGTTTGGCCTTGTAGATACACAAAAGGAGTTCGAAAAGCTACCCCACTCCCCAGGACAGATTGCATTGAATTCACAATTAGAGTATCAGATGCCTACTTATGCAATTTAGGTAGTTTTGGTTTAGTTTAACTTACAGTATGCATTGCTTTTCCATGGTGTATCATGGCCAGTGTGGTTCATGCTATAACAGGGCCAGCCCAAGACATTTTGCAGGTTGAGGAACAAAAGTCCCAAAGGCCCACCTAGTCTACCATCCTGTTCTTGCGGTGGCCAACTAGTCTCTCTCAGTCCTACCTGGAGAAGCTGCAGATTAAACCTGACTGAGACCTTCTGCATGCAAAGTAGGTGCTCTACACTGAGCTACAGTCTTCACCCCTGTGCAAGCTAGAAAGCTGTATTATTCCAAGTCGGACCATTTGTCCATTTTTGACACCCATTCCATGTCTGCACTAACTGGCAGTTGCTCTCCGGGAGTCTTTCCCAACGCTACTTGTGGAGACACCAGGGATTGAACCTGGGACCTTTTGGATGTAAAGCATGTGCCCTGCTGCTGAGCTATGGCCTCTCCCCAGAGTCAATGGAGGCTACTCCTCTGTGGACTAGTACTGGTAGTGTACACGATAGAATTGTACCTAAGCTTTTACAAAGTCTCTGACCAATGACCATTTCTGCTGGGACTGAGAACACCTAGAGGGCTACATGTTCCTTCACCCACGGCTTCATGTAAAGTCGGTATTGCAGGGGCTGGACTAGATGACCGCCGTGCTCCCTGCCATAATAATAATTATTATTATTACACACACACCCCCCAAAAACCCCCACATATGTTTTTTCAATTGACTTGCCTGAGATCCAGGATTCTGACTGTGGTGACCTTGTTGCATGTTCTCAAGAGTGCTTCTGAGGCTTGGGCATCCTTTAGCAGTAGCCCAAAGCAGGATCTGCTTTCAACACAGAAGCTCTCAGGTTCAAAATGTGGAAATCACACATTAGGTCTGGATACGACTCCCTGCCTGAAACCACAGACTGCTGAGAACTGCTGCCAGACAGTGGAGACAATGCAGATATAGATGGATCAATATTCGGTATAGGGCAGCTTCCTGTGCTCTTAAATCATCATTGTACACACTCCTCCAGAATTTAAAATGGTGGGTCTTTCAGCTAATATCCGAATCTGAAGATATCTTAGCAACAGGAAACACAATGTGTTCTGCACATTTCAGTGACAAGGGTCCCCGCTCTTTTTGAATTGGCATGTCCCTATCAGTTGTGGGTTTTTGTCTCCAGCGACTGCCATCAACAGGGATCTCTCAAAAGAGGGCAGGGTAATTGCTACTAGAAAAGTTCAGTGTTTGAAGATGGTTTGATTAGGGAACTGTACAAATTCAATTTCTCCCAACCAGATTCAATTCTAATCTAATCTAAGGAGAGAAAACTCCAGTGTAATAATGACAAAAGCAAAAAAGGACGTCGGAGCGGACTGTTTTAAATGCCTTTTCACTTTCCTTTTATTGTCCATGAAGTGGGGGGTGGGCGGTGGGCAGAAAATGTTGGGTTTGGATATGGAGACAACAATTGTGGCTTCACAGAACTTGTGTTTAGTAGCTGGGGAGGGGGGTTATGGCCTGGTTGAAGAACCTCACATCTCACTTAGCAGCTGATTTACTGACTATAGGGTGTCCCTGGCTGCATTCACATCTTGCAATTGAATATGGTGCCACTTTGAACTGTCTTGGGTTCCCCCTAAGAATTCTGGGAGTTGTAGTTAAGGGTGCTGAGAGTTGTTAGGAGACAACTCCTGTTCCCTCCCAGAGCTGCAATTTCTGGAGTGGTTTAACAACCCATCCCTCTTCCCAGAAAGCTCTGTGAGGAGGTTGGAGGAGGGTGTCTCCTGATCACCCTCAGCACCCTTATTGAGCTATAACCCCCAGAATTACATGAGGGAAGCCATGGCTGTTTAAAGTGGTATCATAGTGCTTGAAATGCTTGGTGGGAACATGGCCCCCGTGTCCTATTTTACTGAGACATTTCCTCACAGCTCTGCTGATTATACAGCAATGACAGAGAACATATTTCAACGCAAGGGGCCACACATCCTTTGAGGGCCAGTGGTGGCAGACAAAACTAGGCAGAGCAACTAATGTCCATTTCACCTTAGCTACTTTCCACATGCACACCATCTCCATGTGGGCAAGCAAGGGGCATGATCAGAGTTCAAGGATACCTTCCAGCCAGGCAAAGACACTCAAAGAGGGTATTGAGCAAGGCCATTGATGCTGGTGGCTGGGGAGAGGGTGTGGCTTGGGAGGAATATGGTTTGAGGAGAGCCCCAAGGACCAAACAGAAATGCCCCAAGGACCTAAGGGACATAGCCTAGAGAGAAACTCCCAGAGTGATTTACACTGGCATAGCCTACTTCTCGAAGCTACGAACATGAGTTTGACCAAACTGCGGGAGGCAGTGGAAGACAGGAGTGCCTGGCGTGCTATGGTCCTTGGGGTCACGAAGAGTCGGACACGACTAAATGACTAAACAACAACAACAGCCTACTTCAGGTGTGCTTTGCAGCTGATTCCCATCCAGTGCAAACCTCTACCGTAGTCCCTGTGGCAAACTGCCTAGCTCTGCAAATCAGTTCCATAAGAGAAAGAGAGTAAGGAAGAGCATTTGACTCCTATCCATGGGTATGTGCAGAAAACTTCTCCACCACAGGGCAATTTAAAATGAATACATTTTAACATGGCCTCATGGCAGCAGAGAAGTCATTTAAAGAGGAGCATGTAAACCAACAGCAGCTTAAAATAATAACAATCTTAAAATATGTTGTTGTTTAGTCATTTAGTCGTGTCCGACTCTTTGTAACCCCATGGACCAGAGCACGCCAGGCACTCCTGTCTTCCACTGCCTCCTGCAGTTTGGTCAGACTCATGTTGGTAGCTTCGAGAACACTGTCCAACCATCTCGTCCTCTGTCGTCCCCTTCTCCTAGTGCCCTCAATCTTTCCCAACATCAGGGGCTTTTCCAGGGAGTCTTCTCTTCTCATGAGGTGGCCAAAGTATTGGAGCCTCAGCTTCACAATCTGTCCTTCCAGGGAGCACTCAGGGCTGATTTCCTTCAGAATGGATAGGTTTGATCTTCTTGCAGTCCATGGGACTCTCAAGAGTCTCCTCCAGCACCATAATTCAAAAGCATCAATTCTTCGGTGATCAGCCTTCTTTATGGTCCAGCTCTCACTTCCATACATCACTACTGGGAAAACCATAGCTTGAACTAGACGGACCTTTGTCGGCAAGGTGATGTCTTTGCTTTTTAAGATGCTGTCTAGGTTTGTCATTGCTTTTAATAACAATCTTAAATAATAACAATCTTAAAATATAATGGCCAGCAAATGAAGCAAGATAATTTATAACATCTGAAATGATGGGCATGATTTTCTGTGCCCTGGGTGTATTCATGCAAGGCCAAGCAAGGGGTGTGTGTCTCTTTTTATTAATTAAATGTACACCCTTCTTCCTAAAGGAGCCTCAGTAGGGTGGTTAAACATTGGCCTGATCTATTCAAGTTACAGCTGCTGAATAAGATATGTGGCCAGGAGAAGGAGGAGAAGAAAGGAAGGCTGTAGCTCAGTGGCTGAGTATCTGCTTTGCATGCAGAAGGTCCCAGGTTCAAACCCCAGCATCTCTAGGTAGGGCTTGGAATGTCCCCTGCCTGAACCCCTGGAAAGCTGCCCGACAGTCGGTGTAGACAAGACTGAGCTGGATGGACCAGCTTCCTATATTCTTGAGGAGGAGCATGGTAATTGACCCAGAGCTGCTCCTCTGGCCCATCTTATATGCAATACAAATTCTCCGTGTGAAGGGGAATTGTTTGCTGTAGCAACATCTAGGAGAAATCCATCCTTTGCCCAACACTGCTGTCCTCAATAGCAGCTGGTAGCTAATAAAGGTTCTTGACATGTTATCTGGCATAGACTCTGTATACAGGAATCCTGTTTGTAAGAAATGGGTTAATGCCATCCCCATTTGCATATTGATTTCTCCTTTAGTAATTATCTGTGAAAAGTCAAATATTTGCTTTATCTTATAATTCAATTTTAGAAATGCCTTTGGGATTCAAATTAACTCTCTTGTAATATCTTCATTGAAAAAGAAGATTAATTATGCTTACAAGGAACCTAATTTAACTTATCGGACCTTTAATGTTTCAGGGATCAGCAAAGCATTTAAATTTAGGATTAGAAGGGCAATCTGCTTCCATTAGCTTGGCTACTTTCAAATCTGCCATTATTTTTATGCATATAGGGATTCCCCCTCCCTCCATATCCTTCTAACCAAAATTAAAATATCAATTATGAAGGAAATAAACATTATATATTGACATTAGTAATTATGCTTCTGGCGTTTAGGAGTGTATAAAAATGGTATTTGTGAATGGTGTAAACATTCAGAATTATTGTGATGGGAAGTGCTTAAAACTAGATTCTACCACTTCCAGGTCAGCTGTGAACAAGTGAAGCAGCTTTTCCAGGAATGTCCCAGGGGGAGATCTGGGGGTTGCACAGGCAAACACACACCCCATTAACACCCTGATAGTATGGGGGTTGGCTGGAGATTATCCAAGCACCTGGATCGCTGCTCCTTGCCTCAGATAGAGTCGGAGGTCCCCATTTCAGGCAGGTTGAATGGCATACAGGCAGACTCCATTGCTGACTCCCTGCTGGAAAACCTCGAAATGCAGCCCCATAAGCAGCTGACTTTCCATCAACTTGATTAAGCTACAATTAAATGAGTACACCCTCACAGAAGCAGTGGGCTATATACTGCAGGAGAAAATTCCGGCTACTTTGCTCAAATATTGGGAAAGATGAGAGCATTGTAACTGCAGAGATGTATAAAAGTGTGTCAAGTAAATGCTGGAAATGTAAGCAGATTGATGGGTCATTCTCCCATATGTGGTGGGCATGTAAAGAAGCTGTAGGCTTTGGGAAATGATATATAATGAAATGAAGGAAGTGTTTAAATGGGCAATTCCCCAAAGACCAGAAGCTTTCCTTACAGGCATAATAGGGACAGAGGTTCCAAAGATGATGGCTCCATTATTTATGTGTGAGACAACAGCAGCTAGACTATCCCAACGAAGGAGGAGTGGCTTTTGAAAGTACTGTAATGGATTATGCAGAAATGGCAAAGCTGACAGTGAAATTCAGAGATCAGAATGATGAACTTTTTAATAGAAGAACGGAAGCCTTTCATGGACTATTTTTTTTAAAAAAATATTACCGTCAAATGAAATCGTGAGCAAGATTCTAGATAAAAGCAGAAGAAGAAAAATGACAAAATAATTGTAATAACGATATAATTCAGTAGAAAATGTTTGAGTTAAAACACTGTGGAGGTGAAGGTGGGAACTTATGAAATAATGTAATTATTTGATTTGAAGGTTATTGTGAAAAAAATGGAAATCTCTCTCTCTCTCTCTCTCTCTCTCTCTCTCTCTCTCTCTCTCTCTCTCTCTCTCACACACACACACACACACACACCCTCTCTACCAGAAGCTATGGTTTGCCAAAGCATTTCTCTTTCTCTCCCTCCCTCCCTCCCTCTGTCTTATTAGAGGTAGGGTAACCATGTGTCCTATTTTACAGTGCTTTATTCAAATAACAGAAGGAGAGCCCGGCTAGATCAGGCCAAAGACCCATCGAGTCCAATGTCCTGCCTTCACAGTGGCCAACCAGATGCCCATTATGGGAAGCCTGAAAGCAGGACCCGCGGAGGGAGGCTGATGGCACCCTTCTCACATTTGACTCCCAGCAAGTAGCGTTCAGAGACATATTGCCTCTGGAGGTAGAACATAGCCACTGATAAGGGCTCTCTGGTCCAAGTCCAGTTTTGTCAAAAGAATGAAAAGAAGAGAGAAGAGGGAGGGCTATCATATTGCCTATCCATTTCCAGTAGCATGTGTGTGTGTGGGGGGGTATTTTTTCCAGGCATTGAATGGAACTGGGCACCCGAGATTGCAACCTTTGCATTTGGGATGCAACCACAAGAGTCGTTAATAAGCAATTAATCTTTCAAGATGTTACATCTGTGACCACAGTATTGCACTTTTAACACGTTCCATAGATAGACCACACAGTCATTTATTTGTTTGTTTGTTGGCTGTGAGTGTTTGCTGACTCAGCAGCAAACCAGATGACTTGCCATCTGCATTTGATTCATGAGCTGCTTTTCTTCCCCCTCCGCTCTGCCTCTGAAAAAAACTGTCCTAGTCGAAGCCAGAGAGGCCCTGAGGTAGCTTTGGCATGTGGGAGTTTCGGAAGCTTGTTGGAATTGATGAATCAAGGAAATAGCAGATTGGAAACTGAGGAGACTTCAGAACTTGCTTCGTTTTTCAAAATGCTCATTCGTAAGGCACACGTCGTGCCGTGAAAGCTGAGACCTGAGAAATTACAGAAGTGGCAGAATATTTTATTTTAGGGACAGAGGAAGCTGCCAAGCCTTGTGAGGAAAACTTGAGGGAACTGGGTTTGTGTAGCCTGGAACAGTGGAGAACGAGAGGAGATATGGTAGCCGTCTTCAAGGGGCTGTCAAACTGAGGATGAAGCAAGCTCTGCAAGGTAGGACTCAAGGCAATGGCTTCAAGTTACAAGAAGGGAGGTTCCGACTAAACATCAGAAAAAACTTACTGACAGTAAGAGCTGTTCAGCAGTGGAACAGACTCCCACAAGAGGTGGTGAGCTCTCCTTCCTTGGAGGTTTTTAAGCAGAGGCTGGATGGCCGTCTGTCTTAGTTGAGATATCTGCACTGCATCTGAATCAGGCCATTGGTCCATCTAGCTCTGTAGCAGCCCTCAGAAGTTTCACGGGGTCTTCTCAGCTCTCCTTGGAGACGCTGGCACTTGAACCTGGGGCCTTTTGCATACGAATCATGTACTCTACTGCTGAGTTATCTAAAACTAAACAATTACTTAATATTAACAAAAGCAAGTTATCTAAACCTAAATTAAGATTCCACTCTGCATGGTTCTGAATAAAGTAAGATTCCAGTCCTTATGGTCTGAACCTGAATTAGAATTCAGACTAGAAGAAGAAACTCCAACCCTCCCTGATATTTGGCGGTGCTGACTGGGCCAATGGGAACTAAACATTTGGATAGTACCTGTGGTGTGGGATATGTCATACTCCTTCTGGGGCAGTTTGTCCACCTTTGGTCCTTAATCTGCACTCAGCTCTCACCTGGGGCTCCTAGAAGCTATCAGCATGTGTCAGCAGCCACACCCCAGGAAATGGCTTTGTCTGGCTGGCTAAACAAGATAAAAAAATTCCTTCCTGTAGCACCTTAGAGACCAACTAAGTTTGTCATAGGTATGAGCTTTCGTGTGCATGCACACTTCTTCAGATACACTGAAACAGAAGTCACCAGACCCTTATATATAGTGGGAGGGTGGGGAGGGGTATTACTCAGAAGGCTGGTGGGAATGGGTGATTGATTGGCTGATAGGTGTGGTGAACCTGTTGATGACTGTTAACTACTGCAGTTGGTCTTACAGGAAAAAGCAAGGGGTGAGATGGCTAAATCCAATGTCTCTATTCAGACCAGGTCTCTCCATCGTTTTAAGTTTGGTAATAAGTTGCAATTCAGCAACTTCTCTTTCCAGTCTATTCTGAAATTCTTTTGTAATATGAGATCAACTACTTTGAGATCTTGGCTAAACAAGGTGAGGCTAAACAAGATGGCTCTCAAACCCTTGGGGAGTTTGGGGCTTCCCCTGTCATATCCTGTCTTTCAAAAATAGAAAAGAAAGTAGTACAGGGCAGTTAAAAAAGGTAAAGGTACCCCTGACCATTAGGTCTAGTTGCGGACAGCTCTGTGGTTGCGGCGCTCATCTCACTCTATAGGTCGAGGGAGCCAGCGTTTGTCTGCAGACAGCTTCCGGGTCATGTGGCCAGCATGACAAAGCTGCTTCTGATGAACCAGAGCAGCGCACGGAAACGCCATTTACCTTCCTGCCTATTTGTCTACTTGCACTTTGATGTGCTTTCGAACTGCTACCAGTAGGTGGGCAGGAGCTGGGACAGAACTACAGGAGCTCTATATATACACACACAAAACCCACATTCCATATATTTTTCCCCCTAAAATATCTCTAAAAGGAACACCTAGAAAGGAACTACGCAGAATAAACCCAACTGTAAACAACAGACAGGGCTAATTTAAGCTAATGGATTTCAAAGGGCCTACTCTGAGTAGGACTAATATTGGATACAATAGGGGGAGGTGGGGCAGATTGATGCAGAAAAAAAAATCAATCTCATATTTTATGTAACAAAAATGAGTCAAATTATATATATATATTGCTTTATGCATGGTATAACTAATCAATACCAATCAAAAGAACCACTGAAGTTAGAAGATAATGAGAATACTGTATAATGACTTGAGTAAAAAGTAGATTTTGTGTCATTCTGCCCCACCTATGGGGCATTTAGATACATTGGATGAGACACTTTGATACAAAGCGTAAATTGTATGAGAATGGTAATTATTATTATTATTATTTATAAAAAATTAATGAAAAAAAACAATTTTTATTGTGAGAGATCATAATCAGCCTTACAATTTGTTACTTTAGATCTAAATTACTTATCAAAACTAGCAGTGTTTCAAACATATCATAGACTTTATGGCAAGTTTTCTTAATAAAACATCAAAACTTATATTAATCTTTCCTGAAACACTTATCCATTAAAAAAAATACTTTGGAAAAACTTTTAAAAGTATAAGAACTCACATTAGGTAGTTAAAATAGTAATTTAAACAAAATGCTTATAAAAAATAAGATAATCATTTAACATTTAGCTTCTATTGCACATTATAACCACTTAAGTCAATAGAAAAGGTATAAAGAAAAGGTATAAAGCCCTAAATGGCCTCGGTCCAGTATATCTGAAGGAGCGTCTCCACCCCCATCGTTCTGCCCGGACACTGAGATCCAGCGCTGAGGGCCTTCTGGCAGTTCCCTCGCTGCGAGAAGCAAAGCTACAGGGAACCAGGCAGAGGGCCTTCTCGGTAGTGGCACCCACCCTGTGGAACGCCCTCCCACCAGAGGTCAAAGAGAACAACAATTACCAGACCTTTAGAAGGCATTTCAATTAAAACCGCATGTAATACTGATTACTGAGTGGAATAACTTACCTTTGGTATTTTAAAATCTTAACTAAATGACATAAAACAGCGTTGGAACACTTTTACATTTCACGTAATTTTTTAGTTGGCCGCGCTAAAAACACACCTACTCTCATCAAACACCAATGGCGAACTGGCGGGTGGCGCGGTCGCAACTGTTGTTTTAGTGATGTCACGCCACGAATAACATTTCTCAATATTGAAATATTGTTGGTGTATCAATGTGCCCCTATGCCTTCCCCCTATGCAGTACAGCTTAACCATTGCTGCTGGTGGTGGTTGGGGTTGACCCCAGGCCTGCTATTGGGGATTTTAAATTAAACCTCTGCAATAGCTCCATATTTAAAAAATAGTTAGGTGTTAATAAATGGAAAGCAATAACAGTGCTGAAAACTGTACGATTTCCCTCTCATACTCATTTATTGCTGGGATACCTCTTTCCAGTTTCTTGCTTCTCTGGGTTTTATTAGCACATTTTAAAGGAGTAGATTTGTTCTGAAGTGATAAAAAGCTGACTATAATCAGAAAGCTTTTGTTACCCGGCTACAACTAGTGGTAAATGCCACCTCAGAAGGGGCTCTGTTCAATGCCTTTATTGCAGTGATTAGTCTAAGATGCTGTTAAGATAGCAACAAACCTCAAGCTTAACTGATAAGACATGGTTAAAGTAAAGCTCTCTCCCTCTCCCTCCCCTCCTTCATGTCTCTCCCTGTGTGTATGTATGTATGTATGTATGTATGTATGTATGTATGTATGTGTACACACACATCCTGCCCCCATTTTATCATAATGTCTTTGACTTCTTCATCCTTTAATTCCCACTCCAATAGTAAATTATACGTTCTGGATGAGTTCTTCTTGGAATTTTTTAGCAATACTCTTTGTAATTTTGACTCCTGTTCTCCAAATCCATTTTTAAAATCTTGATTAAATAAATGAGCAATTTGATGATACTATATCCAACTAGTACAGTATTGTTTGATTTCCTCATAAGGTTTTAATTTTGGTTGTCCCTGTTCCTCTTTTAATAATTGTTGATAAATTGCCCAATTTCTTTCCGTATTTTTCTTTTTCACTGATATTACTTCCCCTGTGCGATGTCCACCATGGCGTTTTGGGTTCCAAGAGCCATCAATATTTTATCCAGACTTTATACAATGGGTTCCTAATTAAATGGTTTAAGAATCCTTTATGTACTGCCACTTTATTGTACATTAAGTACATGTGCCAGCGAAATCTTAACATTTCAGCCCTCAAGGTCTAAGATGTCTGTGTTGTCCAACGTAATCCAGTCTTTAAGCCAGCAAAGACATGCTGCCTCATAATAAATTCTTAAGTCAGGGAGGCCAAAGCCTCCCCTTTCCTTACTATCCATTAATAATTTATATTTAATACGTGGTGTTTTACCTTGCCATAGAAATTTTGTCAGGTCTTTTCCCCATTGATTAAAACACTCCATTTTGCCAATTATGGGGATCATTTGAAAAAGAAACAATAATTTTGGTAATATATTCATTTTTATTGTAGATATTATTCCCCAGAATGTTAATTTTAATTTGATCCATATTGCCATAACTTACTTTCTTTCTTTCTTTCTTTCTTTCTTTCTTTCTTTCTTTCTTTCTTTCTTTCTTTCTTTCCAGATTTTGTTATAATTATCTTCAAATAAATTTATATTTTCCATTGTCAATTGTATACCCAAATATTTTACTTTTTTCGCTATTTGTAATCCTGTTTTTTCCTTCTAATTCCTTTTCTCCCTGATCCCCCATGTTTTTTTTACCATTAATTTCATTTTTTCTTTGTTTAGTGTAAACCCCGTGACTTTACCAAATTCTCCCAGTTTTTCAAGAACCTTTTAAATACTTTCCTCTGGGTTTTCTGCCATCAATACTAGATCATCTGCAAATGCCTTTAATTTATATGACTTATTACCTAGTGGGACTTATTTCTTGTGGGACATCTTTGGGAGAAGCAACGGCTAAGGTGTAAGCCCCACACAAATTTGCAGTGGATTCTCTAAGATGGCACATTGTACATCTTTCAGCAACTCCTGCAGCCCAGCTGGTGCCTATCTATTGCTCTGTTCTCATTTGGACCACATCAGCGAGGTCAAGAGGGGGTCTTGTCATCTGGGCAGCCCAGGACCTCCAGACATGCTACCCAGGCTTGTGTCCCAGGAAGGTCACTTTGGTGGTGCTAATTCAATTGATTGACTTCACCCCCTGGAGGCACACTTCACTGTCGCTCCAAACAGATGAAACAGAAGGAGGTTACTGAGCATGTTGTGCAGATGCCTGATGATCGTCTTCCAAAGCAACTACTCTATTCTGAATTTAAATAATGGAAGGCCTAATGTCAACAAAAGAGGTTTAAAGACTGTCTCAAGGCAAATCTTAAAAAATGTAGTATAAACACTAACAACTGGGAAACCCTGGCCTGCGAGTGCTCCAGTTGGAGAACAGCCTTTACCAAAGGTGCCATGGGCTTTGAAGAAACTCGATCTCAGGACGCAAGGGAGAAACGTGCTAAGAGGAAGGCACACTCGGCTAATCCACACAGTGATCAACTCCTGCCCAGAAACCAATGTCCCCACTGTGGAAGGACGTTTGGGTCCAGAATTGGCCTCCACAGTCACTTACGGACCCATTGTTAAAACCGTGTTTATGGAAGACAGTCTTACTCAGCTACGAGTGATAGAAGAAGAAGAAGAAGAAGAAGAAGAAGAAGAAGAAGAAGAAGAAGAAGAAGAAGAAAGGGAGCTTAAAGGTAAAGGACCATTAGGTCCAGTTACGGACGACTCTGGGGTTGTGGTGCTCACCTCACATTATTGGCCGAGGGAGCTGGCGTCCAGCTTCCAGGTCATGTGGCCAGCAAACCAGAGCAGTGCACGGAAACGCCGTTTACCTTCCTGCTGTAGCGGTACCTATTTATCTACTTGTACATTGACATGCTTTTGAACTGCTAGGTTGGCAGGAGCTGGGACCGAGCAACGGGAGCTCACCCCATTGTGGGGATTTGAACCGCTGACCTTCTGATTGGCAAGCCCTAGGCTCAGCGGTTTAACCCACAGCGCCACCCACATCCCATCCCTAATGCATAGATGAGGCCAAAATAACCAATTCTATTGCTGATGGGACCTTTTCCTCCTTTCTCTTACCTAAGTCAGTTTTCCCAACTCCCTCTTGGTACTGAAAAATAAACAAAAAGAACATAAGAACAACCGGCTAGATTAGGCCAAAGATCTGTCTATTTCAGCAACCTCACAGTGGCCAACCACATTCCTTTGCAAAGCTGCAAGCAGAATC
Source organism: Zootoca vivipara (assembly GCF_965207765.1). NCBI lineage: Eukaryota > Metazoa > Chordata > Lepidosauria > Squamata > Lacertidae > Zootoca > Zootoca vivipara. The sequence continues at coordinate 45,418,728 of NC_142585.1, read as the reverse complement.
TGAATGCAACAGCGACATCCCAACTTCTGATTCCCAGCAACTGATATTCAGAGGCAAACCAAAAGCCAGTGGAGCAACAGGACTTCCAGAGTTCCCAACTATGTTGCCTGACTTGTGCAAGAGATCAAACCATCTCTATCCTTGAAATGACATTGAAGGATGCAGAACTGTGTGTTTAAGTGTTGGTGGGCTTGGGGGGGGGGAGGCATTTAAAAGAAGTCCCTTTCTCTTTCCCTCTTTTCTCCTGAGCTTGTGTGGGCAGTGTCACCCAAAGACTGACAAATGTACCAGACATTTTATCCTCCCTTGCTGAGCCTGATTGAGCTACAAGGTTCTTGGTGCTTCTTCTCGTTCTCCTTCTCCTCCAGCTGACCTTGCAAGATCAGCCACCTGCAGCATGGAGGCGATTTGTAAGCAAGGTCTTTTCTGCTGTGATCTTTCTGATACACAAGGAAGATTGGAGCGAGCTTACGAAATAATAAAACAATGCAGAGTTGCGGGGGCGGGCAGGAAGGACTTACAACAGTGTGCTAGAGAAATCCTGCCTTACAGATTTATTTCTCTCATTTCCACTGGAGGTCAGTGCAACATTACAGGACATTACAGGATCGTGGGGTGGTTTCCCCCCCCCAATCCCTGAAATGATGCTCTCTCCTTCATTCTAAACTAGTACTCCAGCTAAATACACCCCCCTACCAAGTTGTTGTTTAAAAACTAGATTTTGATGGTAATAAATATGGGCTTTGGAACAGTTCTCTGTGGTTATATTTGTAACTGCTCAAATAGGGCTGTGAAAAGCTAGAAATACTCAGGTGTTACTCAGCTGAAGCCTGCTCTGCTCTGCTTGGGAATGAAAATGGCATTTAGTCTTTTCTACCCTCCCCTGCGCTCCCCGCCATGAGACAAATGCTCCATCTGTCTAATAAATGGGTGAGGATTGGATGACTCAGCTATGTGGGATTGATGGGTGGGAGGATACAGTGAGTAATACCAGCCTTGATCCAGCACTTTTCATAAAAGCAGAGAAGTATTCTAGACAGGGTTGTGCTGGGTAGGGACATAGGAAGCTGCCTTCTACTCAGTATTGTCCAGACTGAGTAGCAGTGACTCTCCAGAATTTCAGGCAGGGAGTCTCTCCCAGTCTGGAGATGTTGGGGATTAAACCTCGGGCCTTCAGTATGCAATATGTGCTCCACCACTGAGCTACATTCTTCTCCTGGGTGCTTTTTTCCCAGGTGAAAATAAATGTGAACCTCACTGAAATGTTCCCTGAACATTCTCCCCCCCCCCTGTCATGTTTGTCACTGGCTAGGGTTAGTTTCCCTGTTTGCAGCTCTATAACACAATTATCCCCATTAAACCAGTCTTCCTCTTCTAGGGTACATCATGTAGCCATAGTTTGAGTTATGAGAAAATGTCACTGTGGGCAAACAAAGTGTTATGTGAAGCCAATTTAGAGGGAGGGCAACACCCCCTGAACCCTGTTTCCCCAGTGTTGAGCCAATCAGGGATCACAAAACAGGCACCACAATTTTGCAAATCCCAACATAATGGACTATTCGGAGAAAGGGCAGTGTTTCATTCATTACCTTGGCCTTTGTGCAAGCATTTCTGCATCCTTTAAATGCAGTAATTGAAAGGGGGTGGGTCCCTCTTTTGGCTCAGAAGTAATATTTTCTCTTCCATGGTCTCCTCTGTTGTACGGCCTTCCTCTGGGTCCCGGCCTGCTCTCTTGGAGCGCTAGCTGCCGTGGAGTAGGCTCGGGTTGGGCCTGGGCTCAGCCATATGCCCTTGCCCTCCCAGCTATCTCCTACCTATCCCCTCTTTTTTCTCCTTCCTCTTTCTCTCTCTCCCTTCTCCTTCTCCTCACCTCGTTCTCCCTGCGTTGACTGGGGTTTTCCTGGCCCTGGAGCGCCGCTGGGCAGTTGGCCTGGTGCCCGGGCTCTCTCGCTCCCAGCTTGATTTGGGTAATTGGGGGGGGGGTCAGGGGTTCCCCCAGTTGACGTGCCAGGCGTCCCCGGTTCCTCCTCAGCAGTGGCAGTGGCAGCAGCAGCCTCAGCAGCCCGGAGCCAGCCTGGTAGCGCAGTTGGCTCTGGCTAGCTTCAGGAGTTGCTCACTGGCATGGCGCCCACCATTTTGCCACGCTGGAAGTCCCCATATGATATGTCTTGTGCCGTTGAACCAATCGTGCAACATTCATTCACTACTAATAAATCTACAATACTTAAGATATAAATCTGGGGACATTAAATGAAATCCGGGGACATTCTGGGGACAGATTTTGTCCGGGGACAGATTTGTAAATCCAGGGACTGTCCTTGGGAAACGGGGACGTCTGGTAACCATACTCAAAAAGAAGTATAAACACCTAAAAAGAGACTACTCTAAAAAGGTGCGAGTTCCCAAATGAATTGAGAAATGGGCAAATATTCTCTTTAGGGGGAGATACTGTCAAAAGCCAGAGAATCACTTAGAGTTTTGCAATGTGATTAGTTGAGATTGGTTGAGTCAATGTTCCATTTTGGGCTCCTTCCTTCCTTGTAAGGCAGCAGCGGGTTAAATTTCAGAGCAAGGACTGCATTCTGTTCTGGGCGCTGCATGCCCATGATAGTGTAGTTAGGCCAGAGGCAGAAGAGGGTGGAACAATTAACATATTTTTTGTCTTTATACACTAGGCTGGTTTCTACACACATATCTTCTGACTAGAATCCTTATCAAAGTCCAAGGACACATTTGAGCCAGGTGAACATATAAGGCAGATGTGGTGAATAAAGGCTGTTGATGGGTGTGGCCTGGGGAGAGAGGGTGTAACTATAAAGGTTGTTTGGTCTGGGGAGATTCCTAAGGGCCAAAAGAATGGCCCTTGTATGGCCCCCAGGTCTGAGATTCCCCATCACTGTTCCAGGTTCTCTCTAGGACTTTCTGGTCCTGAGAGTAACAACATGACTGGAATGTTTGTTATTTATAGTGGCAGTCTCTTCTCTACCTGTATCTTCAGAAATTTGTGGGCTACTCTTCTCAAGCTGCCGGGCCAACAGATTTTATGGTGGTGGTGATGGTAAGCTGATTCAGGTTAAAGGACAATGTTAAAGGTAAAGGAACTCCTCACCAGTTGCAGACAACTCTGGGGTTGTGGCGCTCATCTCGCTTTACTGGCCGAGGGAGCCGGCGTACACCTTCCGGGTCATGTGGCCAGCATGACTAAGCCACTTCTGGCAAACCAGAGCAGCACACAGAAACGCCATTTACCTTCCCGCCAGGGAAGTACTTGCACTTTGACGTGCTTTCGAACTGCTAGGTTGGCAGGAGCTGGGACCGAGCAACGGGAGCTCACCCCGTCACGGGGATTCGAACCTCTGACCTTCTGATCGGCAGGCCCTAGGCTCTGTGGTTTAACCCACAGTGCCACCCAACAATGTTATGGGGAAACAATTCAGAGTGTGGGCAACATGTCTCACATCACACAATGCTGAGGTTGAGAGAAATTCATCAGGCCTGGCTTGTTGGCAGTATCAGGTCATCTTCATTCTCTAAGGTGGCACTGGCGGCGGCGGCGGGGGGGACAGGACACAATGAGCTTCATGTTTAAGTGGGGAGTAAAATGCTGGTTTGCCAGGTCTGAGTCTGACACTCTAACCACTGCACTACACCGGCTCCTCCCCAATTTGAAATTCAGTTCTGAAGGGGGAAAAGCACTACTGTATTTAATTGAACCCAATAAGTTGACAAATGGTTAAGCTCAGAAATCCTGCTTCCTGGAGACCTGTTACTTTTGACAGTGTTTCCTGTAAAGAAAGACCTGACCTCGTCCATCTTTTTGTCCTTTTTAAAAGCTGGCCTTCAATAAAGAGCAGAATCTTTCTATACAATGATAAGCTCTTGTATATGTTTATGTTTTCCTGCATATTTGTCTCGCCTTCCTTTGAATTTTTTTTTTTAATGCTAATGGTCTCTCAAAATATTTTAATTGGATTTTTTAAAAAATGAAGTTCTTGAAAGTTAATTAAAAGTTATCCTCCTTTAGTTGTACAAAAGCAGACTTTCTGCTCTGAAAATTAACTCCCATAATTAAAATCCTATATCTGTTTCCTGATATAAATGGGGTGTGTATTACCCATTTATTATTATTGGCTACGCAGGGCAATTTACATGAGCACAGAGAGAAAATGTGTGTGTGTGTGTGTGTCAGAGGGAGAGGGAGAGAGAGAATGAACCATATTCAGCAAAGGGCTTATCACTTTTTTAAAAAAATTCCATCTCTGCTGGGATTTTGCTATCATCCAAATTTCCTGACATTTGGAGCAATAATAGCAGAGAGGACAGTCCTTCCCCCCATAACAACATGTCACTTAATTTCTGCAAGATGTAAAATAAAATGGTACACACACACACACACACACACACACACACACACACACACACACACAGACCTGCATTGACTCCCAGTACATTTCCAAGCACAATTCAAAGTGTTGGTGCTGACCTTTAAAGGCCTGAATGGCCCTGGCCCTGTATACCTGAAGGAGCGTCTCCACCCCATCATTTTGCCCGAACACTGGGGTCCAGCACGGAGGGCCTTCTGGTGGTTCCCTTGCTGTGAGAAGTGAGGTTACAGGGAACCAGGCAGAGGGCCTTCTCGGTAGTGGCGCCTGCCCTGTGGAACCCCCTCCCCTCAGATGTCAAGGAAATAAACAACTACCTGACCACCTGAAGGCAGCCCTGTTTAGGGAAGTTTTTAATGTTTGATGTTTTATCCTGTTTTTAATTCTATTAAATATTCTATTGGGAGCTGCCCAGAGTAGCTGGGGAACCCAGCCAGATGGGCGGGATATAAATAATATATGATGATGATGATGATGAATTTGTCTAATCCTCTTTAAAAGGCTTTCAAGTCAGTGGCCATCACTACATATTGTGTGAGCAATTTCCATAGTTTAACTATGCAAATTCAGTTGCTGCAATTGATGTGGATTTGGACTCTTGCATAATAAATCCACTTCCCTTGCCTTCCCCCACACCCTAAAATTGGACTCAAAAGTTATGTGAATATGCACTGGAAAGTCTGGACTAGCAATTGTTTCATATGATATTGCATAACCGCTTGCCCAGCTTTGGGAAGGATGTCGGAAGGCTCTCCCCAAAGCCGGGAGCCCCCCTTACCCAGCTTTGGGAAGGTGGCTTTGGGCTGGGGGTGGGGGGTGGAGAGGTATCAAATTTTGGACATGCACAGGGTACCTACAATATTACCAAGGTCCACCTCTACGTAGCTTCTGGCTGCTGCTTCCTCCAAGTCTCATCGATGGCAAGGCTAGGGAACCCTTTTCAGTCCAAAAAGTGAGTGTGACAATGAATGCCATTTTTTCCTTTGGAGAATAGGCTGCTTTCTATGTACACTCACGTAATCCTCTCCAGTTTCCATTCAATCAGTCATGAGACAATAAACAGTTTTCAAAGACACACTACAGCCAGGCAAAATAATTTGAGGGCCAGTGAGGAATGTGGTCTGGGGAAAGTCACAAAGTCCAGTTAGACAGGCACTGAAATATACTTGGAGTCGAGAGTGAATTTCATGCTCTTTATTCAGCTCGTAGTCATCAAGGAGAAGAAGAGAAGAATAATGCCCTTTTCCCCAAACCATCTGCTTATATACATTATTTACACAATGGGCTTTGCGTGATTGGCTACTTTAGGGCTACACCTGTGGGCCAATCAGTTTGTGGATTGACTTCTGCCAGCAGCCTGATTGGCTGCTCCTGCAGGCCAATCAGGTTGCGGATTCACTTCTGCCAGCCGCCTGATTGGCTGCTCCTGCAGGCCAATCAGGTTGCGGATTCACTTCCACCTGGAGTTGGATTGGGTGGCTCCTGCGGACCAATCAGACTGCTGATTCTGGATCCTATTGTTCTATGATTCAGCTCAGTACATAACAGGCACAAAGGAATCTACTTGGTTCTGCACCCCAGATCGAAGTTGTCTGGAGTCCCTCTTCTAGGTAACATCACTCACTCCCTGACTGCTAGCTCCATCATATTAACTTAGCCATTCATCGAGGACAAGCTTTGGATTTCCAGGGTGTATGTATCAGCCCTTTTTCTGCTGGCAAGACTCCACGAAGCTATCACTGCTCATATTTATTCAAAGCCCTGATAATTGGGAGAGAGGCAGCATTAGAAGCAAGTGTGTCCCATGGGGGTGGGGGGAAGCAGAACATGTCCCACTTTATGCCATGATGCGATTGGGCAACTTCAGAGCGTATGCGCTCCAGGGATGCCTCCAGAGCACTGCATCTCCAGCAACTAGAGAACACACATGCTATTGGTTCTCCTGAGCATCCAGAAAATAAATACACAAGAAGGTTTTGTTAAAAAAACAACACCAACAAGAGACGTAGCGAGGACACAGATATAAGTAGAAAGTGCTTGCTGACTTACAGGCTCTCTTCAGTTTGGAGTTGTTGTTTAAAGTTCACCAGCATTTTAGTCCGCATTTCTCCTAATGCAAACTCTTTTTTTATGCAACATTGCCTAATATATGCATTTTCCACAAATACCCCCCCCCTAATATAATGCATTTCTACTTTATTGGGGTTGTTTTTGTTTGGCACTATGTTATGTATTTTTGTGTTTTCATTTTGTAAATCACCATGTGACCCTCAGATGAAGGGCAGTGTAGGAATTTAATAACTAACTAAATGTTATTTTCACTAATACATATATGTATTTTTCAAATGCTCATTTTCACTAACATATTCATTGTTGTACATTCTTTTTGGTTGGAGTACATTACAAAATTCAGAAAAGTTTCTAAGAATAGCTATTTCTAAGAACAGCTGAGATGTGGTTTGGGAAGTGCAAATGAGGCAGGTCTACATTAAACTGTGAATTGAGCTTCGTTTTACAGCTTGCCTGTACTGCAATCTAATATAAGAGACTGGTAAAAAATAAAAATGCTGCAATAGACCAATAAACACTAAGTTCAATACCGAATGAACCGAATGCACCATTTCAGAGAATAAAGAAAACCAAATCCATATATTAGTCTTCACTAGCCTAATGCCCACAGCCAGTGCATTTTGACTAGGGGAAGTTGGTGAAGGTTGCTATAAACAGTAGTATCTCATTAAAACTACAAGGGAATAATAACAAGCAACTCATATTTTGTCAAAATGCATACACTCAAACAATCTCTCCAGAAACCTATACACATGACCAAAGGGGGGGGGCTCCATCAGTCCTCATAATCATGGCCAATGGTCAGAGAGGATGAGAACTGGAGTCCAGTAACATCTGGTCATAGTTCCCCCATACCTGAATGAAGAAGTAACATTCCCTTCTACCGGTATATGTGAGACGTGGCTCTCTTTCAAAAGATGTATGGGGAAAGTTTGGATAAAAGACTTGGAGTCCTCCAGACATTGCTGGATTCTAACCCCCTCAGCCCCAGTAGTCAGCACAGGCTACGGTTAGGGATGATGGTAGAATCATAGAATCCCAGAGTTGGAAGAGACCACTAGGGCCATCCAGTCCAACCCCCTGCTGAGCAGGAAACACCATCAAAGCATTCTTGACATATGCCTGTCAAACCTCTGCTTAAAGACCTCAAAAGAAGGAGACTCCACCACACTCCTTGGTAGCAAATTCCACCGCTGAACAGCTCTTACTGTCAGGAAGTTCTTCCTAATGTTGAGGTGGAATCTTCTTTCTTGTAGTTTGAATCCATTGCTCCGTGTCCGCTTCGCAGGAGCAGCAGAAAACAACCTTTCACCCTCCTCTATATGACATCCTTTTATATATTTGAACATGGCTATCATATCACCCCTTAACCTTCTCTTCTCCAGGCTAAACATGCCCAGCTCCCTAAGCCGTTCCTCATAAGGCATTGTTTTCAGGCCTTTGACCATTTTGGTTGCCCTCCTCTGGACACTTTCCAGCTTATCAGTATCCTTCTTGAACTGTGGTGCCCAGAACTGGACGCAGTACTCCAGGTGAGGTCTGACCAGAGCAGAATACAGTGGTACTATTACTTCCCTTGATCTAGATACTATACTCCTATTGATGCAGCCCAGAATTGCATTGGCTTTTTTAGCTGCTGCATCACACTGTTGACTCATGTCAAATTTGTGGTCTACCAAGACTCCTACGGTAGATCCTTTTCACATGTACTGCTCTCAAGCCAGGTGTCACCCATCCTGTATTTGTGCCTTTCATTTTTTTTTGCCCAAGTGTAGTACTGTACTTTACATTTTTCCCTGTTAAAATTCATCTTGTTTGCTTTGGCCCAGTTGTTTAATCTGTTAAGGTCATTTGGAAGTGTGATCCTGTCCTCTGGGGTATTAGCCACCCCTCCCAATTTGGTGTCATCTGCAAACTTGCTCAGGATGCCCTCAAGCCCATAATCCAAGTCATTGATAAAGATGTTGAATAAGACTGGGCCCAAGACAGAACCCTGTGGCACCCCACTAGTCACTACTCTCCAGGATGAGGAGGAGCCATTGATGAGCACCCTTTGGGTTCGGTCAGTCAGCCAGTTACAAATCCACTGAATGGTAGCATTGTCTAGCCCGCATTTTACCAGCTTCTTTACAAGAATATCATGGGGCACCTTGTCAAAGGCCTTGCTGAAATCAAGAATATCATAGTCACTTCTCTCCAGGATGAGGAGGAGCCATTGATGAGCACCCTTTGGGTTCGGTCAGTCAGCCAGTTACAAATCCACACAATGGTAGTTGAGGTCTAGCAGCACCCGGGCGGGGGGCAGTTCCCCATCCCTTTACTAGACTATGTGGACATACCATTCAAGGATACAAAGCCACTGGCTAGTAAAAGCAAAGAGAACTAGACACAACTGATCACTGCAGCAATAGCACAGGATACAAAGCTGTCATACCCTTTCATCCCTCATGTCAAACATGCTCTCTTGTCATAGGCCAACACCCCAGAGAGACTGCCAGGCAGTGTTGAAAATACTGAGCTGGATGGGTTTGACTCAGGGTTTGACTTAGGAAGGCAGCTTCCTAAGTTGGCATTCAGTAGCACACCATCGTAAGGCCCCTCTGAAAGGGCTTGCTTTAGACATCGTTAGACCACCTCATGGGCTGTGTGAGAGAACAAACTCTGAGCAAGAGGTGGGAAAGTGGGGGACCCCAGATGGCATGGGTCTCCCCAATCTTCACTGGTCAGGGATGGTGGAAGCTGGGGTGCAGGAACAACTGGAGGGCCGCAGGCTCCCCATACTTGTCAACAATGGCAATATAGTCTTTGCTTTGTATCTGAAGCAGATGTCAGAAGTGTGAGAATAATTACACTTCTGATTTTATTCAGGTAAATAAAAGTGGCTTTTAAAAAAATAAACCAAAAACCAGCAACACCACTTGGGAAGGAAGATCCGCTTCTTAGTCAAACATTTACTGAATAAACAGATTGCACATTTCCTCTCTCGCTGAGTCTTTATCCTTCAAGACTGCAATAAGTGACCTTTTAATCCCAGACAGCACACTGCGTGAGCAGTTGAAATGGAAAAAAACAGAAAAGCATGATTTCCCCCACCACTTCACTAGCCCCTGATATCCACTCAGTTTGAATCAGAAAAAAACCCTGTGTCTTTTTTAAAACCAAAAATCCCATCACCGTAAAACGGCAAGGTGTGTTCGATTATCTCTCCATCAGTACCACCACTGTTTAGGTGGTTGGAACTTGATTGGTAGACAGGAAGTGAAGGTGGCAGAGAGTAGAGGGCAGTTAGCTGGGTGGGAATTTATAGGAGTGCCCTACGCCCAGCCTTTTTGTAAGAAAAAAGCTCAACAACTTTGGGGATTGTCTAAAAAGAAAACACTCAAGAATTCCAGTGTTTTCCTTTTAAAAAGCTCAACAACTTTTGGGGGCCCTGGTTTTGAAATGTAAGAGTGGTGGTTCCCAGGGGTCCATTGGGTAGGCAGGCAGAGCCAACAAATTTGTTTTGCCCCCATCCTTCTCCCCCCTGCTGAGTTCCACAAGGGCAACACTGAGAATAAGGAGGAGGAAGAGGAAGCTGACAGACAGGGTCATTCCCTGAGCTGGTTGCATCAGGGGCATAGCAAGGGGGGTGTAGTGGGTGCTTCACCCCGGGTTCCACTCTGGGGGGGTGACACTTGGCACCCCCCGCGAGTGAGCGAGCGCAGGGATCCTCTGCTTGTGGCTCCACGAGCAGAAGATCCCGGCACCATCCCCGTATGGCGCTGGGGCGGTTTGCCGGCGGCTCCGTTGCGTAGCACGCATGTGTGGAGCCACTGTGTATGGTGCATGCATTGTGTGCATACAGTGCATGCGTTGTGTGCAAAGACGCCATGCATGTGTGCTGCATGGCAACGCCCCGCCCCCAGGTGCACGCCCACGGTGTCGCCCCAGGTGCCGGAACGCCTTCGTCTGTCCCTGGGTTGCATGTAAGAAGGCAGACAGGCTGGTGCAGGGGCCAGCCTGAGGGCAGGCTGACCTTGGTGGAGCAGTGCCTTACTCATCCTCGTGGACCAGCCTCCACTGTTTAGGAGATTACGCATTCTAACAATCCTCACCATCCCATTCAGCTTACTGTGAATTTGTTTCCATTGTTCCTTAAATATAGGGCAGATCCATACCACGTTTCAAGTACATCCTCGACTCCAAGAATCCTGGAAACTGTAGTTTACCCTCACATACCGGTAGATACAGCACCTTCCAACTATCCTTCCAATTATGCTTTTGTGGGGTGTGTGTGTGCTTTAAATATGCTTTAAATTAGTCACCCTACAATTAGTCACCCTTCTTCCGCTGCTTCCAGAAGACCCAGCACCCCAAAAAACCTTCTCAGGAGGGCAGGGGAACTCTCGCAAGTAAAGTGGGATGGGGTGTGAGGAATTGCTGTTGGAAAGGGGGAGATGACCCAAAATCAAGCTTTGACCTTCCTCTAGCAACTCTCCATCCCTCATTCCACATTTTTCGGAAGAGCTTCCCTTACTCTCCAGAGACGCTTTCTGGGCACGGTTGACGGTGAGTGCAGTGGAGAGAGGGACCTTTGGCAGGTGTTGCCTATTGGGAGTGGTAGGATAGAAGGCAGAGAGATCAACGTTAGGTGGACCCAGAGACAATGACAGATGGAGACAAGGAGCACTCTCCCCCCCCCTTACAAAAATGTTTAGAGGTACTCTCCTTTTCCTACTCCTATTGAAATACTGCCCCTCAATGAGGCCAAACTTAGATTTGCAAAATGTTTAGGGGTGTGCGTACCCCTGCGTACCCACAGAAAAAAAAGCACTGGAGACAAGTAATTCTAGTTTTGTTCTCATCCTACCCCCTGAGGCTAAGGGGGAGGATGATGGCAGCAGCCACCTGCCATGGACTGTTTGTAAGTAAGAAGGCAGAAAGGCAGGGGCTGGCTGGGAGCAAGCTAAGGTTGAGCAAGCTGGGAGCAAGCTAAGGGGAAAAGCCCATCTGTAAACTTGCTGACTGATTGATTGTATTCCTACCCCACCTTTTCCTCCAAGCAGCTCATGGTGGCCTGCATAGTTATCCTCCTCCCCATTCTGTCCTCACAGCAACCCTGCGAGGTAGGTTAAGGTGAGAAGCTGTAACTAGTCTAAGGTCACACCCAGTGAATTCCATGGCCAAGTGGGGGATTTGAACCCTGGTCTCTCCCAGGTCTTAGTCCAGCTCTCTAACCTCTACACCACAGCAGCTCAGCTTATGTACCTGAGAATCCAAGGCTCTCTCTCTCTGCATGCAAGGAAGTTGTGTTTGTTTGTTTTTTAATGCAGGATAGTATTTTGAAGCTGTAATAATGGCAGCACATCGAACAACAGCTTTACCTTGACCAGTGTGCAGAATGTACACAAACATGCACACAATGTACTGTTTTCCTGTTTTACGTTCCCCCTTTGCTCAGAAAAATCAGAAAGGATGACCTTACTGAAGGGAAGCGACGGTATGGCTAGGTTCCCCCCTGCCTCCCCCACCTCCTGCTCTTAAAGTACTTATCCCAATAATTTCTTATGCCTGATGGACAGACTCAGCAATAACCTGATCCTGCAATACACTGAATAAACACTTTAGCATTTAGTGCATGGACACTAATGTGCTTCGAAGTAATTGCTTAGAGAGAGTCCCAGCTCCAGAAGAATAATGCAGAGGTTGCACTAATATGCCACATGAGTGGGAAAAATGCTGCTGGACAAAATTTCAGGGCTCTTTCTCTCTCTCTCCTCCTCCCACCTTATGCACAATTTTTATTTATTTATTTTTTATTTGCAGTGCAGGGAGTTGGGCACTTGGAAAGCAACCCTAACAGCCCAATATCATTAGGATATGTGAAGGAGTGAGGATTGCCCCCTTGTAAACTACTCAGCAGTTGCTCCTAATCAGCACTTTGCTGACTGTCAGGGACAACATGGTTCTTTCAAGGTGCGCCTGGACATGAACTCCTGTGACTTTCCAGTGGATGGCGCACTCTGCATCAACATCGCGTCTTCTTCTTCCTTCTCCCTCCCACTTCTGCACTCCACCTCTGTGTGCCTGGGTCCTGTTTGTCACGGGCAAGTTGCGTGGCTTCAGCGGTGTCAGTGTGTGAGGTGCTGTGTCTTCATGCAAGTGTTACCACGAAAGGAGGCATGTTGCTGCATGCAAGAGGTACTCAGCCTAACACAGAATCGCCTAAACATAATGGACAGAGGTGGTCTTTGGTCATCCTTCACAGCAATGGAAGCGGATATATAAAAAAGCTTGTTTCTGGTCATCAAGCACGTTGATCGAGAAAGGGTCACGTTGATCGAGAAAGACTTAAAGTATACATTTTTTATGCAATTGTATTTTGTATAAATTATAAAAATTATAAATAAAGCACATTCTGTTGACAAACAAAACATTTAAACAGCTACCTTTCTACTGGTAGGACAGGGGGACCACAGGAAATAAACCAGGTCAGAAGGGGGGCATGGTCGGGAAAAGGTTGAGAAACACTGAAATAGAGGACTGTCCTCTTGGCAGCCTTTTAAATAAAGGAGTACATGTTGACACCCTTCAAGCCCCCCTTTGCATTCAGTTACAAAGACGGAACAAGCTGTGATAGTGCACCTGGAGTTGGGCAGATCAACCACCCATCCATAGGAACCACCATATTCTCTGGACTGGGTTTCAGTTTACTGGTTCTCATCTCGTTAGTGGCATCCCTCATCCCAGGGGCCTAGGATGTTTTGAACCTCTTTCTCTGAGGGCAGAGAAAGATCTGACCTCATAATTCATGTAGGACAGGGCTATCAATGGCTACTGGCCATTGTGGCCATGCTCTGTTCCAAAATTGGAGGCAGATTGCTTCTGAATATCAGTTGTTGGAAACAGCAGGAGGGAAGAGTGCTTATGCACTAAAATCCTCCTTGCTGGTTTCCCACAAGACGCATCTGGTTGGCCACTGTGAGAACGAGATGCTAGACCAGATGGACCTGATCCAAAAGGCTCTTCTGATGTACTTAACACCCCTCCCAGTTGCCAGGTAATTATTTTAGGACAGGGGTGCCGAAACCTTTTTCAAAGAGGGACAGATTTGATGAAGTGAACATGCTTGAGGGTCGACCAAAGTTTTTTTTAGGATTTTACCCCAGGACATATACTGCCACGGGGGATTAAATCGACTGGCAGTCAGGATTAGGCCCCCGAAATGGACTTTGGACATGCCTGTTTTAGGAGGAAGAAGTGCATTTGATTAGCTGTGATTCCTGTATTGCAGCAAGTTGGACTAGATGACCCTCCAACTCCAGGATTCAAGGAGCCAGGGAGAAGATGAAGGAAACGGGAAGTTTGTCCGGGGTGGGTGGGATAGGGGTGTTAGGTAGAAGTTGAATGAGAGTGGAAGAAGAAGTCATAGGAGATGGGCGAACAGACTTTGAGAGGCATGTGGGGGTGGGAAGGGAGACCTATAGAAAGAAAAATCCTTCTCTATTTAGAACCTGTGGAGCAGCAAATTCTGCCTAAAATGGGGGGAGACTGAGTCACAATACCTTCAGGACAAATGTCTATACTTAGTTTAAGTAAAGCTGGGCTATGGAACTCCTCACCAGATGGGGAACACTATGGAGTAAAGAATTTAGCTGTTTTCAAATACAGATTCTCAAGAGACCATCAGTTGATGCCTGATGAGGCCAAACTCTGTGTCCATCTCCCTCTGTTCTGAGGCTGACTGTGACCCTGCAGCACCATTTTGTGGTGGGACACAGTGTTTTCGGTGTTGTCTCAAGAGGCCCTGGGGGTAGAAAATTTGAGAGCTCTTGGCTTATGACATTCAAAATGTAATAAAAGCAAGGTTTGTTTTTTTAAAAACAAATAGATTTGGAAAACATTCAAAAAAAGACACTAAAAATTACATGCAATTAGTTAGACTTAAATATTCAGCAGTAAGAAATGACTGTATTTTCACTTATGCAAATAATTTGCTTTAGTCTTCATTCAGAGTGCTCATCTTTTAATGCCATTTATTAATTACAGATGGCAATACATTTTAATGGAAAACTAATTTGGGCATTTTGCTCATTAGATAAATCTATAGCTTTCCCCCAGATATTTTTTAGCTTGTATGCAATTCAGAAGCTTTTGTTGATTCTCCACCCCCTCCTCATATAACAAACGAAGCTTGCAAGCAATTAGAGACATATTAGTCTTTACATAAGACTAATGTTGACATTTGCATCAAGAAAACAAGATGCAATCCCCCCCGCTCTCCTCCCACTTCAGAGGACAAAAATAAAGACAAAAAGACCGCTGTAGCCAATGTATTATTAATATCCAATAAATGTGAACTGGTGAATTTAAAAGCCAGGACGTAATGCTTTTTCCCAGAGCAGAGAGCCTTTAAACAAGTTCCAGTTATTGAAATTGTGCAGTAAAAATGGGTAAAATGAAAGAACATTTTTTTTAGGTGGGATAATAAAATCCAGTATATTAACATAGCTGGCCCAGAAAGCACACCTGCGGAATGGCAGAGCTGTTGTCCTTTATGGACTCATCTAAGGCCAGGGGCTTTGAGAAAGTATATGTGCAAACAGGACTTGCTGTAAGATGTCAGTGGGGAATGGAAGCATCTGTCATAGAATCATAGAATTGTAGAGTTGGAAGGGACTCCCAGTCCAACCCCTGTAATATCAGGAATCACAGCTAAATAATGTTGGTTCTCTCAGTTTCTATTTTTTTCTTCAGTCTTAGAATCATAGAATTGTAGAGCTGGAAGGGACCCTGAGGATCATCTAGTCCAACCCCCCTGATAAAAATTCTGTTCTCTCACAGAGGTAAGAATAACAGTTTCCTGGTTGTTAAACTGATCTGAGAATTCGGGATTTGGTGAGAGGCATGACTTTTCAAAGTGGTTTGATACTGCTTTAAATGTATAGTGCAGATGGAGTCTAACTTCTGCTCAAAGTAGATCAATTGAAATTGAGAGGTTATATCTAAATAAGGCATGCCAATCTGTTACTGTGGAGTGGGACTAACACTGAATACAACAACCCAGAGTGTTGACAGCTACCCTAGATGTCATCTAATCAATCCCTAGCGCTCAATGTAGGATACAGTGGCAGCGTATGTGGCAGATATATTTGTACCCTCTCCTTCTATACCTGCAGTGAAGGAGAACTTTTTCCATTAAAACATTTCTCCAAATTTGCTTTCCTGCCATTTCCATTTGCAGCCACTGGTTGCAGTCCAGCCCTCTTGAGCAAAAGTGAACAAGCCTGTTCTTAAGTTAGCTTGCAGTAATGACAAGCTGTCAATTGGACACTTCCTTCCTTCCTTCCTTCCTTCCTTCCTTCCTTCCTTCCTTCCTTCCTTCCTTCCTTCCTTCCTTCCTTCCTTCCTTCCTCTCTTTCTAGATAGTGTAATCAGCATATAAACAGTCATGTGAAAAAAATGTACAAGGAAGTTTGCCAGAGATTGCTAAAGAAAATAACTTGATATATTTTATATCATTATCTATAGCCTTGTTTAAGCAAACACCCCTAAGGACACTTGAAGCATTTTAGACATTTGGGCTACAAAATCCTATGCACACTTCTTAGGGATTGTGCTTTCCTGGAATCTCTGGGGTTTACTCTGGAGTAAAAATACAGAGGGGTTGTGCTGGTAGACCCACTGGCCTAGGGGTTGGGAACTAGATTTGGCCCAACCTGCTCCACCAGCCATTTTTTGAGAGTTTGGCGGAATTCATTGCTGAAGGCAAGTCCTGCTTGCAGCAGGGATTGGCTGCATTTAGGAGATCCCAATCAGAACTAAAACCAAAAGCAAGTCATGCTTGAGCCAGTTTGCAGCAGGGATCAGTGAACTCTATTTCTCTTTTTTATTATTACTAAAGGTTTTCTTGGATTCTGGTTGACAGGAGCTGGAGTTCAAAATATCTTCAGGGCACCATGCTTAGGAAGGCTGCCCTAGATAATACACCTAGTTAATTAGAAGAGGCCTCTGATTACATGCCAGGATATTTAATTTTAATTAATTAATTAATTAATTAAATGCCTTTCATGGAAAGGGTTCAAGGAGGCTAACAGAACCACATTAAAAACTGATTTCAAAAATCATTACAATGCTTATGGAACATAAAAGGTAAAGGTAAAGGACCCCTGACAGTTAAGTCTAGTCATGAACGACTCTGGGGTTGTGGCGCTCATCTCGCTTTACTGGCTGAGGGAGCCAGCGTTTGTCTGCAGTTTTTCCGGGTCATGTGGCCAGCATGAGAAAGCCGCTTCTAGTGAAACCAGAGCAGCGCACGGAAACACCGTTTACCTTCCCACTGGAGAGGTGCCTATTTATTTACTTGCACTTTTTGGCATGCTTTCAAACTGCTAGGTGGGCAGGAGCTGGGACCAAGCAACGGGAGCTCACCTTGTCATGGGGATTTGAACCGCCGACCTTCTGATCGGCAAGCCCTATGCTCAGTGGTTTAGACCACAGCGCCACCCGCATCCCTCCCCTTATGGAACATAGGAAGCTGCATTATACTGAGTCAGGCCATTGGTCCACACAGCTCAGTATTGTCCATACACTGAAAGTGACTCTCTAGGGCATGGGTGTCAAACACAAGGCCCGGGGGCCAAATCCGGCCCGCCAGACCTCGTCATGTGGCCCGCCGAGCGCCCCAGCCAGCGGGACCCAGCAGTGGGACTTTGCTGCTGAAGCGCCGCGCCAACAAAGCGCCGACAAACAGCTGGGGCCGGGGAAATGCTTTTTGCCCCTGGGTCCCTTTGCGCTCTTTTCTGGCGCTGAATCAAGGCGGCGACCCCCCCTTCCCTTTCTTTCTTCCTCTCTCTCGTTCTTATTCTTTCTTTCCCTCTCCTCTCCTTCCTTCCTTCCTTATCTCTGTCTTCTCTCCCTCTTTCTTTTTCTTTCCTTCTTTATTCCTTCTTTCCTACTCTTCTTTCTCTCACCTCTTTCCTTCCTCTCTCCCTCCTGCTCCCTCTTTTCTTTCTTTCTTCCTTCCTTCCTTCCTTCCTTCCTTCCTTCCTTCCTTCCTTCCTTCCTTCCTTCCTTCCTTCCTTCCCAACTTTCTTCCTCTCCCTCATTCTTATTCTTTCTTTCCCTCTACTTCCTTCCTTCTTTCTCCCTTTCTGTCTTCTCTCCCTCTTTCTTTCCTTCTTTATTCTCTTCCTTATTTCCTACTCTTCTTTCTCTCCCCTCTTTCCTTCCTTCCTTCCTCTCTCCCTCCCACTCCCTCTTTCCTTCCTTCCTTCCTTCCTTCCTTCCTTCCTTCCTTCCTTCCTTCCTTCCTTCCTTCCTTCCTTTCTTCCTTCCTCCCCTCCCCTCCCCTCCCCTCCCCTCCCCTCCCTCTCCCTCTCCTCAGAAACATAGGATGCTGCTTTATACTTCTAGCCCTTAAACCCTGGAACCAGGAGAGCAGCTCCAGTGAGTCAACCTCAGCCAGTCCCTTTGGTGAAGGGTGGTGGCTCACTGGCAGAACATCTGTCCTGCATGCAGAAGGACCCCAGCACCTCCAGGTACTAGTAGCTCTGCAAAGGTCCTGCATGAAACCCTAGCGAGCCTCCACCACCCAGTGCAGTTACCAAAAATCATTTTTCAATAAATTGTACAATAATTGTACATTTGAATATCTACTTGCCATTATTCTGACTATGTTTCTGCTTTCAGAGCTAGTTATTACTTACATTATTACAAAAAACAGTAATAATTGAATGCAGTGACAATAATTTATGAGAATAAAGAGTGGACACATAGTCCTACAGATACAACCGGCCCTTGGAGGGTGACCAAACTGCTGATGCGGCCCCCGATGAATTTGAGTTTGACACCCCTGCTCTAGGGTTTCAGATGGGAGCCTTTTCAGATGGTGACAGCAGTCATGAAATTAAAAGACGCCTGCTTCTTGGGAGAAAAGCAATGACAAACCTAGACAGCATCTTAAAAAGCAGAGACATCACCTTGACAACAAAGGTCCGTATAGTTAAAGCTATGGTTTTCCCAGTAGTGATGTATGGAAGTGAGAGCTGGACCATAAAGAAGGCTGATCGCCGAAGAATGGATGCTTTTGAGTTATGGTGCTGGAGGAGACTCTTGAGAGTCCCATGGACTGCAAGAAGATCAAACCTATCCATTCTGAAGGAAATCAGCCTTGAATGCTCACTGGAAGGACAGATCCTGAAGCTGAGGCTCCAATACTTTGGCCACCTCATGAGAGGAGAAGACTCCCTGGAAAAGACCCTGATGTTGGGAAAGATTGAGGGCACAAGGAGAAGGGGACGACAGAGGATGAGATGGTGGGACAGTGTTCTCAAAGCTACCAACGTGAGTTTGACCAAACTGTGGGAGGCAGTGGAAGACAGGAGTGCCTGGCGTGCTCTGGTCCATGGGGTCACGAAGAGTCGGACACAACTAAATGACTAAACAACAACAACCTAGAGGCACTGCAGATCAAACCTGTGACCTTCTGCATGCAAAGCTGCTGCCCCACCACTGAGCCCTCCTGTGAGTTGCTGCTGCTGCTGTTCCCTGTTGCCTGACAGGGACTCAAGGCGGCTTACAGATAAAAACAAGAATAGCTAAAAATAAGGCCAAAGACGTCCTATCTCTCGTGCTCACCTGCTGCAGTTTCGGATGGTTGTGGGTGCATTGCAGGTAAAACCAAGCCTGAAGGGAGTTACATATGGATTCCACTGGTCCCTAGGCTGTCGGTCAGGCTCAATTCCTGCATGTTTGGATAGCAATTAAAGAGGTGAAGGTTTTCGAAAGGCAACATATTCCTGCTTGGTGGAAAAGATCAAAATATTATTACTGACAGCCAAGCAAATAATTCATAACAAATCACATATTCCAATCAATCCTCTCACACTTTTGGTTCGGAAACTGCCCACATGCAGATGGCAAACTTTTTCTTCTTTTTGGTGCAGATACGATGCTGCATTCATCATTAAAATTATGTGTTTTAACAAATATTACGCGAATCATTTTGATGACTTGTTGTTGTTGTTTTTTTGGCATTGTGTCGATTAGTGATGAATGGATCAATCACTCAGAGCACCTCAGTAAGCTTTGATGGGATACTTCACTTGAACATAGAATCATAGAATCATAGAATCCTAGAGTTGGAAGAGACCACAAGGGCCATCCAGTCCAACCCCCTGCCAAGCAGGAAACACCATCAAAGCATTCCTGACATATGGCTGTCAAGCCTCCACTTAAAGACCTCCAAAGAAGGAGACTCCACCACACTCCTTGGCACTAAATTCCACTGCCGAACAACATGGTGCTCAATAATTCAGTATCTCTTTCTCACAATTCCCCATAGCACAGGTTTCTTGATGTCATGGTGACAATGCCTGTGCTTGTCTGGATGGAGGACAGAGAGGTTGTGTGTGTGTGTGTGTATGTGTGTGTGTGTGTAGAAACTACCCTATGTGTCAAAGGGCTCCCAGTTTTTGCCTCTGGCCCTTTCCGCCACTTGCATGTGGCCCTTGGAAGGTCACCCAGATGGCTGAAAAACATTTTCTCACCTTTGTTATGGAAGCTTACTCCTTCCTGCTTTGCCAATGTACTCAGTGTCTGAAATTAGCTGAACTATTCTATATAGTATCTTTTTTAACACATTCAAAGCCTGGAATGGATCTTAAGGCTGATAGGCAGAAGTCTCTCCTTAAAATACCACATTTTGCAAGCACAATAACCTTGTTGATTCCTGCCAGTGCTGTTGACATTAATATACCCTGCACTTGAATTTTTCATGACAAAATGTTCCACTGCAAGCCCTCAGTTTCACCATGGCATAAATCTGTGCTACTTCCATCTGGCTATAAAGATCACAATCTTAAGGATCATTGTTCTCTGTGGTGATGTGAGATGACATCCTACAATTCAAAGGCATGCCCTCCAACATTTCTCCAATGAAAATAGGGACGTCCTATTAAATAATAATAATAATTTTATTATTTATACCCTGCTCATCTGGCTGGGTTTCCTTAGCCACTCTGGGCAGCTTCCAACATATATAAAAACATAATAAAACATTAAAATTACAAAACCTCCCTATACAGGGCTACTCTCAGATGTCTTCTAAAGGTTGTATAGTTACTTACCTCCTTGGCTTGGGGGTCACATGACTCAGCATCAAAAAGCAGGTCAGTGTTTGTAAATCTGGGACTGGCCCTGGAAAACAGGGATACTTGGAGGGTCTGCAAACAAAATGTTTTTTTTGGTCATTTTTGTTCTGATGCTTTTATGGAGTTGAAGGAGGCCTTTGTAGGGCATTTACTTCACCTCAGTGGAGAATCCACTGGCTGAACATCTGTAGCAGATGACTATCTAATACCTGCTGGGGTACCTCCAGCAAGAAACAGCTCACTTACACTGCTGGATTAAACCCTGTGGAGAAATATCGCCCCCCCCCAATAATCTCGTAATATTTTATTTTATTTTACCACCCGACAATTTTAATAAACCAAGGGGCAGGGCCCGTAAAAGGCATGGGGCCCATAGGCCAGTGCCTACTCTGCCTATTTGGTAATCTGGCAATGCCCACTTACCCTTTTTAGGTTTAATAGCATGAGAAGCCTGCAACATAACAGCATTTAATGTGCGCCCATCCAACTTTACACGCTTGGCCATTTAAAAATAAATAAAATAAAAAGGGGATAGGGTCCAGGGGAAAGTGGTGCCATGCTCACCACTGCATCCAATGTGTTTTGACTATACATTCATACCTCAGTTTAAGTACTGTCAGAGGTTCTTGCGACTACTCTAGAGTAACAACGCTCCTCATGCTTGTCTTTCAGCAGTTTTTATTAGTGCAGGCTATTTACAGTGAGCTGGGTATGTACAACATGTCTGCTCAGTCCGATGCAGAATCCGGCACTGAACCGCCCCTTGACTTCCTCCAACATAAGAGTCTTGGGACAGCAAACCTCCTTCCCCTCCTTCTCCTGCGTAATTCCGGAACCGGAGGAAAGGGTCTACGCTCCATGTTTTCCTTCTCCCCCCTTTCCCCCCCTCTTCCTCCCTCTTGTGTAGCAGGGGCTCTCCCGTGCTGAGAGAGCCCTGGCCCTCTCTCTCCACTTCCTGACTGCTCTCAGCGTCCTCGCTGCCATTGCTACTTGGGGAGGAGCTGCTTCTGATGAGAGGGGGAGGTTCTCTATACTCTCTTCCCCTTACAAGTACGCTTTGGTTTGAGTACTTTCAGTTTAAGTACTCCGCGGACCCGTCTGGAACGGATTAATCCACTTTCCATTACTTTCAATGGGAAAGTTCGCTTCAGGTTAAGTACACTTCAAGTTAAGTACAGTGGTACCTCTACTTATGAATTTAATGCGTTCTGAACGCACATTTGTAAGTCGGAAAAATTGGTAAGTCAGGTTAAGTACACTTCAGGTTAAGTGCAGACTCCTGGAACCAATTGTGTACTCAAACCAAGGTACCACTGTATGTACCTTTGGTTTTAGGCTCCATCCCTGCAATTTAACTCTACGTAAATTACTGTATTTTACTATTTATTACATTTATTAGTCACTTTACTCCAAAAATATATATCAAAGTGACTTGCTATTGGACAGCATACACATAGATGAGTTTAAAACAAACACCAAATGAAGTAGAACAGTATTATTTGCTAAATGTACACATCCTGTCTAGAGAGGAACACAAAGTTCACATCTGCTCCATACATTTCAGTCACTATTATACCACTGTAACAGCCATGGCTTCTCAGAGTTGTTTAACTATCAATCCTTCTTCCCAGAGAATTGTGGAGATTGTGAAGGGAACAAGAGTCTCCAAACAACTCTCAATACCCTTCCTGAGCTGCAGTTCTCAGGAGTCTTTGGGGGAGGCCTTGATTGTTTAACATGGCATGATACTGCTTGAAATGTATGATGGGGATGTGGCCCAAAACATCTAATTCCACTTAAGAACCATATCTGAGTAAAGTGGTTCATAGTTGCCTAGTTGATGATACAGTGGTACCTTGGTTTAAGCACACAATTGGTTCCGGAAGTCTGTACTTAACCTGAAGCATACTTTACCTGAAGCGAACTTTTCCACTGAAAGTAATGAAAAGTGGATTAATCTGTTCCAGATGGTCTGCGGAGTACTCAATCTGAAGCGTACTTAACCTGAAGCGAACTTTCCCATTGAAAGTAATGAAAAGTGGATTAATCCGTTCCAGACGGGTCCGCGGAGTACTTAAACTGAAAGTACTCAAACCAAAGTGTACCTAAACCGAAGTATGACTGTAATGATGGTGCCAGACATACCTGCCTGGAGAGAGCATTCCAAACCTTATTTCCCCACATCTCCCACTGGCCCTGCTTTGCACCCTCCTTGAGTGTCCCCTCCGTCCCTCCCCCGTCTCGAATGGGTGCTTGAATCTAACAATGTGTCTGCTCATCTGGATGGAGAATAGAGAGAGGTGTGCGAGGGTGTGTAGAAACCAGCCTACGGTACCACACTAAGGCAGCCTCTGTACTCATTTTTCCACCCACTTTTCCACAGACCAAATGCCTACTATGGAGAGGAAGCCCTGTACATCTGTATTTGTTGTATACAGTGGTACCTTGGGTTACAAACGCTTCAGGTTACAGACGCTTCAGGTTACAGACTCCGCTAACCCAGAAATAGTACCTCAGGTTAAGAACTTTGCTTCAGGATGAGAACAGAAATCAGGTGGTGGCGGCAGCAGTGGGAGGCCCCAATAGCTAAAGTGGTACCTCAGGTTAAGAACAGTTTCAGCTTAAGAACGGACCTCCGGAACAAATTAAGTTCTTAACCTGAGGTACCACTGCATATGATAGAATGCTATACAACAGTGTAAAATTTTTCAGGATCCTCTGACAACACGTGATTTGTGGGTTATTTTTTTTTTCAGTTTGTGTTAATCTCCGCATATTCTTACACCAAAGTGAAAGTTGCAAGTCCTGTGAGGTTTTCTATTTTGGTGGTGGTGGTGGGGCAACTGGAGTTCTGGCAGCCACCAGCATCCATATCAATTTTTCCTGGGAGCTGAACCCTTTCAGTTCATTGTCCTATAGATTTAATAAACAAATCTGCAGTGAATTGGAATGGAATATTTGAGTAGCATGGTAATTTACTGACAAAACATTCCCCAGAATTTAAATACCTTTGGGCAGTCCCACCAGAGGTCAGTTCTAATACTGTATTTGCCAGAATAGCAACAGCTTCATGTATTCAACATAGAACGAAGTGTCCTGAGCAACCACTTCTTCTCTTGGATGTTTTTAAACAGAGGTTGGATGGCCATCTGCCATGGATGATCTAGTTGAGATTTCTGCATTACAGGGGGTTGGACTAAATGACCCTCGGGGCCCCTTCCATCTCTAAAATTTTAGTCTTCTTCCACTCTTCCCTGCACTCCTCCACTTTTTTTCTCTTTAGTCCTGTCTTGAAAGTGCTTCTCAGAGCAACCTCTTAAAAATGTATCAGCTTGGAGAAGGAAATTGTCCAGGGCTGACAACAATGCTCTAACACATATTTGGATATTTATTCACGAGATCAAATTGATAAAACAGGCTCCTTCATGCCTCCTGATTTATCTGCGGCACAGTTATCGGTGGCGTATGCACTGCCTGGCTATAACTGTCATGGATGATACAGGGATAAGACGAATAACCTCTACAGATTTCAGGTAGAAGTAGGAAAATGTAATCATAACTCACTTTAGAAGCAAGTGATACATATTTATACTTTGCCTATCAGAGCCTCACAAGCCTTTTGCCTCTTTATTTTTGCATTCAGGGACCCCGGGTGCCCATCAATCATGTTTCCTGTTGGTTAATACTGTTGTCAGTCAAGCAAAATTTATTGTTGTATGACTTATGACCAACAAGCTGTTTCTTAGGCCAAAACGTTCTCTTAATTTAGTGGATTCAAATCTTCATTATTTCAAAAGTTAAAAAAGAAAAGAAAAGAAAAAGTCATCATTATCCATGCCATCAGCCCTGGGTGGGAAGAAGCTGGTTGCAGTGGTGGTGGAGGAGACATTTCCTTGTAGGAATGCTTTTAGATAGGATGGCCTCCTACAGATTGCCCCCCCCCCCCCGAGGGAATGCATTACTAAAAAGGAGGACACCTTTGTGTATATTATATATATACTGTATATAGATCAGTGACTAACAAAACGAAAATTTTTAATTCTTCTTCTAGCAAAATGTTCCGGCTTACAGCTTCATCCGTTGCTCTGATAAAAATGATGCTGACTTCAAGGCGGGGGTTATAGAGCTTCGAGGATGGGGTGTTCAGATGGGCTTCATTCACTGAAGCTAAGCAAAATTGGTACTATCCTTTAGGTTGAGGGTGTGTGGTGTTACTAGAACTAGTACTTCTTCATGCAGTGAATGGTTAAACTATGGAACTCTCTCCTACAGAAGGCAGTGATGGCCAAAAACATGGATGGCTTTAAAAGAGAATTAGTCAAATTTATGGATGAGTAAGCTACCAGTCTCCTTCATGGATCACTGCCTTGTTGTGGCGAAGGGGCTTGAATAACTCAGGGAAGCTATGAGCTATGCTGTGCAGGGCCACCTAAGATGGACAGGTCATAGTGGAGAGTTTTGACTAAATGTGATCCACTTGGAGCAGGAACTGGCAAGCCACTCCAGTATCCCTGCCAAGAAAACTCCATGGACAAAGACATCAGGCATATAAAAGTTATGACGCTGGAGGATGAGCCCCTCAGGTCGGAGTCCAATGCTCAGGAAAGTCCAATGCTGCAAAGAAAAATATTGCATAGGAACCTGGAATGTAAGAACCATGAATCTTGGTAAGCTGGAGGTGGTCAAAAAGGAGATGGCAAGAATAAATATTGACATCCTGGGCATCAGTGAACTAAAATGGATGGGAATGGGCGAATTCAGTTCGGATGACCATCATATCTACTACTGTGGGCAAGAATCCCATAAAAGAAATGGAGTGGCCCTCGTAGTCAACAAAAGAGTGGTGAAAGCTGTACTGGGATGTAATCTCATAAATGATAGAATGATCTTGATACGAATCCAAGGCAGACCTTTTAACATCACAGCAATCCAAACATCACCAGATGGGCAGCAACGAAATCAGATTGATTATATTATCTGCAGCCAAAGATGGAGAAGCTCTATACAGTCAGAAAAAACAAGACCTGGAGCTGACTGTGGCTCAGATCATCAGCTTCTTATAGCAAAATTCCAGCTTAAACTGAAGAAAGTAGGAAAAAACCACTGGGCCAGTAAGACACAATCTAAATCAAATCCCTTATGAATACACAGTGGAAGTGAGGAACAGGTTTAAGGATTTAGATTTGGTGGACAGGGTGCCAGAAGAACTATGGATGGAGGCTCATAACATTATACAGGAGACAGCAACGAAAACCATCCCAATGAAAAGGAAATGCAAGAAAGCAAAGTGGCTGTCCAATGAGGCCTTACAAATAGCGGGGGAGAGAAGGCAGGCAACATGCGAGGGAGATAGTGAAAGATACAGGAAATTGAATGCAGATTTCCAAAAAATAGCAAGGGGCCTTCTTATAGAAATAGAGGAATGACCGTTCCCCACATAAAAGGGGAGGCGCATTTTGCGCGGTCGCACGCAGCCCCCTGGGATCCCTGAGGCAACCCTGGAAGTTCGGAGGCCGGTGCTGCCTTCCAGGGCTGGATACTGGTGGTCTCCACCCACGCAGTTACCTGTCCAATCCAGCTTGGGGAGGTGTTGCCGGGGGGATTGGCCAGGTAGGATGAGGTAACCTTACCTTGCACACGGCTGAAGCAAAGTCATTCCTGGGAAGCAGTCGACGGCTCCAGAGCTTTCCCACCCTCCACTCCCAAAAAATTAATGATTGCATTACAGGTTATTTTCTTCCACAGAAGTACACGCACGCAGGCGCTGCTACAACAAGGTTGCTGTTGAAGGGCTGGAAAGGAATTTCCCTGCATTGGCAGGTTTTGCCTTTCCTGTAGCAATTTGTCACAACTTTGGTGAATGCAGGCCTTTGGCGGAATCCTTTAGTCATCTACATAAATGGGGGGGGGCGAGGGATGGTGACCCCCTGCCCCCATTGCGGTGGCGATAACAGGGTTCCTGTAAATGGGTCTAAGGAGGAGGCACTGGTCATATGCAATAGGCTGTCATTGCCCTCCCCCTCCAGTGGCTGCGATCGAGGGGGGGGCGGGCTATCTGCTTGAACATATGTTCTCCAGAGCTAGCCCAACCCCCACACATGCTGGATAACCCTGAAACTACCCAGATCCCCAGCTGGGGGCTGGGAAGGATATACGCCCAATGCCTGAGCCAAGGTCTCCCTACATCTGAATTCTTAATAAAGTTGTGGCCAATTTTAATCCCATAGAACGTGGTCTTGTGTCATTATTCTGCTCGGGGGCTACCTAATGTTGGATGGAATCTAGACACATATAAAAACGTTGTGAAAATGCTTGTTAAAAAACATTTTGAAAAACATATTGATTTGCCATAGCTCACCATCGCCATCTAGTGCCACATTTGTATAATGCGCTTTACAACACACCTTTTCTTTTCTTTTTGGCAGCTGTATAGCTGAGTCCTTGGTCTCCTTGGCTTCTCTGCCCTACCATTTGCAACAAGGACCAGCTCCCGCTCCTATTAGACCTAGTCCTGCTTTAGGGACAGAAGCACAAAACAAGCATATGTTCTCTTTCATATAACAGCCCTTCAGGTATTAGACAGGTGCTTTCATGCTTCTGCCTCCCCAGTGGTTCCTTTTGAAAGTACCCAGTTCATTCAACACATAGGATTTGTTTTCCAGTCTATTGTGGTGGCTCCTGACATGCTCCTCCTCCTCCTCCTCCTCCTCCTCCTCCTCCTCCTCCTCCTCCTCCTCCTCCTCCTCCTCCTCCTCCTCTTCTTCTTCTTCTTCTTCTTCTTCTTCTTCTTCTTCTTCTTCTTCTTCTTCTTCTTCTTCTTCTTCTTCTTCTTCTTCTTCTTCTTCTTCATGGGTTGTGTATGTGTGTCATTTGTCATTCAAGGTTCTTTCCTGCAGTACTCATTTATATTTGCATTTCATCCATGGGGGGCGGGAAGGAAAAGGTCAGGAGTGCTAGGAGTTATGGGGATCCCATTTGGCTTATACGCAAAGTCTATTTGCAGAAAACAGCAGCTGCATTAATTAAACAAGGGGTGGCCAGCAGGAGCATGGAAGTAACGAGTCTGAGGCCCGTAAATCTCACCGGACGCCTCTTAGGGGAAGTATCAATTCGCTTTATCAAACTTTACCTATAGATTTATAGAGCTCTCAGACCTCCAGTTCCTCTGTGTAATCACTTTGGCATTTTCGGTCTCCGTGACCACGTTCCATGCGAAATAATGGAATTTATTGACAGAGAAGCAGGCACAGCAATTTTACTCTTGTTTAGAAAAATTGCCCATCAATGAAATGTCACTTGGAGAAAAAGGGTGGAGGGGGGAGAGGGAGAGAGATTATAGCATACAGACTATCGCC
Organism: Zootoca vivipara; assembly: GCF_965207765.1. Taxonomy (NCBI): domain Eukaryota; kingdom Metazoa; phylum Chordata; class Lepidosauria; order Squamata; family Lacertidae; genus Zootoca; species Zootoca vivipara. The sequence continues at coordinate 45,390,789 of NC_142585.1, read as the reverse complement.
CTACTTCTCTGGAACTAGAGGGAGGAAAACATTAGTGAATTAAACACAGGGAGAAAATCACCAGGAAAACATGACATCAGCAACTAATCCCATCAGTTCTAAGCTCTGCAACCAGGTCCTTGTTTGTTTCTCTGGTTGGTTAATATATTTATTTCATTGTACTAATATCTCCCTGCCTTCCTTGTCATGGAAGCACAGAGAAGTTAACAATACTAAGCAGTGCATACCCAGCAGTGCATAGTACTAAAAACCATTAGAACCTCACAACACTGGAATTGGGAACCATTTTCAGTTTGAGGGACACATTCCTTTCTGAGAAATTTTTGGTCTATGAACGGAAGCCGAACAGTGGAAGGGCACCGGCGGCGGGAGGCCTCATTTTAAGAATGGCTTTGGTTTAAGAATGGACTTCTGGAACGCATTAAGTTCGTAAACCAAGGTACCACTGTAACTGCCACGAAGGACAGCATTTCATACATGCCTATTTGACTGTATTCCAAGAGAGTCTTAACAACTGCCGTATTTCCATGAATGTTCGACTGCCTCCCCAAATGAATATGGGATATCACTATTTTTGCTTCATGGGTATCAGCTAGGAGCCATCACTGATATATATTCAAACCACATGGACTTTAAAACCAGTTTGCATACTTCCAGAGAGATAAACACATGACATTGTCGAATTCCAAAGATATGGAAGCACAACTTACTTACGTGTGTGGGTGTTTTCCCTTAACAATTTCCTTTCCTCCTTCCAGTTCTTTGCTGAAAGAGGTTAGTGCATATTCCCTACCTGGGCTAGCTGAGGTGATGGACAAGATGCCACCCACCCACCCACCCACAATTCCCTGTACAGTCTAGCAGCTGAATCTTCCTTCAGCACTGATAATAGGACAGCACCTCACATCCTGCCTGCCTGAGGCCAGCAGACTGGACTATTTGACTGAGGTTGCAAAGCAGACCAAATGGCACACAGACAGCGGAGGCTGGTCCATTAGAGTTAACAGAGCCCTAGTTGAACCACCTCAGCCTGCCCTCACCTACTGCAGGGGCATGGCAGAACACAAACTGGTGGCTGAACACAAACAAATGCCTACCATGACTAATAGGGCAGGAAAAGGAAACAGAGCCACATATTTAAAAAACAAACAAACCGTAACCCACTCCCTCGTGTTGTGTGTGTTTGGGGGGTGATTAACGAAATCAATCCTCCTGGCAAACTGGGAATATCCCCTCACTCACCCAGTTTAAGACATTCCACACCTTTCCGCATCAGAGTGTCTTTTTCTTTGAAAAAAAAATAGGTGGCTCACGTAAATATAAACTAAGCTTTAATAATAAAGAAAACTGTAATAACAGAATAACATAATGAGAGAAACTAAATACATGAGGCAAGTCTGAGGCTAGAGACAAGAAGAGGCCGTTTGGTCCCTCTTAACTGACACTCTTAACTGAATAGACACTGAAGGGAGGGGCTGATTCTGGAACAGAACACACAAGCCCCGCCCACCAGACACCAAACACTCTACTATTCAAATTAGACCCCAGTGTTTTTCTTACAGTCCACACCTTCTGTCCTGGCAACAGTAATCCGGCAGAGATTCAGATGTAGTGGCAGCATGCCTATCCATCCTTTTGCTTCCTCACCCTAGTTTTTACGACTCTGTAATATGCTTAAAAGTTATCAGATTTTGTTATTACTGCTTGTACAGCGATTGGGTAGAACAAGGACCATAGGTTAGTGGCAGACTACAACCTTTGCAAGCAGAAGGTCCTGGGCTCAATTCTCAGCATCTCTAGGTAGCTCTGGAAAAGACTTCTGGTCTGAAATCCTGGAGAGCTGCTTGCTGGTCAGTGTAGACATTATTGAATCGGATGGACCAGTTGAATTGTCTGAATTGGTACAAGGCTGCTTCTTGTGTTGCTGACTGGGACTCGCAGCACAATGCATTCCCTCCCCTAAGAGGAATGCTGTTGTTCACAACTCCTAGTTTGGAACAGGAGTGTTGTAGCCATTGCAAGGTTCAGGTAACAGGTGTTGGGAAAGACTTTCTCTCCCAAGACTCTGAGGAGCTGCTGTTAGTCAGAATAGAGCTTTTTTTTGCATGTCCCCCATTTTTTATGTGTGTTTTGATTTAGTACATATTATTTGTAGTTTGATTAGTTTGCTGTATTCTCTTCTGATTTTCTATGTTAAATTGGCTTAACACCAATTCAGTTATTGCATATGTAACTATTATAGAAATTCCAATTTCGGTTGGAATTTTGAATTTCTATAATAGTTTCTATAAGAGAAAATTATATGAAAATGATATATCGTTGGTATCTAACACCAAGTAAACTGGAAAAAGTGTATACATCTAAATCAAATAAATGTTGGAAATGTAAAGAGAAAGAAGGTTCTTTTTAGCATATGTGGTGGTCTTGTAGTAAGGTTAAAGCTTACTGGGAAATGATCTATAATGAATTGAAAAGGATGTTCAAAATAACCTTTGTAAAAAAACAAGAAGCTTTTCCTTGGGGAATTATAGGGACAGAACTACCTAAACTATATAGAAATTAATTTATGTATGCTACTGCAGCAGCAAGAACGCTACTTGCCCCAAAATGGAAAGAAGCAGAAGTCTCAGTAAAGGAAGAATGGATACAAAAACTTATGGAATACGCAGAAATGGCAAAACTTACCAGAAGAATAAGAAATCAAGATAACAAACTTTTTATAAAAGAATGGAAATAGTTTATTGAAAATTTGCAGATAAATTACATACAGATAAAAACATTGGCAGGATTCTTGTAATAACCTGCAGTTTCATAAGAATTTATATTTAAAGTAGATAATTAAATGAGCCAATTAAATGAATTTGGATATGCAGAATATATTAAAAAAATGAATTTAAGGAACTGCAGAAAGAGGGGAAAGCAATCCACTCTGTTCTCCATCCAAAGAGGCATTAGCAGTCTTAAGGACACATTCCAGCCACTCAATGAGGGCCTGAAGTGGCCTGGATGAACAAATAGCCTTAGGATCCAATGATCCAAAGAAGAGCTACAGGTCTTGTTGGCTTCCCATTCAGACATCCAGGATGCCGGACTAGATGGGCTTTTGGCCTAATCCAGCTGGGCTCTTCCTATGTCATCTATGGTGAAATTTCCCTGGAAAAATATAAGCTCCATTTGAGTTCCATTGAATTCCTTTCGATGCTGCAAAGGTTGTGTTAAAATTTACGCCACCTGTGGTAAAAAAAGAAGAATTTAAAACAACAACAACACCCCAATAATTCTCCCTGACCTACATCTGCACTCATGTTGATCTATATTATATATATATGCACACATCATATCATTTTCTCTGGTGTCAACAATAGTCTGTATTTATTTATTTTATCAACTATCTGTCCAGCTTGTCTCATTTTTTTGGATCTAGTCAGGCACTTAAAAGGATTTATACCTCTCCTAATGTGGCTTAGTTGCCGGTTTGTTTTTAATCCATTCTGCCCTCTGTCTGCAATTACCGCCCAGGTCTGTCCATCACGGAGGTTGGAGAGCCGTAAACATCGAAGGACGTTCAACGCCAGCTCTCTGTTCCCTGCAAATTGGGGTCGGGGCGTGCTCTGAAGGGAGAAACAAGCCATTTGACGGTGGCTGCTTATGATAGAGATCCTCTCAATCTGCTTCTAGCCAGGAATAATATTCACAGAAGTGTAAAGTTCTCTTTTTCCTTAATTTGTAGCTTGGAAGGCAACGGAGAAAAGCACAGTTTTGATGGCTTTACCCTGCAATCAGTGGATTGGCCTTGGTAATGAAAGGACATGGCTTGGATATCACTCTTGTCTATATTTAAGAGTTTGGATAAAAAAGACATCAGGCTTTTTTAGTGACCAGCAATACAGACACAAGGTCCATGTACAATTGCATAGGCTAAAAATGCCCTGATCTGTCTCCATTGCAGTCTTCCATCTCTTGCACGCAGGCGTAGGTAACACTATGGGCTTGTCCACACTTTGCCTGTCTCGGGCTTAGAAAGCACAGGTCTGTGGTCTTCTGCTTGCCCGACTTGACACCTGCTCTGATCAGATGCAAAGAGTGGGCTTTCCCAGGGAGAAAGTGAAGGGACAAGTGGAAGGGTGTACAAGCCCTATGTCTTAGATCAGGGATGGGAAACCTGAGTCCAGGCTTACCGGGGCTGATATGTCTGTAGCACCAGATTCCCCATCCCCATTCTAAGCCTTGAGACTCTGGTTCTGAAATGGGGACCAGACTGGCCTTTATTCAAGTTACAAGCAGTGCTATTTTTTTCTAGAAAAAGAGGTGACAGAACTCACCACGAACACCTCCCTCGTTCTCTTGGTATGGCAATGGCACGCACCTGAGAGGAACTGGAACTGAGTTTCAGTGAGTTCTAGCTGAAAAAAGCCCTGTGTATAAGTGAGAAAGATGGGCAGGGGCTGCACACAGAAGATCTATTAAGAGCCCAATTTAGCAGCCCCTGATACCCAACTTCTCATCTTATCTTCTTTTCCACAGGAGGATTTAAAAATTAAAAAAACAACCCCACCTGCCATCACCATCTCGAACCAGCAGTTCATAATTAAAACATCTGAATCTGGAGAGTAGGAACTGAGCAAACTTCATCAAGTCTTTCTGATCTGCGTTCAGCCCCTGCTTTCTGCCTTCCACACTTCCAGCTTGCTTAAATTAAAAGAAGGGATATGTGCTAATGCACCTCCTTTGAGGAAATCAGCATTTTGCCACCTGCAAAATGGTGGCGTAGAGGGGACAGGGGTGCAGCTTTCCCTTACAGAAGGTGTCGGAAGAGCTGCGGTGCTGAAACTGAAAATATGATACAGTACTGTATACTCTCAAGGCAGATCAGCAGGCTCCTTTCCAGTGCAGATCAGATGCTTTCTCAAGGCACGGGCAGGGCTGCAGGGGTCAGCGTGGGGGTGTGTGTGAACAAATTCCTGTGCCCCACAAATAACCCAGAGATGCATTTTAAATAAAAGGACACCTTCTACTCATGTAAAAACATGCTGATTCCTGGACCGTCTGCAGGCCAGATTTAGAATTTAGAAGGGGGATAGAATTCACCCCTTGCACTGTCCACCACTCCCCCTAGAGGTGGTTTGGAGCCACTATGACCACAACCATTTGGTTGTTTCCCCCCAAGCACCATGTGCAACACACACACACACACACACACACACACACACACACACACACACACACACACACCTGTAGTCACATTTGAAGAGTGTTTGGAGAACAGGCAACATGGCACAGGGGTACTTGTGAGCACCTTCTCTCTCCTTTAATCCTCTTGGTTGAAAGGAAAAGAAGCAAATCAGTGTTACGCTACAACATGGGATTAGCACTTCCTTGAAAGCAAGAACCAGTGAAGTACATGCAGAAGGTTTTCTACGTCATTTATAAAATTCAGGGCCATCCAGTAAAGCTGAATGTTGGAAGATTTAGGACAGACAAAAGAAAGTACTTCTTCCCACATTGCATCATTAGGTTGTGGAATTTGCTTCTGTAAAGCAGAGCTGTAGCTACTGAGGGGAAGGGCTAGCTGGGTTTTTGGCCCCGAGGAGCGCCATTGAGGCACCCAGCCTTCGTGTGAGTATGTATGCAAATGTGTGTGGGTGTGGGTGTGGGTGTGCCAAACTGGGTCTTGACCCGAGTAAAATAAAGCCTAGTTTCATCCCTGCGTAAAGTGTAGCGATGGACACCAACTTGGATGGCTTTGTAAGATGATTAGGCTGACTTATTGACTGATGGATGATTGCATATCATACTTTTGCCCTGCCCCTTATCCTACAACCCTCCCCTGGGTAGTCCAGTTCCAAATCTCCTCCCACTCCTCCTTAGGATCTGGCCACCCTCTCCATGACATCCCCATGGGGTTCGTGACACTAACCATGGCATGGAAGTACCAGGACATCATTGCTTCCCCCACAACCCCCAACTCCACAGGGGAAAGCAAATGGCACTACTATTAAGTATCCCTGTGTGTTGTGTATTCAAGGCTTTGCAACTGAGTCCCAAAGTCAAAGCCATGAAAAACTTCAGCAATACTCTTGCACATTGTACTGTAGTCAGACAATGACAATAACATGCACTTTATCTCCTGATCAATAGATGGACATGGATTAAAGTACAGCTCTTCCATTAAGGTATCGTTTTTTCTTTCTTTTTTTTTTAAAGGTTAGTTTTTAGAAATGCATTTTGTAGGAAGAAGGAAAATCCAGTTACTGGGATACAAGGGCATGGAATCAGGTCACGTGTCTAATTACAGATGATGTTTAAAACGATTGAAAATCCATGCCACTTAAAGCTTGCGCATCAATATATGAGAGAGTTTTTGTGTCGAATATACAGGACCACCACTAATATGCAGAGCAAGGGGAGGGAACATCACTCAGTGGCAAAGCCTTTGCTGGGCACCCATATCTACAGCAGCCAGATTTGCTTGAGTGAATGATGATTGCAGGAGGCATTCTGATGCATTCACTTGATTGCGAGTACAACACGCCACATGATCAAGGAACCCACTTTATCACACTTGTAGAGAATGTGAGCAGACGTTCCCTTGCACACCTTCTACACTCAACGTAGGACCTGAGTGCATGAGGGAATGCAGGAGGAGTGTTGGTTTGGGGGCTTGCATGAACACCACTGTCCTCTATCCACAGATACAGAATTCACGTGTTCACACAAATTCATGGTTCAGCTTATGGTACAATAATAGTAAAACAGAATCAAGAGCTGACTAATGTGAAAAGGATCTAGGGGTCTTAACATGAGTCAACAGTGTGATACAGCAGCATAATAAAAGCTGATGTCATTCTAGGCTGCGGCAACAGAAGTGGAGTGTCCAGATCAAGGGAAGTACCACTCCATTCTGCCTTGGTCAGACCACACCTGGAGTCCTTTCTCCTGTTCTGGACACCACACTTTAAGAAGGATATTGAGGGAGTTGGGGATGTTTAGCCTGGAGAAGAGGAAACTGAGAAGGGATATGATCACCATCTTCAAATATGTAAAGGGCTCTCCCATGGAAGATTCAGCAAGTTTGTTTTATGCAGCTCCAGAGGGTGGGCCCTGAATCAATAGATTCCAAATTAAATGAAGGAGATTCTGACTAAACATTAAGAATAACTCTCTGACGGTAATAGTGTGTAATGGACTCCCTCAGGAGGTTGTGGGCTCTCCTTCACTGGAGGTTTTTAGGCAGATGGCCACCTTCTAGTGATTCTTTAGCTGTGATTCCTTCATTGCAGGGGGTTGGACTAGATGACACTTGGGGTCCCTTTCCAACTCTACAATGCTATGATCCCCTGAGCAGATTGACTGTGTGGTGAGAGGGGTGGAATCTTTACGTATGACAGCAGTTCCCCTGCCCCACTGACCTGCTCTACTGCTTCTCTGAATACCTTGGAGGACAAAGCTGGATGAGTATTGAGAATGCATGTCCCCATCCAGTGTGGTGTAGTGGTTAAGAGCGGTAGACTCGTAATCTAGGGAACCAGGTTCGCGTCTCCGCTCTTCCACATGCAGCTGCTGGGTGACCTTGGGCTAGTCACACTTCTCTGAAGTCTCTCAGCCTCCTCACAGAGTGTTTGTTGTGGGGGAGGAAGGGAAAGGAGAATGTTAGCCGCTTTGAGTCTCCTTAGGGTAGTGATAAAGCAGGATATCAAATCCAAACTCTTCTTCTTCTCTTCTTCATCCGCCCAGGTTATTCTCTCTCATCCATAATCAAAACATTGAGGGGGCCCATTGTGCCTTGGCCCCCTGGAGCCAGCGCCTGTGGCTGGAAGGCAGACCAGGAGGGGTGATAGGCAGCAATGCTTCTGAATACCAGTTGCTGAAAACCACAGGTATCTGGTTGGCCATGGTGAGGATGCTGGACAAGATGCACAATGGGCTTGATCCTGCACGGCTCATCTTATGTATGCTCTTATAGATCTGCTGTATCTAACACTCTTTCTCTGAACCGCCCTCCTCTGCTCTCCGTCGCCATACCTCCCCCTGCCCCCTTGAAAGGCTTGCTTGAAAGGCTTCTAGTTGTGTGCTATACAAGATTTGACAGCTACATACTATTGCTAAAGTAAATCTTTAGGCAGGAATCAGGGGTCATTAAGTCCAAACAAGACTAGTGGTGCAGCTAGAAATTGTGCAGCGGATGCCTTTTTGAAAGGACATTATAGTCATGGGAACCACACTATGGATTGGGAAGCTGGTGTGGAGATAGGGGAATGTAACCATTTGTCCCATTCCCACATCAGGACCAATGTGAACAGGAAATTTGTGTCGTCATCCAGATTGGAACTAAAACGGGCAGCAAAGGGTTAAAGTACCTTGCTCTCACCATGATCCAGATTCCCTGCCCTGGCTTCAATGTACTTTAACAAAAAAAGCCTTTTGCACAAATGGCAATATACCAAGTAGCATATACCATGCCAATGTGCTAAGAAAAAGCATATACCTGTGGACCAATTTCATGGGAAAGAGCCCTGTGAGTGAAATATGTCTGCATGCCTGGTTCTAGCTCCAGCATGACTTGGCTTACATAGGAAGCACTGGTGGATAACCTATTTTCTTCAGTCAGTCAATACAGCACAAGGTTTGAGAGTAGGGTTGCCAGACTCAGTAGAGGACAGGACTTCTGTGCCTTTAATTGCCCTGCTCTCTTTTGAGTCTGGAAACCTTAAAGAGGAACCAGCAGACCCTTTGTTTAATTTCCAAGCAAAGGGTCTGCTGGCTTCTCTTTAAGGTTTCCAGACTCAAAAGAGAGCAGGGCAATTAAAGGCACAGAAGTCCTGTCCTCTATTGAGCCTGGCAACCCAATTTGAGGGTCATGAGTTTGAGCCCCACATTGGACAAAAAGATTCCTGCATTGCAGGGGATTGGACTAGATGACCCTCATGATCCCTTTCAACTCTACAATTCAATGATTCCACCAGGGGAAGTATGTGGGGTGCTACATACTGATAGTAGGCAGGGTCAGAACCCCAAAGTGGGTGAGTCCATTCCCTTTCTCTCTTTCTGCCATCCAGTTTCTTTATAGCACCCATTTCCCCTGTCCCCCTCCTCTTGCAACCCACAAGAAATTAGGTCATGGGCTGCATTGAGCCCTCAGGCTACAGGTTGCTGTGTGATATAAAGGGTCCTAAAGAAAGTTAGGAAAACAAGGTTTTGGACAGAAGTTATGAGGGAGAAATATAAGGTACATTTCCTTTTCTCTTCTGCAGAAAGCAGCTGCTAGTCTGCATTATGCCAATGTTTCAAATGAGAGCTTTTAACAGAGTTGTATTAGAACACCGGGAGCCAAGGCAAAGATCAAGGAGGTTAGCAGTGAATTAGGAAAAGAGATTCTGATGGAACTCTCTGCTCAGCTCATTAAGAGGGGAAGAAGTTTGTCTCTTAGGGGACTAAATGAGAGTCGTGCGCAAGATCTAATGGGACCGCTGCCATCATTTCTGCCACTCACGTCTGGTCCTGTTAATCTCAACAGTAGCGGCTGCCCTTTACTAAGCAAAGAGAGAGATCTATTAAGGTGAATTTTAATAAAGGGCTGATTTGTAAACATGAAAAGAGACAGACCTCATTCATTACAAGGGAAAGAGCAAGTGCTCTGTGCTGGCTAAACTTTCTAAAAAGGCCATTTGCAGCACCACAAGACTCTCACACAGACTCTGTGTCTCATCTGGAACGTTGGCTGCTGCAGCTCCTCCTGTTAGATTTGCTTGGGAGTAATAAGTTTGGGGAAGTTCACATCTGTTTAGAAGCCTAGGTTAAATCCAGGGGTAGCAGATCTACGGTAATGCTTTCCAGCTGTTGGGAATGTAGGAAGCTGCTTTATACCATGTCAGACCATTGGTCCGGCTGCCTCAGTATTATCTGTGTTTACTGTCAGTTGGTGGGGACTGAAACTGTTTTGCCACTGAGCTGCAGTCCTTCCTATGGTTGGACTCCAAGTTCCAGCAGTCCCAGCCAGCAATGCCAATGGACAGGGATTATGGGGTTTGCAATCCTGCAAAATCTGGAGGGCCACAGTTCCCTGTCCTTGGGTTAATAGTTTTCATAGAATCATAGAGTTGGAAGGGACCCCGAGGCAGGGGCATAGCAAGGGGGGAGTGGAGGGGGCGGCCCGCTCCTAGCTCTGTCTTTTGGGGGGCAGCGCAAGCAGCAGCGCCGGCACCCCACTATGTAGCGTGCATGTGCAGCATCACGACGTAGTGATGCACGCATCATATGTAGCGACGCATGCGTCATACGTAGTGCAGATGCGCATGCGCGCTATGTAGCGATGCCCCACCTCCGGGTGTGCATCATGTTTGCCGCTCCGGGTGCCCAAGCGGCTTCCTACGCCACTGCCCCAAGGTTCATCTAGTTCAGCTACCTGCAATGCAGAAATTCTGCCCACAACCATCATTGGGTACGCTTGAACCTTCTGGTTAAAGCCAGGCACTCTAACTCATTATGCCACTCTACGGAAAATGCTACATATTCAACCTGGGACCTTCTGCATACAAAGCATGTGCTCTGTCTCTGAGCTACAAGTTGTATCTTTCTCTCTTTTAATATACTCTTGTTATGCATAAAAACTAAGTGTGTGATAGCTTGGTTTGTAACAGGATGCTTCTCAATAAGGCTGCTTTCCTAATTTAGTTATCTCAGTGAGGCTGTTCCTTGAACTCCAGCTGTGTTCTCCAACATTGTCTCTTTGGCTTTTTATGTTTGGTATCATTTCAATATTATTTTAACCTCATTACTTTCATTAGGCTCACTGTGACAGTGTGGTGCACCCCATAAACCTTTGTGGGTCACTAATGCACCTCTAATGTAGCAGTTGATCAATTAAAGAGCAGCCATAACCTTCTTTTGAGAGTCAAGTTGTTTTCACACAGTGCCTGGATCCTGTCCAAGACAAACTAATGGCCAACTGAAGAGAGGTCCTTCGCACTTCACCTACATTGCATTATTTGACAGATTTTAAACCAAGTTGGGAATGGTCAGTGCTATTTTTCTAGTAAAAGAGGTGGTAGAACTCACCATGAATACCCCCCTCGTTCTCTTAGAATGGCGCCCAACTGACAGGTGATGGAACTGAGTTCTGACAATTTCTGGCTGAAAAAAAGCCATGGGAAAAACAGATAGAGCAAGTTGCCCAGGAGCAAACTCTCAGGATTCCTCCAGATTGGTGCTTGTTGCAGTCATTTTCTGCAACATGTAGAGCATTAGAGATGGATTTATACTGGGCTGTCCACACATCGCTCCACTTTAGTAGTTGTTCTGTGATGCCTCCCCTGTCACCACATTGTTGCCATCTGGAGGTGCACACTTGTGCTATACCACCATGAAAGCAGGAGAAAATCCAGGACTGGCCCTTGAAAATAGGGACACTTGGAGGGTCTGCTGCTGTGCTCAGTTTCTACTTGTGGGCTTTCTCTTGAGGCATCTATTGAACATGTGAGAGCAGAATGAAGCTTTGGCCTGATCCTGCAAGGCATTTATTATATTCTTAAGACTTTTATCTGCAGTCCAGTAAGAATACTGTTCATACCTTGCATGTATTGATTGAACAACATCATGTTTGAATTTTCTCCCACCTCCTTTTGCGCACAGCTAACACTCACACAACAACTTGTGTTGCATGTAATCTCCTCGTACATTTTGTTTGGTGTCTGTTTCACAGCAGTACATGTGAAAAGGATCTAGGAGTCTTGGTAGACCACAAACTTGACATGAGTCAACAGTGTGATGCAGCAGCTCAAAAAGCCAATGCAATTCTGGGCTGCATCAATAGGAGTATAGCATCTAGATCTAGGGAAGTAATAGTACCACTGTATTCCGCTCTGGTCAAACCTCACCTGGAGTACTGTGTCCAGTTCTGGGCACCACAATTCAAGAAGGATACTGACAAGCGAACGTGGCCAGAAGAGGGCAACCAAAATGGTCAAAGGCTTGGAAACGATGCCTTATGAGGAACGGCTTAGGGAGCTGGGTATGTTTAGCCTGGAGAAGAGAAGGTTAAGGGGTGATATGATAGCCATGTTCAAATATATCAAAGGATGTCATATAGAGGAGGGAGAAAGGTTGTTTCCTGCTGCTCCAGAGAAGCGGACACAGAGCAATGGATTCAAACTAAAAGAAAGAAGATTCCACCTCAACATTAGGAAGAACTTCCCGACAGTAAGAGCTGTTTGGCAGTGGAATTTGCTGCCAAGGAGTGTGGTGGAGTCTCCTTCTTTGGAGGTCTTTAAGCAGAGGCTTGACAGGCATATGTCAAGTATGCTTTGATGGTGTTTCCTGCTTGGCAGGGGGTTGGACTGGATGGCCCTTGTGGTCTCTTCCAACTCTATGATTCTATGATTCTTTCCCAGATGAAATTAGCAGCTCACATATTAATATATTCAGGGGGAAATATACAAAGAGAAAATAAAACATAATGGTGCTTGAGGAGGGGCTATAAACATACAAAGCACCAAGCTTTTCCCAGACAAGCCTGCTCTCCCATTATCCCCAGTGAGGATGAAATTGGCCAGTGGTTATTTACTTAGCTACTGACCACATGGAAGTTTCTAGAGCTCCTCTCCTGCTTTGTCTGCATCCAACCTGGCAAAGGGTCACAGAAGACTTTTCTGAGCAGCTCTGTCGATGGTGAGCCCAAGGGCCAGGGAGCCAGGGGGGAACACAAGAGCAAAGCAGTTGGTTTAAGTGATTTTTGATCAATAGTCATTGCTGCAATTGCTGGGATTTGTTTATCCTTAATTCCAGGAGGTGTTTTACCACTTCACTTGCTTTCAAATGTAAGTGTGGGCAGGAAAACCCAATAATCCATTGAGAGCAGCAAAGATAGGAGCCACCAAAGTCAGGGAGAGCTTTTTGGCTTTGACCTAGAAACCCAATGGAGTCAAATCTCATCACAGTGACGCATATGCTGGGCAGGTCACTATGGATCTATTCAAGGACACAGAGGAGAGGAGGGGAGAGGAGATGGAAGCTTTTAGAGCCTGGGGGCCACGTGCCCTTCAGGGCAACTGTGATGGAGACCAACAAGAGTCTGGTGATGCAGTGCCTCAGAATTTCACCAAGGTGCTGGAGCCTCTCTCTGACTGGCTACAAACTCAGCTAGACAGAGGGGGAAGAGCAGCACTTTTGGAGGGAGAATAAAAGGAGCAGTTTCTGAGAGAGTGTTTGGACAGATCGAGATAGAGATAGGGAGATGGTTTAAGTCGAGAAAGCTGGAGGGAGAGTTAGTTCTGAACCGTGTGCGTTAACATCTGCTCTGAGGAAAATATCTGCAGCTAGAGAAAGGAGTCTCTTAGCTTAGACTGGAAGACAGTGTTTAGAGCCTCAGGAGAGTATTCAGATCAGAGTTACGGTAACTGGAGGGCTGAGTCTGAGCCAGGAGAGGTAGAAGCTGTGAGGATACCATCTCCTTGGGTCTCATTCCAGTCAGGAGAGGAGGAATCTTCTAGAAAGAGAAGACTCCTGAACCAATTAAGAGGGGTGCATGCAGTGATCCCCTGAGTCTGTTGTACTATTTGGAGTACCTCAGCAGTGTGATTGTTAAAATATTGGGTAACTGACAGAAAGTACCACCAAAGTATTAACCCTGTAACACCTATGCAACAACAGAGTTACAGAAGTGAAGTGAAATAACTGGAAATAAGTTAAGCATTTACCATCTAGTCTAGAAACCTGTAACATCTAACTCAGGGGTCAGCAAACTTTTTCAGCAGGGGGCCGGTCCACCGTCCCTCAGACCATGTGGTGGGCCGGCTATATATATTTTTTTTTGGGGGGGGGGAAAGAAATGAATGAATTCCTGTGCCCCACAAATAAACCCAGAGAGGCATTTTAAATAAAAGCACACATTCTACTCATGTAAGAACACCAGGCAGCCCCCACAAATAACCCAGAGATGCATTTTAAATAAAAGGGCACATTCTACTCATGTAAAACATGCTGATTCCTGGACCGTCCGCAGGCCAGATTTAGAAGGCGATTGGGCTGGATCTGGCCCCTGGGCCTTAATTTGCCTACCCATGATCTAACTGAAACATATTAACTGAGCATAAGCAGCTAATTTAAAAGAAGCTGTGCTTGATTATAAGCCTATAACATCCATTAGATTTAGTATAATTATTAATAGTTAACAGTTTCCTGAAATTACATGATCTCCTGATACATCCTTTGTTTTATCCACTTTGTTCTGTTAAATAAATCTTTCTTATTGGTTCAACTTCTGCCCAAGTTTCCAAGTACCAAAGTTTCCCCTCAGACAAAATCCAAGAAGATAACCTGTGGTGGTTGAAAACATATGTTATAGAGTCTGCACATGGTTTGGATCTGCTGCAATTGGTATGCAGTGGAGGGATCCGCTACCGCAACCTCTCAACAGCCAGATACCGGAGACAAAAGTGGGTAGAGCAACAACAACAAAATTTCTGGTTTCGCTCACATCCCTCTCTGCCCTCCATCCAGGCAAGCTAGAGTCTACTACTGTACTCTATTGTCAGGTTCAAGGATGCATTCCAGCCTAGAAAGAGCATTCAGGGTGTGAAGCAAGGACCAATGAGGGGTGTGGCCTGGAAAGAGTTCTGAGGGCCAGGTAGAGAGCTGTTTGGTGCCCAGGCCTGAGGTTCTCCACACTTGATGCAGAAAGACGGCACAGTTCTCCCAAAACTGTGCCATCAGATCATAGAATTTTCATGTTTGACGGGATCTTGAGGACCATTGACCCCAGCCTTCAGCAACCTGTGTTTCAAAGGGCCAATGACAGGCAAAGCCAACTGATCCTAGATTTGTCCTTCTCCTCCCTGCTGAGTTCTACAAGGGCTTCTGGTGCCCTAGGTCCCTGCTTATTGCCCAGAGACACTGTACATTTGCACCAGCTTCTCTGGCTCCCTATAAACCACACACAGTGTGAGATATAAACCAAAGCTTTCTTGTAATTCTATCTCCTAGTTAAAGACTGTCTCAGTGTCTCAAGGCAAATCTTAAAAAATGTAGTATAAACACTGACAACTGGGAAACACTGGCCTGCAAGTGCTCCAGTTGGAGAACAGCCTTTACCAAAGGTGTCATGGGCTTTGAAGAAACTTGATCTCAGGATGCAAGGGAGAAACGTGCTAAGAGGAAGGCACGCTTGGCAAATCCACACTGTGATCAACTCCCGCCTGGAAACCGATGTCCCGACTGTGGAAGGACATGTGGATCCAGAATTGGCCTCCACAGTCACTTACGGACGCATTGTTAAAATCGTTTTTATGGAATACAATCTTACTCGGCTACGAGTGATTGCCAAAGAAGAAAAGAAGAAAGATGATCACTCTGCTGAAGGACATTTTATTGTGTGATGGTTTTCTGCTTTAGATAGAAGTCACATGGTTCGGTCTCAGTTCCTCATGATTTTGATCCATCTATAATTAGTGTGGTTCTGCTGGTGGTGAACAATAGCTGTTAAATTTCCCCAGCACACACACAGAGAGAGAGCCTTTCTTGTACACAGCATCAAGTGTTTAATTGAAGTCCTGAACCACAGTAGTGTTGGGAAGTTTTATTTATCAGACCTTAAGTCACACCATGTGTGTGTTAACAGAGAGGTTTAAAAATAGGGTTCCATGACTATCAACAGAAATATAAATATCCCAGGTAGAAACTGTCTGTCAGTTAACTAGCAGGAGGCAGAAATGCAATCTACAGCTAAGTCTAATCCCCCCACTTTTAATTTTTTTACCCAGTGTAAAGGGTGTAGCAGTGAGGAAGCAGGGGAGGGGGGCCTGCAAAGCTCACACTAAGCCACAATCTTAAAGAAAGCCCCCTCAGTGTTAGTACAGTCATACCTTAGATCTTGAAAGCCTTGCAAGTTGAACGTTTTGGCTCCCGAAGGCAACAAACTCGGAATTGAGTGTTCTGGTTTGCAAACGTTCTTTGGAACCCAAACGTCCAACGTGGCTTCCGATTGGCTGCAGGAGCTTCCTGCAGCCAATTGGAAACCGTGCCTTGGTTTCCGAATGTTCCATACCTCGACTTTCGAGGTACAACTGTATAACATTCACTATAGTGGGAAATCTGAAAGCAACTGTGAGTTTCCCCCTTTGGTCCAAAGTGGATAGAGTTTGCAAGTACAGACACTCCTCTAGCGTGGTTGAAGTGCGCTAAACTGCAAACAAATAGGTCTAGGGATTTGTGTGTGTGTGTGTGTGTGTGTGTGTGTGTAAAAGAGATTCACTTTCTTGCCTCATGAGGATGGCGAGCAAGGGTTTGCCTCTTGCTCTTCCATACTTTGAAATGATTTAGAGTAGGATGTTAAGGGAGATAACTTTCCACTGCTGGATGAGGCCAGAAGAGGACATGGGCAGAGCAAAGGATGCAAATACTGCCTTTGTACAGTAGGCCAGTTTCTACACACCCCTTTCTGCCTTCCATCTAGACCAGGCATCCCCAAACTTTGGCCCTCCAGATGTTTTGGCCTACAACTCCCATGATCCCTAGCTAACAGGACCAGTGGTCAGGGATGATGGGAATTGTAGTCCAAAACATCTGGGGGGGGCCAAAGTTTGGGGATGCCTGATCTAGACAAGCAGGAGGCATTGCAAGAGTTCAAGGGCACATTCCAGCCACAGGAAAACAGCCAGAGAAGGTGTGAAGCAGGGCTGGTGAGGGCCAGAGAGATCCCTAGGCTGCATGAAGAGATATCCTGGACCAGTGAGGTATGTGGGTAGAGCGGGGAGTGGCCTGGAGAGAAAAGTCTTGAGGGCCAGATAGAGAGATCTGAAGGACAGTATTAATCCCAGCCTCATGTAGTGCTCTTTTTAAATTAAAGCAATTGTTTATCACGTTTGCATCTACATGTGTATTTGTATATACAGTGGCTGCCTAAAACTCCTTTTCTGTCTCCAGGCCTCTGAGCTTTGATTTGCCTGGCTCTTGGCCTGCATCTAGTTTGCCTGGCTCTGTGAAAGCTGCCCTTGGCTGAAGAGCCTTTTGTGACCTCAGCTGACAAAACAGAGTTTGGCCTGTGAGCGCTTTCATCTTGACACATGCCCGATGTCCAGAGACGTAACTGCCCTGTGAAATAAACAGGCAGCTGCATCATTTTGAACAAACGGTCCTCCCGTGAATGATGGGTTTGCCGTTGCACAAATCAGTGCACAAATCTCATGGGGAGTGGAATAAAGCCTGAGGGCCTTCAGGCCTTTGCTGGTGACACACTGTGGAAGAACTATTCACATAATTTTGCAATTCCTTATCTGTCTGGCGCAGACAGGTGACCCAGAATTATTAGCCCTTTCTACATCATTAAGCGCAAGGTAAAAATTATAGTCTGTATAAGCACACCGCCACATGTGGCTTTCAGATCTCTTGGCTTAAAAACCTGCCTTGTTAATCAAGTCCTTCTGGGTTGATGTTCTGATCTCTTACTCTGGCTAATCTAGTAGGATTTGTTAAAGAGTGCAAGTAGCTGCTTCTTCGCCGCTCCATATTTTAATCCATGGGGAAAGTGGGGAGGAAAAGGGAGGAAGCAATTTTGTTTTTTAAAGGTTCCATACTGGGAAGGAAATAGCATCCAACAGCTGAAGGCAGAATCATGGGACTATGAGGAACATCATGAGAATGTGGGGATATAGTGCACCTTAAGGACAGGGGTAATATTATTTATTCTTGTTACTGTGTGTGTGTGTGTGTGTGTGTGCGCGCGTGTGTAAAAATCAAATCTGAAGGCCAACATGGTATAATGTTCTTTGGCTCCAGCTTCCATCAACCCCAACTGGGGTTGGGCAAACATGGGGATGGGCAAACATGCCAATTTTTGGCATGTTTTTCCCATTCTTCAGTTCACTTCTCCACATCAGTTTGCAATTTCAACAAAAAATGAATTTTTTCCTCCATTAAAATTCATCAGTGTTTTACATATTTTGAAGTACACTACATTGCCTCGTTATTTAATGCAACCTATTGTCTAATATACAAGGTTTTCCTTAAGATAATGCACTTTGTATGTTATTTTCACTAATATATGCATTTTTGTATGCACATGATTTGGCTGGAGAAATGCACTGCAAAATTTGGAGAAGTGTGCAGTTTTAAGGGTGGCTTCATTCCACTACGACAGTGTTTAATAGTGCCACATACTCATCAGTAACCTAAAAAAGAGAGAAGATCCAGGGCCCCTGCCGATGACCATTTGAGCATCTGTTCTCATTTGTTCGCAGGCAGGTTATATGACCATGAGGGTTCATTCTGCATTTATCCTGATTCACTTGAGTGGTATTTATATGTCTTCCCATCAATTTTCCTATTAGTTCATCCATTCCACACTTTTTAGTGCATTTTCCCACCACTTTATTAATGGCAAAAGTCTTGCTGTTATTTCGAAGAAGAGGTGGGTTTATTTCACCAGAGTGACAGAATGCTTTGATTTGCTTCAATTGCACAAAACTTTGTTTTTGGGGGTGTGCCTGAGTCCCTTCTGTGAAATGCTGAATGGGGAGGTGATCACAGAGGAACAGTAGGAGCTGACATCAGTAGTCAGTTGTGTTTGCAATGTGCACCATTGAGCATTTGGAGTGCCAAGATCTAGGTAGAAATTGGGAGGAGGAAAAACCCTAGTCCCCTCTTGAAACTTCTTTTGTAGCTGGTTTGATGGGAAAACTAATCCAACCAAGAAGGCTGGTCAACAAGGCCACTTGGTTCTTGGAAGCTCTGACCAAAGCTGGGATAACAATGGTGGAAGAAGCCATCAAAGGAGGCATTAAGGGCCATAGCTCTGCGGTAGGGCATTTACTCTGCATGCAGAAGGCCCCTAGTTCTAATCCTAGGTATCTCCAAGAAGGTGTGGAAAAGATGCAGCTGGCAGACAGTGTAAACAATACTGAACTAGATGGACCAATGGTTTGACCTGGTAGTTTTCTATGTTTTTGTGATCACTTTCTGTATCTGAAGAGCAGGGATGCAGAAGATGGAACAGGCCAGTTCTCTTCTGTGCCACAGGGCAGGATTAGGCTCAACATACAGAAATTGCCAGGAAGCAAATGCCAGCTAAATAGAAAGGAAACTTCCAAACAGTGTGAGTTATTCAGTAGTGGAACAGCCTGCCTTGGGGAAGGGGGAGCTTCTTCAGTGGAGGTATGCAAGCAGAGAGACATGTTGGGGCTTCTGTAATTCACCGTAGGTGTGGGAAACCTCAGGTCTAGGAGGTGAATGCAGCTCTTGAGACCTTTATCTGGCCCTCAGCAATTTGTCCAGGCCGCACCCCTCACGGGGCCAGCTCTGCG
Organism: Zootoca vivipara; assembly: GCF_965207765.1. NCBI lineage: Eukaryota > Metazoa > Chordata > Lepidosauria > Squamata > Lacertidae > Zootoca > Zootoca vivipara. Next base: position 45,371,500 of record NC_142585.1, on the reverse strand, counting down.
CACTCCCCTAGTTATATCACTTGACTAGAAAGTGTCTTTCAACTGTGATAATACTTCCTGCTTGCCTTGACAGAGGATGGGCCACACCTATTTTTGCCTCACCCATTGCTGACATGTGGTCACCTAAAAGATGACCATGAGGGTGTGACCCTCAGCTGTAAAAGGTTCCCCACCTGGCTGTAGTTGTCATATTCCTGCACTGAGAAAGAGGGTTGCCCTAAACCAGGGGGCAGCAACCTATTTCAGCCATGGGCCGGTCCACTGTCCCTCAGACCTTGTGGGGGGCCGGGCTATATTTTGGCAATGCAGAACCCCTTTGCAGTTGTGGAGAAGTCAACTTCTCCCTAAAACACAGAAAGTTTGTGGCATTCATAGGCAGACACTCACTAGAGAGGGAAAGATAACTTTCCTCCCTCTCTTCCCCCCCTCCCCCAATTTTAAATAAATAAAAATGTGCTTTTGCCTTAGGCAAGTTTCTGCTGGATGTTTGACAGTCTTGCTCACGGTGATTCACTGAGCTGTTTTGGGTATATTTAACAAAGGAAGGGTGGTGATGGAATTCCAACAACTCAAAAGAAAGCTGCATAGTGTTTTGGGGGGAACTTTGCAGTAAAGCTAAAGTAAATCTTGGAGGAAAACCATCAAGCACAGTTTTAAAGTTCTCTCTTAAATAAGCTTGCTTTTCCTTACAACAGTCGCAACAGTAATTGCATCAAACCAACAGGTGTAATTCTACTGAATTGAGCAAGTCAACATTTTTGCTCCAAAGAGTTGATATGATTCATAGGAAGGTCCTCCAAAGGTCATCTGGCCCAACCCATTGCTGATGGCAGGAAATTAATCTGCTGCTACAACATCCAGCTTCTGCTTACAAACCTCTAAAGAGAGGGAGTTACCAGCTTTCAAATCAATCTGCCTCACTGCCAGCCAGCTCTTGCCATTGTGAAGTTTCCCCCCAGGTGTGGTCAAGATCCCTTTAAATACCCTTAAAAGAAAATTGGGAATTGAAGTTTCTTCAGTTTCTGATTTTGTTTTGTTTCCCATGTAGCCAAGTTTAGAAATCTATGTGCTCATGTTTCTACTTCTATCTACACCCTTGTTGATTAGGAATAGAAGAAAAAACTAGCACCAGCAGAAAATAAAGAGTATATTCAGGGCTGTCTGCATAAGGAACCTTTTTCAGCTCGAAGGTCACTTTACCTTCTGGGCAACCACAATGTACCAGTGGTGGGCAGGGCCAGAGGCAAAAATGGGTGAAGCAACATATATTTTTACAATAGCCTAGATCAGGGGCTGGCAAACTAAGGCCCGCAGGCTGGATCAGGCCCAATTGCCTTCAGGATCTGGCTCGCGGACTGTCCGTGGATCGGCATGGGGGTTCTGTTCGTTCGGACTGCGTCATCCCCCCCCCGCCATTCCACTCCCCCCCTCTCCCTCATTCACACTGCGGCAGCGTCTGCTCCCTCCCTCCCTCCTCCTGGCTTCTCCCTGCCCTGTCTAGAGGAGGAAGGAGGCTGGGCTGAGCTGAGCTGGCTGAGCGCCATTTTAAGCAGCTCTTCTCCGGAGCCCTTTCACACCGCTTATCTTCCCGCCGCTGCCGCCGCCTCCCTGGTGCTCCTGTGGGCCAGAGAGCGGAGCAGACGAGTTCCTTCTGCCTACCTACAAGAAGCAAGAAGCAGCAGCGGCGGCAGCGGCAGCCCCATGGAAGGTTAGGGCAGCAGCTGGGGGGGGGTGAGGTGCCACTTCTCCAGCCCGCCACAAGGTCTGAGGGATAGTGGACTGGCTGGCGGCTAATTTTTTTTGGCCAACCCCTGGCCTAATTCTGCAGGTACTCATTCTATCCTCACCCAAGTTAAGCAAGATGCATTGTTGGAGTTCAAGGATACATCACAGCCAACTCAAAAGACATTTGAGGATGGCGCCCCCCCTGGAAGTTGATGGGCATTGCCATTCAAATGGTGTGTGTTTGCTTACCTCCCCCCCCAATGTTTTTATTCAAGTTGGCACCCCTGATCGCAGCCATGCAAAAACACTCCAAGGGTGTTGGTAAGAAGGGCTGTCTGTTGAGGGTTGTGGTTGCCAAGAAGTTGTTGTCTGGGGGAAATCCTGAGAGTCAGACAGAGATGCCTGTCTGTTTGGCCTGTCCCCCAGAGGTTCCCTGTCCATGTTGTAGGGATCAATGAATTAAAGATAGGCCTGTGTCATTATCTCCATATTGCAGACAGAACCAGTGACGCCAAGAAAAGCGGCTTGCCTGTAAGGCCACCTAACAAACACAGCAGAGATTAGATCTGAGTTGGCAATTTCCTAATTTATATGTCAGTCTCTCAACCACTGTTCTATGCCAGCCACTGCCAACAGTGAGTTACTTCCCAAAATGCACAATCCCCTTTGAAGCTCTTTTGCACATGTTCTTCTTCTTCTTCTTTTTACAAAGACTGATTCTGCGCAATAAACTAAACCAAGAAGATCTGAGATGCACTATTTTATGGCGTTCTATGCTGTTGTAATATTATCTGCTCCGGAGACAGTTATTTGGCCTGTGCTCAGATCTGCCTTGTTATTTTTCAAACCAGGTTGCATGAGAGCTCTATCTCACGCCCCAATTCAAGTGGGTTGTGTGTTTTGTCTGCTTGAATGTGTGTTCTGAGCTACTTACAGTGGCCAACAACCTCTGTCATGCTACAAGAGCTCAGATCAGAGTACACTTCATCCTTTGTCGTGCTGAGGTACTTCTGACACCTTTCCTGTTTTGATCTTAGAGTGAGGCTGAATGAATCTTGGAACAGACACCCCAACATTTGCACACTCTCTTCTCTCTCTCATTTCTCTCTGTGTCATCTTGTTCTGATGAACATTTTGAGACTGCCAGTTTAAAGATCTTTACCCTGAAGGCTGGGATGGACAAATCTTTCCATTTCCATTTCACTCAATTTCTCATTTTTCCAATATTTGTCTGATAAAGGGGTTCCCAGCTGCGGTCTGTGGACCACACATGACCTGCAAGCATCATTCAAGTGGTCCACAGAGGTTTTGTGGATTTAATGTACAGTCGTACCTCGGTTTACGAACCGCTCGGGTTGCGAACAGTTCGAGTTACGAACTCCGCAAACACGGAAGTGTTTTTGGCGTGCGCGCGTCCCGCGCATGCGCAGAAGCGGCGCGCACTCGGTTTGCGACCTTTTCGGGTTATGAACTGCGACCCGGAACGGATCACGTTCGTAACCCGAGGTACTACTGTACAGTGGTACCTCTGGTTAAGAACTTAATTTCTTCCGGAGGTCCATTCTTAACCTGAAGCTGTTCTTAACCTGAGGTACCACTTTAGCTAATGGGGCCTCCCGCCGCCACACAATTTCCGTTCTCATCCTGGGGCAAAGTTCTTAACCCGATGTACTACTTCCGGGTTTGCAGAGTCTGTAACCCAAAGTGTTTGTAACCCCGAGGTGTTTGTAACCCGAGGTACCACTGTACATCTATTGCATTAGGTATTCCAATTGATTTTAATGGTGTTTTATTGCTTCTTTTATTTCTTATATTGTACCTTATTACATTACAGTTTGAATTACTGTATATGGAATTACAATTGATAAAACAATTTCCAGCAATTTCCAAGTGGTCAGCGGGCATCTATCTATCAACCTATCTATCTATACACCCTTTTTCTGGGGGGGGGGACACACAGGGGTACGCATACCCCTAAACATTTTGTGAATCTTTGGTTTGGAGAAGCGTATGAACAGATTTGGATACGTGTGGATAGCTGTGCTTAATTCAGAAAGTGTGAATTAGATAGTTGTTACACTGAGCCCCCCCCCAATCCCTTCCTACAGGTGCTCATAGAAAAAAAATTATTTTGGAAGTGGCATTTTGTGGTGGGGTACAGCTGGTCATGATAGGTGAAGAATCAGCTGGAGTTTTCAAAACTGTAGGGAGGAGAAGGTATTTGCCCAATCTTAAAATCATGGTCAAAAAGTACCTCGAGGGTCGCCTAGCCTAACCGACACACCAAATCTGCTGCAACTGCACCCCTGATAGGTGGCCATCTAACCTCTGCTTAGAAACCTCTAGCATGAGGCTGGACCTGGTGGGGCTTGGGCCTGACATGAGTGCAATTTGTATCCTGCAGCTTGCAGAGGCCTAACAGCGTAGGAAGTGGTAATGTACTGGGTCAAACCTAGGGCTGCCACCTTTGGTTGGGCAAAATAAGGAACAGGTTACGGGGGAGAACTGGGAGGAGCTAAAAATTACTTTACCTGGTGCAGAAATGACTTCAAAGCAATCCATTACAATGATTAAATGGAAGCTATAGGTAAAGGGACCCCTGACCATTAGGTCCAGTCGTGACCGACTCTGGGGTTGCGCGCTCATCTCGCATTATTGGCCGAGGGCGCCGGCATATAGCTTCCAGGTCATGTGGCCAGCATGACAAAGCCACTTCTGGCAAACCAGAGCAGCACATGGAAACGCTGTTTACCTTCCCGCTATAGCGGTTCCTATTTATCTACTTGCATTTTGACGTGCTTTCGAACTGCTAGGTTGGCAGGAGCTGGGACCAAGCAACGGGAGCTCACCCCGTCACAGGGATTCGAACTGCCGACCTTCTGATCGGCAAGCCCTAGGCTCTGTGGTTTAACCCACAGCGCCACCCGTGTCCCCATAGGATCCCCACCCCTGTGATAAAAGTGCATTTGAGTGCATTTGTTCAGAGTTCAGAGTGCATTTGAGTGGATCTCCAAATGAAGCGTGGTCTGCTTGGATTTTCAGTGCCATCTCTCCCTGACACCTAAGGAGCAAATTATTTCTAAAAATGAATAGTCTTGCCAATGATAGTAGAAAGCCTCTGCTTCCCACACATACAGTCACAAACATGAACAGGAAATTCATATGGATATGGTGGGTATATGAAGAGATTTCACTGCGAACCACTTTGCAAGGCTAGTTTGTTGTTAAATTTAATAGCTTACTGCTGTTGATCGGTAGCATTATAAAATGAACTGCTAATTTGATTTCTAACAGCTCTGGTGCAAATTGCTTTTAATTTTCCATCTTTTTCTAAACGCCAAAAGCCAACATGGCCATCTTTTCCCATGCCATTTACCTTCTCAGTCCCTCTGTCTTTGGATGGCAGTTAAATTTCAAAATCATGAAATGTTAAGGCCATGTTAATTACATTCAAGACAGATCTTAATTCTCAGGCAGGAAGGTGAGACCAGATTATGAAATACCACAATTTAATTGGAAGAGGGGCAAGGATGTGTGAGCGGGGGGGGGGGGGTAGATGCCTATAGAATTGTCTTACACTATGTCCTGTATTGGGAAAAGGCTGTACTGTACCTCAGTGGTAGAATATTAGCTTTGCCTGAAGAAGATACCTGGCATCTATCAGCAGATAGGGCTGAGACACTGAGACAGTCCCTTACCTGAAACCCTGGAGAACCACTGTCAGTCTGTGTCTAGATAATACCTGAACTAGATGAACTAATCTTCTGGCAGAGGGCTTCTCCGTATTTAGTGTTTATCCCACTTTTTTTCCAGGTACAGATCCATACTTAAAAGCTCCATGTCCAAGTAGTTTGTTTTGTTCTTTGCCCTGGAGCTTTCCCTACAAAAACCCGCACTTTAACGCTCAATCAGAGCAAAAGTCAGTTCGGATTTTCTACGGATTGCCGTCTGCTCCAATTGAGTTTTAATGAGCGAGTTTTTCACAGAGAAAGCTCTGGAGCAAAAAATAAATAAAAATGTGCTCAGACATGGAGCTTTAAAGTATGGGCCATGATTGGAAAGACCAGATGAAAGTTAAGCGTGGATAAACCCTCCTTGTAAGGCAGCTTCCTATTAGAGCCAGTATGTGCACACAGTACTATGCTAGATATACAAGGGTCTGACTACGGTTGCCACCTGTCCTTTAAAATACGGATTTGTTCTGTTTTGGGGGCACAGAGTCTCCTGTTCCTTTTGGAATGCGCTTTGATACGTTTTTGAAGTCATAAAAAATTGTGCACTCACTTTAACCTGTTTGTCGGGCGCAGCTTAATGGCAAGGCACTTTAGAAGTTGAGCCCATCCTCCAAAGATGGCTGATTGACACTCCAGGCTAGCCAATAGAGCTTGCCAGCCAGCAGGCTATTCTGGGTTGGGTGGAGCTGTGTTGCCCAATGGCTCCAAGAGGAGAGTGAAGCGTGTTCTGAAGCTGCAGCGTCTGCAAGCCCCTTCTCAAATCTAAGCCTCTGACTGTGTGTTTAAGGGCAACCCCCCTCCCCATTCCCTTTACAGAGCTACAGTTCCCAGAGTTTTCTGGGAAGATGGACTGACTGTTAAACTGCCCTGAGAATTATAGCTCTACATGGGGAACAGAAATCTCTTAACAATCAGCAGTTTTGACAGACTATTTGCCAATGTTCTTTGGAGAAAGATAAAAAGGTAAAGGTAAAGGGACCCCTGACCATTAGGTCCAGTCGTGACCGACTCTGGGGTTGCGCGCTCATCTCGCATTATTGGCTCACTTCGTCGCAGGGATTCGAACCACCAACCTTATGATCGGCAAGCTCTAGGCTCTGTGGTTTAACCCACAGCACCACCTGCGTCCCATATTTTATAGTAAAGCATCTGAATCGTTCCCAAAGCAGTTTGACCCATATAATCATCCTTATAGAATGGTGCCCAAATTGGCAGGAGCAAAATCCCACAAAAAATTGGGAACCGTCCATTTAGGGGATGTTTGGTTTAGCCCTGATTTTCCGCCATAAGGACTAGTAACTTCAAAACAAAGCGAAACAGGGGTTCTTTTTGAGCCCGACACCACATCCTGTGCTTTTCTGGACATCTCAAAGCAAGCACCCCTGCTCTATTTTAAAGGAACAGGCAAGCATGGAGCAGAGAGTATCATAAAGCCTACCCCCACCTTCCCTGTGCAAAGGCTGTTTGGAGGGAATGATCAATATTTCATAGGCATGCTAAGGTGGTAATGAAAGATACATGAATTGTGAAGCAAGCAGGTAGGAAGTCATTCGGAGATGAGGGAAATGGAGAAATGATAGCGAGCAGATGTGCTCAAGCAATGATGTTTGACTCGCTGAGATGATCTGTCCCTTGCTGATTTCAAGCTGAGTCTTCTCAAAAGGTTTTGACACAGAGTGGTTTGACGGGGTGGGGGTGGGCAGAAGCTCAACTTACGGGTGGGGGAGGGGGACAAGATTTGGCTGCAGGCATGATGGCTATCTGGGAAATTTTACAGAAGATCTCTCTGCAGCATTTCAACCGCAAAGTGCAGAAGCTAGGCCACAGCAGACTTCTACGAGAGGGTGGGAGAGAGACTTCAGTTCACATTTCCTGCACTTCCTAGAGCTAGGTCACCAGATTTATTTCAATGAATCTGGCCTGGCCTTTCTTGGAGTGCTAGCCATGCTTTCCCCCTCCCTCTCTCCCTCCCTTTCCCTCCTTGCACTGCCATCCCCTATAGGCTTACTCGGGAGTAAGCGTTAGCAGAAACCCCCACCTCCCGCTGCTGCCCTGCCCGCCTGTCTGGCAGCCGCCCATACGCATTGTGGCACGCCCAGTCAGCAGGTCCGGGGCAGACCCGGCGGTGAGCGAGTGGGAGAGGGGGCGTTTGGGCCAGATCAGCTCGCCTCCTGCTCGCCTCTCATCCATGATGGCCAACGACGAGCTGGCCAACAAGCTGAGCCCCTGCTCGCAAGTCGATGAGCACAATGGCGAAGCCAAACAGCAGCCGCAGCCGCCCAAGCACCACCCGGAGGCCGAGCTGGAGCCGGAGCTGATGGCCTTGAGTTGACCGGCAAGTTGCAGCGGTGCACTGATCTCAACGACTCCGCTCAGCTCTCACCCAGCGGTGGCACCCAGCACCGCGTCTTCAGCGCCTACACTGAATCCCCATATGATGTGTCTTGTGCGCAACATATCATATGGGGACTTCTAGCCAGGCAAAATGGCAGGCGCCGCGGCAGCGGGCAGCTCTTGAAGCCAGCCAGAGCCAACTGCGCCACCAAGCTGGCTCCGGGCTGCTGAGACTGCCGCTGCCACGTTTCCCAGGGACATTAGATGAAATCCGGGGACATTCTGGGGATGGAATTTCTCCAGGGACAAATTTGCAAATTTGGGGACTGTCCCTGGGAAACGGGGACGTCTGATAACCCTATCCTAGAGCAACATGTAGGGTGAGACACAAGGCTCACCCACACTTGCCTTTAGTCCTGTGTTTTCTAGACACAGGTCCCTGCTTTAATCCTTCATGTTTGGTAGCTTCCCCTGCCCCCCCGTCCGCTGAATCAGGACAAATGTCAATCCGAGTTTTCTGCCCATTGTCGTTTGCTCTGATTCAGGGCTAAATAGTGGGTTTCTGTGGGGAAAGCTTCAAGAACAACAACAAAATGCTCAACACACAGTGCTTTAAAGTGTGGACCTGTGTCTAGAAATGCAGCACAAAAGGAAGTGTGGATGAACCTACAGCCACCCTTCTCTAAATTTCAGGGTGCAGTTCCCCAAGCAAAGCATGCATGCATGCACGCACACACACACACACACACACACACACACACGAGAAAGTGTTCATTAATGCATATATCAGAGGGGTAAAATGCAAAAATGCATTCTCTCTAGGGGAATTGCTTGTCAAAATAAACATGCATATAGGGCAAAAATGCATATAGAAATGTGAATATTAGGAGAGAAGCACATTAAAATGCTGGTTAATTTGCATGAAGCATTTTGAAATAGCTAAATGGAAGGACAGATATTGAAGCTGAGGCTCCAATACTTTGGCCACCTCATGAGAAGAGAAGACTCCCTGGAAAAAGACCCTGATGTTGGGAAAGATGGAGGACACTAGGAGAAGGCGATGACAGAGGGCGAGATGGTTGGACAGTGTTCTCGAAGCTACGAACATGAGTTTGACCAAACTGCGGGAGGCAGTGGAAGACAGGAGTGCCTGGCGTGCTCTGGTCCATGGGGTCATGAAGAGTCAGACACGACTGAACGACTAAACAACAACAGCAACAACAAATGGAAACAGACACAGAAATCTGTAGAATGGAAGCCTGGATGAACTAGAAACCAAAGCAGGTGATTTTTGTAATGGAGAAACTACAGAAACACTTTGCACCCAACCATCAGAAATAGCCCACCGGCACGCATTCTATAAGAGGGACCAAGCCCTGACCAAATCAGTGGCGGCTCTTGTGGCTTTGCAGCATGCTGCTCACCATTGCAATTTCATTGATCTGGAGACTATGCTCCATGACCAGTTTATGTGTGTGTGTGTGTGTGATGAGAAACTGCAAGAGCGTCTTTTCACAAAGAAGGACCTGACCTTCCAAGCCATGTCCGATGAAGCGTTGGCATATGACACAGCTGATACAAGCACTCGGGAAGTTCAACAATCCTGCAGCCCAGCACTAACCTGCAACATGGAGGCTGTTTACTCGGAGGAAGTCAAGGATGACAATGTAGTAGTGCAGTGAATGCACATTGGCTCTCAAGGAAGACCAGGGCAGCAAAAGAGCATGGGGGCTCCCTATGCCAGTTGTGGGGACCAGCATGATCAGAGGTCATGCTGTTTCCATGAGGCACAATGCCATGCATGCACATGCCTGCCAGGCTAAGAAGTGGCAGAACAATATTAGATGGCCAATGCCAGGGGGCCAGGAGAGCCACCACTTGCCTCCACAGGTAGCAGCAGAATGTCATTCAATCATGAGAACAACCAGCATGTCTCAGCGCTTCACCATTTGCGGTCATTCGAGGTGACCCTAAGCAATTTCCAGCAGCATCGAGTGGCTGTCTGAGGCAAGGGGGGCTTCACAGTCAAATACAAGCACTTTAGCAGTTCTCTGCAGCTGGTAATTATCAAAGGCCACCATACCAGTCTCCTTGGACTCAATTTGTTTGAGGCACTAGGTGTCGACATGACCAGAATCCAACACAGTAGTCGTTCCAGTTATGACTCCATGTGTGCAGAATTTGCAACTGTTATTTACTCTTCACTGGGTTATTACAAGGGTCCACTAGTGAAGGTGGACCTTGACCTGGCAGTCATCCTGATCCATGTGAAGCTGTGATGGGTGCCATTCTCACTGAAACCCAAGATTGGTGCAGAGATTGATTGCCTGCTAGAGCAAGGGATTCTCGAGCCAGTTCCCCATGCTCTCTAGGGGATACCAATCTTCACCCCCCTCAAAGCTAATGGAGATGGATGAATCTTCACAGGCTACAAGTGCACCCAAACAAGGTGCTGCAGCAACACACATACCAACACGCATGAGCCATATCCTCACATCTCTGGCCAGAGGAAGGGTCTTCACCAAATTCAACAACACAAGCATATCAGCAATTACCAGTAGAGAAGGCCAGAGCCGAGGCCCAGACTGGTCATACACCAGGGAGCTTTCTGAGTCAAGCATCTACAGTTCAGAATCGACATAGTCCTGGGGATCTCGATTGAAATCACTAGTCAGTAAGGCTTGATTTAAATAATAGTTTTCTACATAAAGACTAATTATTGCTGGCATAACTTTAATATGCTGGTAGATGAAGATTTTTAGAATAACAACTTTTCATATTAGTTTTTTTTATCCCCAGTTTAATAGGTTAATCATTCATACTGTATTTGGACAACTTTTCTGTTGTACTTAGGAAGGAGAAAAATAATCATTACCTTAACAATAACAATTTAAATAGATTTATTCAACTGAAACAATAACATTACAGCATATGTTATTTGCTTAAACAAACATCCATGTTTGTTAAGTAATTTGGCTAAACAAAAACAATATATATATCTTTTAAGAAACTTAGACTGTCAGCCCAGCCTACACATGAAAAACTTAAATACTGTCCACTCCAAACAATCAGAAAAATATTGTTTCTATTCTATTCACTGAACTTATTGAAACTTAGCACTGAAGGGGTTGATTCTGTATTCATAGGTTTGTAGAACAATAGGATTAAGGTCTTTTTCTCAACTCTGTTCATGTTATAACATTTTTGCTGTGAAGAAGAGGCATGTGATCTCTGTTGAGTCAAATTCAGTTTTGAGAACTGCAAAAGTAAACCAAGCACCTGTGATAATATCTTGCAGGCAGAGAAACTGCCCAATAATCTTACAAAAACCTCTGGAAGAGCATGACATTGTGGATTAATGGATTAATGGAATTTATTTACCCCAAAAAATTAAACATATACAACCTTATTCTACATAATTAAAAAACTAATCTTTATTTCATGATGGAATAACCTTTGGATGGTAATATATTTTCCTCAAAAAGCATTTTATTTTAAAAAATCCGATTTAAATAAAAAAATCCGATTTAAATTTAAAAAATCCAATTTTTTTATTTTTTTTATTTTAAAAATCATTGATTTTTATCCACCCTGATCATCAGGCATCCTGACTGTAGTACCGGGGTGTCAGTCTGCAGTTTCCAGCGACCCTGTAGAAAACCCCCCCACTGGCACAGAGGTAGCAACATCGGTGCCAAGGTCAGCGGAGCCTTTGGTGACTCAGGATGGGGAGCTGTGCTGCTCACAGCGAGTGCCCCCACTACCTTCAGAACTATGTTTGTGCTTAGGAGGGAGGAGTGTTATGTATGTAGTGGCCTGTGTTCACCTGAGTCTGGACTAGGATGCTGAACCCTGTGTTTTGATTGGGTACAAGATAGTCAATCACATAGTATTGTCAGGGTTTGGGCTACTGGCAATATTATTGTTATTGTTATTGGTTGTTTTTTTTTTATAAAAAAAACTTCACTCTTCCTCCAAGGAGCTCAAGGTGGTATTTATGGTTCTCACCAACCACCCATTTTATCCTCACAACAACCCTGTGAGGTAGTTTAGGCTGACAGAGGACGACCTGCTTCATGGCTGTGTGAGGATTTGAACCCTGGTCTCCCAAGTCTTCTTTTGACAGTCTAACCATGATACATGGCTGGTTCTCCAACTGCAGTTAGGTATTCCAGCTCAAACTTGCACAAAACAACTCAAAGTGGTCCTCATTCAGTCACCATCTTGAGAAAAAACTTTCCTCTCTGGTGTCTTACAAAAGCATACAAAACATACAAAAGCAACAAAAAGGAAGTATCAAGATGTTCATGGGGAAAACCATCTCAGCAGGGGCCTGAGGGTTTTCCACATATCTAAGGGTTTCAGATGCAGCCTCTCTGACAGGGCAGTCTCGAGCAGGTTGGGCGTCCTGGCGCTGAGGGGCGGAGATCGCTCTGGCGCCGCCACCCTCGCAGGGCGCAGCAAGCGCAGCGCCCGGCCTACCGGCCCAGCGCCCTGGCGCCCCGCTCCACCGGGACTCTACCTAGAGCCGGCCCTGCTCTCTGAAATATTGTTTCAGAGTTCTGGAGCTTCTTCCAGCAATACACCCCCTCTTCAAGCATTCTTAATTTCTCATGTATGTGTGGAAAGGAGCATACGCTGCAAAAGTAAAATATACATACTTTCCTCCCCCACGTTTGTCCTTGGCTTGCCCACCACTGGCATGTGGTCCTCGGAAGATTGACCAGAAGGAAATGTAGCCCTCATGACAAAAGGGATCCCCCACCCCTGATCTAAGTTCTGGAACAAATGCAAGCATGAGTGTGTAAATGTGCTCTGAAGATGCTGTTTCTATGTCTACACAGTATTTGAATATTTTCAAGGGCCAGGGTTATGTCATCTGGAATTGTTCAAGGCATTCTTAACAATATTATATGCCAGCACAACAGTTTCACAATCACATAGCTAAAGCCACCTGCTCCTGAGATAGGGATTTATTCAAAGCTTTCTCATTGCTCCAAAGTCCCTTGTGTTTGGGGATTGTTCCACAAGTCCAAATTCTACTGTAACTCATACATGTCAATTATTGCAAAAGGTGCCAGCAGTCCAGGTTTGGCTTTGATGGGCAGAATACCCCAAACTAAGCTTTTCACCATCTGTTCATCCGTGCATTTTTGTAAGCAAAAGAGAGCATATTTCACAACGACGTCAATGAAAAGTAAGATAAATGCTATTTTAATGCACCGATAGCATATGCCACATTTAGTGATGGTTTAATCTCCTCCTTCTTCCAAAAATGTTATTGAGTGGGACCCCTCCCAAGTATAACCCTTCCCCACCATCTAGTTGCCAAGGAAACAGATGAGGTTTTTTTTTAAGTGCAAGGAACACTCCACTTCTAAACATTTTTAAAAAATCTTACTCTGTGCGATATTTAGGGGTGGTGAAAGAAATTTGCTTTGGTTCACACTGAACTGCAAAACTACCTTATTTGCAAGTGTCAAATAATGCATCTTAAAGTGAAACACAAATATCTTTGGAGTTTTCTGAATTTTGTGATGCAGTCCTCTAACCAAGGGCTCATCCACACTTAACTTTGCTCCATGCTTTCTAGGCACCCCCCCCCCCGTCCTGGCACTTTCCCCAGGAAAACCCATGTTTTACTGCTGAATCGGAGCAAATGGCAAACTCAATCGTTTGGAAAACTCAATCGTTTGGAAATGGAAAACTCAATCGTTGTTTGCTTAGATTCAGCAGGAAAATGCAGGTTTTCCTGGGGAAAGTGCTACCGGTAGGACAAAGAAGGAGAAGAAATACCCAACTCCAACACAGACCTGTGCCTACAAATGCAGCACAAAAGAATGGATTTGGCTCAAGTCATTGGCTGGATCTACACTGACCTGATTAACATTATTAGAACGATATTAGATATATCATTCTAAAACGTCATAGGGCATACTTGTAAAATAAAGCCTTTCTTACCTTTTTTGTTGTTGTTGTTGAAATGTTGTCTCCCTGCTGCTAGTTGCTGGTTGCTCTGCAGCACACTCTGGTGTCACAGTTGAATAACACATTATGAACTTTAAAAGTAGGATGTAATGTGTCCATATACATTATCGAAACCATTCCGTAGCCCTTCCTCAATATTAAAAACCACGAGTGTAGGTCTGTCCATATTTATAGAAATGCATATGTTAGGGGAAAGTGAGCATAAAAATGGAGATATTCCTAAAAATTACATAAAACCTCAATTAGAGGAAATTGTTTGCAAGAAATGTTTACTTTAGGGGGAATGTATAGTAAAATGCTGACAAGATTTCACGAGGACTTCTTTTTAAAAATTAAAAGATGCATAAGAAAATAAGAGTAGCCTGCTGGATCAGACCAGTGGCCCATATTGTTCAGCATCCTGTTCTCACAATGGACAACCAGTGCCTGTGAAAAACCTTGCCAGCAGGACTCAAACACAATAGCATTCTCCCCTCCTGCAGTTTCCATCAACTGGGGTTCAGATAGATTACTGCTTTTATCAGTGGAGGCAGAACACAGCCAACATAGCTAGTAGCCTTTGATAGCCCTCTCCTCCATGGATTCCTCCAATTCTTTCATCTAGGTTGGTGGCCGTCATTGCCTCTTGTGTGAGAGAGTTCCATAGCTTAACTATATGCAGTATGAAGGAAGACTATTTCATCTTGTCCAGAATTTTCTGGAATTCATTGGAAGCACGCAAGTTCCAGTGTTTTGAATGAGGGAGAAAAACATTTCACTGTCCACTTCCCCCATGCCACACATAATTTTACAAATTTCTGTCATGTTATCTCTTACTCTCTTTTTATTTAAACTAAAAAAAGTACTAAGCACTGCAACCTTTCCTCATAGGGGAATCACTCCATCCCCTTGATTGTTTTGGCTGTCCTTTTCTGAACCTTTTCAAATTACAGTAGTACCTCGGGTTAAGAACTTAATTCGTTCTGGAGGTCCGTTCTTAACCTGAAACTGTTCTTAACCTGAGGTACCACTTGAGCTAATGGGGCCTCCTACGCCGCCACACAATTTCTGTTCTCATCCTGAGATTGGATGCCAAGCAAAAAAGTAGCTTTTATCTTTTTGGATGCCGAAAAAGCCTTCGATAACTTGACATGGGAATTCATGAAAAAATCGTTGAGGGAAATTGGAATAGGGGGTAAATTCTTAGAGGGGATAAACGCAATCTATAAAGAACAGAAGGCAAGATTGATATTAAATGGAGAAATAATGGAGGAATTTGAAATACAAAAGGGTACCCGTCAGGGATGCCCCTTATCTCCTTTATTGTTCATTTTGTCAATTGAATTTCTGTTAAAAGACATCCAAAGAGATAAAAGCATTAAGGGGATAACACTGGGGAAGAACATCTATAAAACCAAAGCCTTTGCCGATGATGTGATCTTAATGTTGGAAGAACCATTAGATTCGATAATTAATCTGAAGGAGAAATTGCAAAAATATGGGGAAGTGTCAGGCTTTAGAGTTAATACGAAAAAGACCAAAATGATAGTCAAAAATATAGGGAAGAAAGAAGCAATAGATTTGGAGAAGATTGCAAATTGGGAAATAGTTAATAAAATCAGATATTTAGGAATTGTTGTTACCCCCAATAATATAAACCTGTATGAGAACAATTATCTTAGAGTATGGAAGGAGATTAAAAAAGATTTGGATTGCTGGAAAGAGTTAAATTTGTCTTTATCAGGAAGGATAGCAGTGATTAAAATGTCAGTGTTACCGAAGATCCTGTTTTTATTTCAAATGTTACCTATCATAGGAAAGAAAGAAATTTTTGATTCATGGAGAAAAGATTTAAGCAAATTCATATGGCTAGGGAAAAAAGCAAGAATTCAATATAAACTATTGACGGACAGCAAGGAGAGAGGTGGCTGGGGGGTCCCTGATCTTAAATTATATTATGCTTCCGCATGTTTTTGCTGGATGAGGGAATGGATAGTATTAGAAAACAGTGAACTCTTGGAATTAGAAGGGTTTAGGAATAATAAAGGATGGCACGCGTACCTATTACAGGAAAGCAGAGGAAAGGATAAAAGCTTTACGGATCATATAATTAAAAAATCGGTATTTAAAATTTGGGAGGAATATAAAAACTTATTAGAAACAAAGACACCCTGGTGGGCGTCACCATTAGAAATGACAACGATGAGTGGCCGAGGTAAAGATGGAAAATGGCCAACTTATCAAGAACTAACAGTGAAAGAAGGGGATCAATTTATATTGAAGCCATTCGAAGAGATCAAACACCACTGTGCTAGCTGGCTACATTACCTACAAATACAAAGTTTATTTAAAAAACATAAAGAATTAGGATTTAATGAGGGGAAATCTAAATTACAAGAAATTTTGATTGATAATACGACTAAATCATTGTCCAAGATGTATAAATTTTTGTTGGAGTGGGAATTGAAAGATGAGGAGATAAAATCTGTGATGACAAAATGGGCTCAGGATATAGGAAGACCAATATATAAAGTACAGTGGGATAAATTGTGGAGATCGACAATGAGGTTTACAGCGTGTTCAGGAATCAAAGAGAATATGATGAAGCTTGTATATAGATGGCACCTGACGCCAGAAAAATTAGCTAAAATCTACAAAACAGAAACAAAAAAATGTTGGAAGTGCCAGGAAAAAACTGGTACGTATTTTCACTGTTGGTGGGAATGTAAAAAAGTATATAATTTTTGGAATGATATATATGAAAAAGTGAAGAAAATGATAAAAATTACGTTTGAAAAGAAACCTGAATATTTTTTATTAAGCCTAATCCCAGAAAATATACCTAGAGATAGAATTAATATTTTCTTATATGCGTGCGCCGCGGCGAGATTAGTATTAGCCCAGAAATGGAAAGGAACCGAAATACCAACAATCCAAGAGTGGCAAATTAAAGTAGTAGAGTTCATGAACCTAGCAAGAATGACGGCGGTAATTAGGAACATATCAAAACAGAGAATAAAATCAGAATGGAGATACGTGGAAGAGTATTTTAAAAAAGAAAACATCAAAACAGAGCTAGTGATTTGTCTGGAATAGAGAAAACATGCAGGAACAATACAATTCAATTGGATTTAATAAGAGGGAAAGCAAATTAAAGAGGAAATAATAATAAGGGAAGCGATATATTGGCGATTGGAAGCCAATTTTAAACTAAAATGAGTGGATTTTATGGAGATAGGCCCATGTGTTAAGATCTGACTTGGGGATTATATATATATATGTGTGTGTGTGTGTGGGTGGGTGGGTGGGTGTATACATATATATATTTTTTCTTTTGTTATGTTATATTACGTTATGTTATGTTATGTTGTTACGTTATGTTAAGTTATGTTACGTTATGTTATGTTTATCTAAGTTGATTTGTTTATGATTTGTAGTTTGATTGAGTTAACCTGCTTAGATTAATTTTGATTTGTTTATTTATGTTGATTGATTTATGCTGGGTGGTTTAAATATGCAGTTACGTTATCTATATTATCTTGTTATGCGATGCTATTTAAGTTGTTAAGTATGTGTATATTTTCTAGTATGTGTATTTTTTTTAAAAAAATTCTCTAATAAAGTCTATTTTTAAAACCAAAAAATTAAAAAAAAAAAATTCTGTTCTCATCCTGAAGCAAAGTTCTTAACCTGAGGTACTATTTCTGGGTTAGCGGAGTCTGTAACCTGAAGCATCTGTAACCCGAGGTACCCCTATACAATATCCTTTTTGAGGTGAGGTGACCAGAACTGTGCCCAGTGATGCAAAGTGATGCAGAAATGTGGAGGACAGAACTGAATACAGTGGTACCTCGGTTTGCAACCGCAATCCGTTCCGTGAAGGCGGTAGCTCGCCGAAGGCATGCTTCTGCGCGTGTGTGAAGCGCCAGTAGAGCGCTTCTGTGCATGAGCAGCGCAGATCGCGTCTGCGCATCCAACGCCACGGAACCCGGATGTAAACACTTCTAGGTCCGTGGCGGTTGCTCGCCAAAGCGGGCACTCGCCGAGGTAGTCGTAAACCGAGGTTTGACTGTATTGGAAAAAGAAGATGCTGAAATAGACAGATTCAGTCATACCCAGGAGCAACTTGGTGCTCCTGTCAGAGAACCTTCCCCCTGGTTAGAAGGAGAGCCTCGTGGAAGCTGGTGGGCCTCACATTCCTGTCTGTGGTTTCAGATACCCTGTCTTTCAGGGCGCAGTTTAGGACCAGCTAGCCTCTTGGATCCCTTGAAGGAAAGCAGGACAGAAGCCTTTGTCTTAAGAGTAGTAGGATGTAACAGTATATTTCCAGTTCTGCATCCTATCTGTTCACCTTGCAAAGTGACATTTAGAGGAGTTGAGCTCTTCTCCGCCAGAGGCAGCCTCGTCACTGGATTCAGTAGATCAAGTTCCAGACTGACACTCAAGCTACTGAAAGCTCCCCTCCAGCTCTTCTCTATCTTTATCTGTTTGCTTTGCTGCATCAGAGGTTCCCCAATCACAGACATGCCATTCAGCATCTGTCCCTTTCTTTGCTGGCAGTCTCCTTTCACCACTTTTGTCTCATCACCTTCCACTTTAGCTTGAGAAGCACAGATGCAAGTGCAAAGAAAGCTTGGTGCAAGGCTGCCTGTCCCTGGAACCCATTTTAAAATTGTCAGATGAAAAGCACAGGCGCAGGGAGTGGAATGGCCCCTGCTTGTACCTGCGAAACCACAACTAACAAACACATGATTTTTTGGGGGGTTGGTGGGGGATTAGGTGAGGAATTTAAGTTCAGTGGTAGTGAAGGTCCCAGGTTCAACCTCTGGGATCTCCAGATTGGGCTGAGAATGTCTTCTGCCTCAAACCCTAGAAAGCCTCTGTGTATAGCTTTGTAGGCACTACTGAACTAGGCGTACCAGGGAGCTGGCTTAATATAAGCCAGTTATGTTCTTTTGGGGGAAAGCTGCAACTCCGTGAAAGAGCATCTGCTTTGCATGCAGAAGGTTCCAGTCTTGATCTTGACATCTCCAGGTAGGGCTAGGAAAAATCCCTGCCTGAAATCCTGGAGAGATGCTGTCAGCCAGTATAGACCAACATCATTTCAAAGTGGATGGTCATCTGTCATGGATGCTTTAGTTGAGATTCCTGCATTGCAGGGAGTGGGACCAGATCAGGCATAGGCAAACTTGGCCCTCCAGATGTTTTGGGACTGCCACTCACATCAGCTCTGACCACTGGTCCTGTTAGCTAGGGATGATGGGAGTGGTAGTCCCAAAGCACCTGGAGGGCCGAGTTTGCCTATGCCTGGACTAGATGATCCTTGGGTGTCACTGCCAACTCTGTGATTCTCTGATTCCCTGACCCTGTGTAAGGCAACTTCCGATGTTCCTGTCTTCCTGCCGTGCCAAACAAACTTGTTTATGTGACTGTACAGATAAGACCAAGATTCATGATGGAGACACACAAGGTTTTATTTGTAGCTGGTCTGACGTGATATAAGGTGGCTTATTATATTCCTGTAGCTTCTCAATGACAGAGCACATGTGTTAGAATCATAGATTTCTCATGTTGGAAGGGATCCCCAAGGGTCATCTAGTCCAACCCTCTGCAATGCAAGAATCTCAACTAAAGCATCCATGACAGATGCCCCCCCCAACCTCTGCTTAAAAACCTTCAAGGAAGGAGAAGGGATGTTGCATGCAGAAGGTCCCAGGTTCAATCCCAGCTAGAAAGATCCCCAGTCAGTAGCCACGTGATGCTGCCCAAATGCTGCTAGACCATTGGCCATCCTTGACCACTGGCCATACAGACTGGGGCTGATGGGAGTTGGAGTCCAACAGCAAATTGGCAACGCTATGTTGCCCTTGATTACTTTGGCTGTCACTTTTGGTACCTTTTCCAGCTCAACAGCATTCTGCTGACCAGAACTGGACACAGTAATATTCTGTGGAATAAAGAGCCTCCCTCTGCCCACCAGCCACAGTCCAGGTACTAAATTCAAGAGGAAAGAAGAGATTCTGGCTTTCTAATAGCTATACACACCCTTTTTGCAGGGTGGTTTTTTGTGTGGGGTTTTTTTTTTGGAAATGTTCCCCTTAATCATATCTTGAATTAATGTGGGGCTTGTTCATTCCGAGCTCTCATTACCCTCTTAATTAACTGTGCACAGATGGAAAAAGTCGGAATTGCTTCACTCGAGTTGTTCTGCTAGTTTTAAAATGAGATGGCAGATGGAGGACAAGGCAAGATCGGGCTCAGCTCAGAGGCAGGATACAAGTTTTCAAGCTGTCACTGAAACGTCAACAAACGCTCCATCTGTTTAGGAGAAGCACCAGGCAGGGGTGGGTTTTAAACTCCATCTGATGAACGTGAGTTCAAAAGAATTCCAAACAATCGGGGTGGGGTGGGGGAGGCAAATTTCCCTTCCCCCTCTTCTTTAAATAAAACAAAAATACCCCCAGCAGGTATTGTAAGAATCAGGATCTCAGTAATGTCACTCAATCCCTGCTGGATCATGTCAAAGGCCATAGAAGAGGCCTGGTATGGGAATGTTAGGGATGTGGATTAGGATATATTATTAGATAGATCCTATCCAAGCTTGTGTTAGCAAGCTTCCAATATTAGCAGAGTGACATTCCCCTTTTGTGCGCAGCAAAGCATGTGCGTTAGATTCGCTAGAATCTCTATAACAATATTACACTTTATAGTTCAATATTACACTTCCTGGCAAAGGTCCCCTTTGTCCCTCTTAAAAGAAGTACACAACACAGTGTTTATAAAATAAGATAGAGTTTACTTACAGTTTCATCCTGAGTTACAGCATAATCTCAGAAAGGCAGGCTTGCTTAGAAAAGTTACAAGTACATATATATCTAGAGACTACTTAGTAAAGTAAGACTCCATTTGGTCTCACTCTTGGCTGCAGGCCTAGAGTGAGAACCATGCTAACTAGAGATTCTCTGGAGATGTGTCCTCATCGAGGGAGGAAGTAGCTAAGAGAGAGAGTGATTGCAGGCTAGGGCTTTTGTCTAATCCAACTCATTTGCATGTCTGAGGGAACAGGAACTGACCTGTAGTCAGGTGTCCCTCCAGGTGAGTTCCTGTTAGTGGACACTCTAGGAACTGTTGTGACTTGTCTGCCCCAGTGTTCCATCCCACAAACCCCTTCTCAGGCAATTCACAACATTCATTACATACAAAACAAAACATAAGCAACTTTATTCAACCACCCAAGAGTCCCAGCTTGACACGCAGGTTCTGGAAACTCTGTCTTGGCAGGGGTTTTGTTAGGATGTCTGCTGTCATCTCCGATGTACAGCAGTACGACAGTTCGACAAGTCCATATTGTATCATCTGGCGAACGTAGTGGTACCTGACCCCAATGTGTTTTGAGCGTGCTAGGAACTTCTCATTCTGCGCCAGCTTTAGACAGCTTTGGTTGTCCTCCAGCAGGCTTATAGGTTCCTTTCTCTCCACGCCAAAGTCTGTTAGGAGTTGGTCCAGCCAGGAAATCTCTCTGCACGCTTCTGTAGCCGCAACATATTCCGATTCTGTAGACGATAAAGCTATACATTTCTGTTTATAACTGCCCCATGTAATAGCTCCGCCCCCATACATAAAGACATGCCCGCTTGTGGATTTATAATCAGAATTATCACCCGCCCAGTCAGCATCAGTGTACCCAATGAGTTTAGGGTCACTGACAGCTGGTAACTTTAATTTACAATCCATTGTACCCTTAAGATATCGAACCACCCTCTTCACACCAACCCAATCATGCTCAGTGGGACTACTCACTTTCCTGCTGAGAATCCCTACTGCATTGGCTAAATCAGGTCTGCACGTGGTAACTAAATACAAAAGTTTACCAATCGCTGAACGATACTCTGTGTTGTTTGGCAGCAGCTTCGAATCCTCTTGGTTCTTTAAGAAGTCTGTAGCCATCGGGGTGTCGACGGGTTTTGCATCCTGCAATTGCATACTCTCCAACAGTTCAATTATCTTTTGCTTCTGATTAAGTAGAAATGAACCATCCTGTTCTCTTTCCACTTGAATCCCAAGGTAATACTCAACTGGTCCTAATTCCTTCACTTGCACTTCCTTGTTGAGGTGCTGGACTACATTTTTATAATCCCTGTCATTTGACGTTGCGATTAAAAGGTCGTCAACGAAGGCAAGAATATAAGAAAATTGTCCATTACTCTGCTTAGTGTACAAACACTTGTCAGCTTCACCTTGCTTGTACCCAAGTTTCACCAGCATTCCATGCAATTTCAAGTTCCAGGCTCTGGCTGCTTGTTTTAAACCATACAGTCCCTTTTGAAGCTTGCAAACCAAATGTGCCTCATTTGGCTTTATAAAACCTTTAGGCTGCTTCATGTAAATTTCTTCAGAAATTTCCCCATGCAAAAACGCAGTAGCTATATCGATGTGTTTCACCTCCATCCCTTTTGATGCTGCGATGCTTAAAAGTAATCTTACGCTACTGTATCTCACTGTCGGTGCAAAGACTTGGTCATAGTCGTGGCCATATTGCTGTGAAAAACCTTGTGCCACTAGTCTTGCTTTGTAACGTTGCACCTCCCCTTCTGAACCCCTTTTAACCTTGAACACCCATTTGCTCCCAATTGCTTTCTTACCAGCAGGTAATTTTGTGAGTGTCCAGGTCTTGTTCTTGTGCAGTGCGTCAATCTCCTCCTGCGCGGCTTTCCTCCAGAGACTGGCTTCGGTGGCTGGCATCTGCTCTACCTCTTCCCAAGTGGAAGGTTCTGGTGGAGACGCCGACCCTGCAAAGTAGGACAGTCGTAGTGGCGGAACGCCCTTGTTGGTTCTGGATGAGCATCTGACCTCTGGTTGTGCAACCGCATCAGCATCCTCCTCCTCCTCCAACGCTGGCATGTCCACGTACAGCTCCTCCTCTTCGTCTCTGGTGCCGCCAGGGGTCTGGACCTCTGCGTCTTCTGGGGTGTCGCCTGTAGGGGGTGTTGTGACACTAGAAGGTATATTAGTTCCTTGTGCTAAAGGAAAACTTATAAACTCTTCATCTGGTGACTCTCTAGAACAGTCAATAACAGTGTTCTTTGTATCAAACTTTCCTAGTTCATCAAAATGAACCACATGATATGGGTCTACTCTGCCACTCTTTGGATCTAGAACTCTATATCCCTTTCCTCCAGGAGCATATCCAACCAGGATACCTGCTTTTGCTCTGGAGTCAAGCTTGTGTCTGCGCTCTTTGGGCACGTGGTAATAACAGACACTTCCAAACACACGTATGTGCTGCAGACTTGGGACTCTCCCGTGCCAAAGTTCAAATGGTGTGCGTTCTGCACCCTTTGTAGGCAATCTGTTTTGCAAATAAATCGCCGTATTCGCCGCTTCACCCCATAGCTTCTGTGACAAGTTGGCCTCTTTTAACATGCACCTTGTCATCTCCATAATAGACCTAAACTTTCTCTCAGCAATGGAGTTCTGTTGAGGCGTGTAAGCAACTGTAGTTACATGTGCTATGCCTTCTTGTGCCATGATGGCCTTCATCTGCCGTGAGCAAAACTCTCCACCATTATCCGAAATTAAGGTGGAAGGAGCTCTCTGGAATTTGTTCTTCACCATGTTTAAGTACAGTTTGAACAATTCCGGTGTCTGACTCTTTTCTTCTAGAAAATATCCAACACAATATCTTGAGAAGTCATCTATAAATATCAGAATGTACTTATTGTTTCCTAGGGAAGGTACATTCAGCGGACCACATAGGTCAGTATGAACAGTGTCCATGACTTTTGTGCTTCTCTTCTCTGTACAACGTGGGAAGGAAGGCTTGACTGCCTTTTCAGTTATGCAAGTTGTACAGTTTGGCATTGGTGTACTGCAACTCTTTACCTGTAGACCTTTTACCAGATTTTCCTTCTGCATTTTCAGGATAAGGTTGGTATCCCTGTGTCCAAGCCTTTTGTGCCAGAGTTCCAGATCTGGTTGATCCTTTCTGCTGGGTTGTGCAACCCTTGCAGACTCATTCTCTGAAATATCAATCTCATACACATCATTGATTAGTTTGGCTTGAATAAACACTTCACCATCTTTTATCACATTGCATTGTCCATTTTTAAATATAATTTCAAAACCTTTCTTGTCCAAGCTAGACACACTTATTAGATTACAGTTCAGCTTTGGTGCATACTTAACATTACTCACTGTAGTATCAAAAGACTCGTTGTTCACTTTGAAATTCAAGTTCAAAGATCCTGCACCTATTGACTTTATAACATTTCCATCAGCAATTTCAATCTCAGACTGTTTATTATTGTCTATTTCATTGAAATATTCCCTTTTATAGCAGAAATGGCTGCTTGCTGCACTGTCCAGAAGCCACTTATTGCGCTTTCCTTCACAGCTCTGGAAAGCTACATTTCTTTCTTGCAATATCATTGCACGCCCACGACCCCCCTTCTTTTCGCCTTTTGGTGGAAAGGGGCGGGATTTATTCCTAGGTGCCCGGCATTCCTTCGCCATGTGCCCTTTTAAATTGCAGTTAAAGCAAATTATTTCCTTTGGCGTTTGTCTGGACCTTTGAAAATGCTTGGAAGCATAATTAGTGTCCTTTCTCCCTGTATTCCTTTCTGAAGAATCAAGGTAATCTCTGCATTCCTCTCTCAAATGATCAATCAGTTCTTCAAAAGTCAGGTCCTTTTTGTGATCCATGCAACTCTTGAATGAACTGAAGCTTGGTCCTAGAGATGCTATCAAAAATGAAACCTTTGTTTCTTCATCAAGGGCTTTAGGAGTAAGATCAATCCTCTGAACAATTTCACTAAATTTGCTGATATGGTCAGTGAATTCTTCTCTTGAATTCATCCTCAGCGCAGTTAATTTGCTCATCAAATTCCTGTAGGAGTTCTTAGTAGATGCTCCATACCTGCGCTCAATATCTTTTAAGATTTTAGCTGCATCATCTTTGCTATTAACTGATGTTAGATGCCTGTTGCGAAGTCCACTCAAAATTATGTATCTGGCCTCGCTGTTCATGCGTTTCCAACTTGCTATCTTAGCTAAATCCTCTGTTTCACCAGTAGGCATAGGATTTTCAATGGCATCCAAAACATTCCTTGCATCTAAAAATGCTATCAGGCGTTGTTTCCAAAATACATAATTGTCATCATCTAGAGCCATGAATCCTGGCTTAACTCCACTATCAAAATCTGCAAAAGCCATCTTGGAATCTCAAAATTCTAAAAATTTCTCAAAATTCAAAAATTTGCCAAAAATTCCAAAGTCAAAATCTCTAAAAATATCTCAAAATGCAAAATAATCTTCACTGCCTCTGAGTTCTCAGTGCTGTAAACTCTGAGGGAGGGGAGGGGTAGCTAATCCCCTAGGCACACTGGAGAACAATAGACCATGTGCTCACCAGGAAGTTCTAACTGAAAAAATCCTACTCAGTTCAAAATCACAATCCAAAGCAATCCTTCAAAAATACACAAAAATACGCAGTCCTGGGCCGTAATAACCCTTTATGGGAATGTTAGGGATGTGGATTAGGATATATTATTAGATAGATCCTATCCAAGCTTGTGTTAGCAAGCTTCCAATATTAGCAGAGTGACATTCCCCTTTTGTGCGCAGCAAAGCATGTGCGTTAGATTCGCTAGAATCTCTATAACAATATTACACTTTATAGTTCAATATTACACTTCCTGGCAAAGGTCCCCTTTGTCCCTCTTAAAAGAAGTACACAACACAGTGTTTATAAAATAAGATAGAGTTTACTTACAGTTTCATCCTGAGTTACAGCATAATCTCAGAAAGGCAGGCTTGCTTAGAAAAGTTACAAGTACATATATATCTAGAGACTACTTAGTAAAGTAAGACTCCATTTGGTCTCACTCTTGGCTGCAGGCCTAGAGTGAGAACCATGCTAACTAGAGATTCTCTGGAGATGTGTCCTCATCGAGGGAGGAAGTAGCTAAGAGAGAGAGTGATTGCAGGCTAGGGCTTTTGTCTAATCCAACTCATTTGCATGTCTGAGGGAACAGGAACTGACCTGTAGTCAGGTGTCCCTCCAGGTGAGTTCCTGTTAGTGGACACTCTAGGAACTGTTGTGACTTGTCTGCCCCAGTGTTCCATCCCACACCTGGTTCCCTCTCCATATGATTATAGAACTGTAGAGTTAGAAGGAACCCCAAGGGTCATCTAGGAATCCTTTACAGGTGGGCCACCCAAGCTCTGCTTAAAAACCTCCATTGGAAGGAGTCCACCACCTTTTGAGTTAGTCCATTCCACTCTTGTTATTCACGAGCTTCCAGAAAAAATGGCCAGTGAAGGAGGGAGTGACGATTGGCTAGCTTTCCTAGATCACCTTTGCGTTGAGTCTGCTCAGCACCCTTTGTTCCTCAAAACCCAATAGTTCGAAAAACTGAAAAAGCTTCATTTTGGGATAACACTGCTTTGTGCACCCCACAAAGCTCCTGACTGATCCTAAGCAGGGGAAAGACAGGCAGACAGAGAAAGGAAGCAAGGGTAAAGGTGGCCTAACTGGGCTGAAGAAGGAGTCCTGCTCCTCCAGGTATCCAGATAAGAACAGTGTTTTGTGCTTCAGTGAGTGCAATAACAAAAGAAGTGAACAGGAGAGAATGATGTCGCTTGAAAAAGCCTAGATGGAAAGGACTTAACAAAACAGGGACTGAGAGGAGCTCAATTATAGAAAAGAGACTTCCAGATGAAAAGAGCAAGCAGAAGGGATTATCTCATCAAGGGCAGGGTTGGGTGGAAGCAGGATCAAATGGCACAGGTAGTTAAGTGGTCAGCAGACAGCGCAATACACTTTACTGCACTGTAGAGTGGCAGAGAGTTTCTAAGGAACCTCTGGCCAATCAGAAGTAGAAACCAGGTTACTAAGGTGTCCTTCAGGGGGAAAGTATCCCAGGACATGTAAATTTCATCTTAGTCTACTCAGTAATTGTGGAAGATGTTTGCTGGTGGATGCATTTATTGCCCAAGGCAAGATCCAAATACTTGCATTAGATATGATGAGGGTAAAAAGGTAAAGGGACCCCTGACCATTAGGTCCAGTCGTGACCGACTCTGGGGTTGCGCGCTCATCTCGCATTATTGGCCGAGGGAGCCGGCGTATAGCTTCCAGGTCATGTGGCCAGCATGACAAAGCCGCTTCTGGCAAACCAGAGCAGCACATGGAAACGCCGTTTACCTTCCCGCTGTAGCGGTTCCTATTTATCTACTTGCATTTTGACGTGCTTTCGAACTGCTAGGTTGGCAGGAGCTGGGACCAAGCAACGGGAGCTCACCCCGTCACAGGGATTCGAACCGCCGACCTTCTGATCAGCAAGCCCTAGGCTCAGTGGTTTAACCACAGCGCCACCTGGGTACTGGGGCTTTAAGGAGACCTGTACTTAAAATTGTGCTCCATGAGAAGGTTCACTTCACTATGTGGCTGGTGCTACAGATGTTGCTGAACTACAATTCCCATCAGCCCCAGAAAGCATGGCCAATGACCAGAGGCATACCTAGGGGTTGACAAGGTTGGCCTCTCTCAGCATCTCAATGGAGGAATCCAGATGCTGACGTGAGTTATTTTGTGGAGTGAAGTTCCCCATGAAGATACTGACGCTTGGTCCTCCATCCTAGTCATCTGTGATGGCTGAATTGCATCATTTTGTTTCTGAAGATAGTGAGGGGCACAGATACATCTCCTTGTCAAGGGTGCAATGGACAGCAGGTGGGCGCCAATAAAATGTCTTGCCAAGGGTGCAAGGGAGCTGATGTATGCCTATGCCAATGGCTACAGATGACAGGAATTATGCTTCATCAGCATGCAGAGGGCCAAAAATTTCCCCACACTTGCACTAGAGCTTCCCCGATGAGAGGATATTTGGTATCTCAACCCTTTCTTTCTTTTCTTTGACACCTCACCCAATGCTCAAAGCAAAACCACAATGGCCATTTAGTTCTGGGGCACATCCAGTTGAACCAAGTTGCTGGATAATTGTCCCTTTTCTCAGTTTTTGTTTTGGTAAGCACGGAGGAGAGATTTTAAGAAACATACAGCAATCGCTATCTCCTCCTCCTCCTCCCTCCTCCAACCCCCAGTGTTTAAAATCATCTCTGTGAATAATAAGCATGTTTGCTGAGCCAATTTAAAGCCAATTCCATTTAAGCCCCCAATATCACATCAAACGTACTTTTCTTTCCCCTTTTATCTGTGGCCTGGCCTGGCTAGCAGAGCACCTTAAATAGAAACTGCTGCATTGGCTAAATATTGCCTTTTGACAATTATAATAAATATCTGACAGTGAAGAAAATAAGAAAAGAAAAGAGTCAGGCAGAGAATGATCTTCCTTGTCATATGTTAGACAAACTGGTGTGGAGGCTGGTACTCCCCCACCCGCACCTATATTCTTTCTTTTTCTGTTAGTCCATTAGCTGCTGTTAATTTCCTTGTTCTCCATGGCAAAAGGTGGCTGAATTGGAGAGGCTGCTGGAAATATCACATAAATGGAGTGTAATACAATCCCATCTAGGAAACAACCCTTGTGCTCGCAGAAAATACATCAGGACCTGCCCTCTCTGCTATTTTCTCCTGGGAAAAATGTGTGACCCATGGGTATTAAATGAAAATGCCGGGCTATCTATCTCTGGAATTGGAAGGGGCCTAATCGGTCAGATATAGAGCCTCTTCTTCTTCTTGTGGTTTTTCTTTTTTCCCTTGAAACTTCACAGACTCATCAGAAGAAAAGGCAAAAGTGAAACAGCCTGGAAACAAGACTCACATTACTGGCTTTGGTGTCCAGTAGCATGCTAGAAAAGATTACTGGGGATGTGGCAAATGTTAAGAAAGGAGGTCCGTTTCTTAACTAGAGACGTGCTTTCGCTAATGGGGCCTCTTGCTGCCGCTGCGTCGTTGGCACATGATTTCCGTTCTCATTCTGGGGCAAAGTTCTCAACTTGGGGTAACTCTTCCAGGTTAGCGGAGTTTGTAACCTGAAGCATTTGTAACTCAAGGCACCACTGTACATATAAATCGCTTTCTCTTTACCAATCTAGCTATGTCCCAAGTGTTCCTATTTTCCAAGAACAGTCCTGGATTTACAGAAGCTGTCCCAGTTTCTGATTTGATCCCAAAATGTCCTGCTTTCCTTAGAATGTCCCTATTTTCATCGGACAAATGTTGGAGGGAATGGAGTTATGCGATCCCTGAGTCAAGAAGATAAGTAACTACAGTACAACCTTTAGAAGAAATCTGAAGTAAGCCCTGCATAGGGAAGTTTTTTTAATGTTTAATGTTTTATTCTGTTTTTATTTGTGTTGGAAGCCTCCTAGAGTGACTGGGCAACCCAGTCAGATGGGCGGGGTAAATATTATTATTATTATCATTACCATTATTAAATAGGACATCCCTATTTTCGTCAGATAAATGTTGGAGGGTATGCAATTATAAAATACCAAAGCAACATTCACAGTATACAGTTAAAGTGCTGTGATACCACTTTAAACAGTCACAGCTATCCAAAAAATTCTGGAAGTTGTCGTTTGTTAAGGGTGCTGAAATTTGTTAGGAGACGCCCTATTCCAACCACAGGCCTACACTTCCCAAAGCTCCCTGGCAAGACAGATTGACTGTGAAACCACTCGTGACTTTTTCCAAGTGGTATGAAAAGGCTTCAAATGTATAGTGCAGATGCAGCTTCTATTTATGGAATCACAGAATTGCAGTGTTGGAAGGGATCCAAAGGGTCATTTTAGTCCAACTCCGTGACAGATGGCCATCCAACCGCTAAAAGCTTCCAATGAAGGAGAGTCTGCTACCTTCTAAGGTGGTCCCTTCCACTGTCAAACAGCTTGTACCATCAGAATGTTCTTTCTGATGCTTAGTTGGAATCTCCATTCTTGTAATTTGAACCTATTGGTTAAGGTCCTACTCTCTGCAGCAGCAGAAAACAAGTTTGCTCCAACTTTTATGGGACAGCCCTTCAGATATTTGAAGATGGCTATCATATTACTTCTAAGTCTTCTCTCCTCCAGGCTAAGCATACCCAACTCCCTCAACCATTCCTCATCAGGTTTTGTTTCTGTACCATCTTGTTCACCCTCCTCTGCACACATTTGAAACTTGTTCAGCTCTTTTCCCCAAACTATCCAATTTTCCTTTGGTTGTGAATCTTTTACAGTGGACATAGGTGGCTCTCTGTTATATGCCAGTCATTTGCTGTCTAAGGGGTTAGTCTAGATCAGGGATGGGGAAACCTTTGCCTCTCCAGATGTTCAATCCCCTGCATCTCCAGGTAGGGCTGGGAGGAACACCTGCCTATCAATGTAGTCTCTACTAAGCAGTTTCCTATGTTTCTATGTATTGCTGTCCTGTTTACACTGTTTTTGTTTTGCTACTTTAAGTGGCACATTCCCCCCCCCCAAAAAAATACTAGGAATTGTAGTTTCGTGAATACTAAGGGTTCTGCTGCAAGTCCTTTACTCTTTCTCCTCATCCCCTCAAAATTCCCAGGGTTCCTTATGGAGGAGGAATTAATATTAATCTGGTATGTCTGAACAGTGTGAAGATGTGTTGAGAGAAGAGTAAAGAGAGAAAGCTGAAGAATGATGGACAGACATGTAAATTATTTAAGGTATTTATTTATACCTCCTTTCTGCCAAAACACTCAAGATAGCTTGCAATTTTGTAATCACTGCTTACAATCTAAGAGGCAAAGTGGAAAAGGAGAGGAGAGGTGAGAGGGGGATAAGGAGAATCAGGCACCAACCCCTTCATGCGGTCAAACAGTGAAGTTACATGAGGGGTGTCCACACATTATATTCAGTGAGTGTATAGTATGTATATCTGTGTGCAAAATAGTTGTATACTCCTACAGTTATTCACAAGTGTGGTATGGGCTATATCTAATATTACTCACACTCAGAGTGGACCAGTTGAAATGAATGAACAGAACTTAGGCTCGTTAATTTTAATTGGTTCTACTCTCTGTAAAACTTAACTGCATGTGACCCTGTGTATTTGTGTATACAACAGCTGAGCTATTAAAAAAATTACTTTACACACATATGCTTGTACCTAAGTAGAGACAATTTGTACCCAAGATCATTGTAAGGTGTAGTCAAGCCTGCAATAACAAAATGACCTGGTGCAATGGCTGGTGATGGAGGCAGTACCAGGAGGACAGGAACCAAATGTTAGTTGGTCCCAGTGAGGCTGATGGAGAGGCCTTCACTCACTCACCACTTCTTCTGAGCCAGCCAAGTGATGAAATGAAGTATCCAAATGAAGGGAGCATAAATAGGGTCCTGTGCTTTGAAGGGGAAAGTGGCTTCTGTGTCTGAGAATGCTGAAGGTAATTGTTCTAGATGAACTGTGGTCTCCTCCAGTTCTAGGAGGTCTTCATCCATACCTATTGCCATTAAGTCATGAGTTCACTCACATTTAGCATTGCATAAACTACCAGAGCTAAACATGTATCCAGCTGATGATCCCCACCAAAACAGAGCCTCATTTGCTGAACAGAACAAAATTGGAACTGAAGGAAAATAAACCGAAAAGAAAGGCAGGAGGAAAAGAGAACACATATTTTTTTAAAATTATTTATTTATAAGTTCTACATGAGTAGGAATGTGGAACATAATATAGGAAACTTTATACTAGTGTTTCTCAGACTTGGATATCAGCTATTGTTGGACTAGAATTCCCCTCATCCCTAGCCAGCAGGACCAGTGGTCAGGTCAGGGATGATGGGAGATGTAGTCCAACAACAAAGAATAGGTTACTCTAGTGTGAGAGACACTGCTTATAATGAGTCAGAACATCTAGATTAGCGACTGGCAGAGGCTGTTAAGGTTTTGACACAGGGCTATTTCACAGCCCTATTGAACTGTGCTCCCTCTGCATGCAAAGCAGATGCTCTACCACTGAACTACAGCTCTTCTCTCTTTTCTCATTTTTTTAAAAAGAATTATTTATTCCAAGAAGTAGACATCTTTAAGAGATGTCTACTTAAGAGAGAAAGATATTGGATGTCTACTTAAGAGAGAAAGATATTGGAGAACCTGTGGCCTATCATTCCTGACCACTGGGCAACCTGGGGCTGATGGGAGTTGGGAGTCCAACAAAATCTTGAGAACAACAGGTTCCTCCCTGACCTGAAGTCCCTTAGAACTTAGACCAGGCACCCCCAACCTGCGGCCTCCAGATGTTTTGGCCTACATGATCCCAGATGTTTTGGCCTACATGATCCCTAGCTAACAGGACCAGTGGTCAGGGATGATGGGAATTGTAGTCCAACACATCTGGAGGGCCGAAGGTTGGGGGTGCCTGACTTAGACCTATGTGCGACAAAGATAGACAAGATAGTCTGGTCCCAATGGGGGGTGCCTACTAGTCCTGTGTAGCTAAGTCTTTGTTGTAAATAGGCCAACAGGAACATCCTTTTAAAGAAGCCTACAAGAGCTACTTCCTGGTAGGAAGAATGCTTCTCAGCCCTCTTGGGAGGACTAACTTTATAGCCCTATAAGCACCAGGCCTCCGGCCTTTCTCAATTGATCAGTGTCAAGCAAGATTTTGGCCATCTTGAGTATTCAAGCTAGCCAGGTGTGACTCATGTAGACAGAAATGAGCGCTACCAATAGCGACAAGGCATTATAACTTTAGTAACAAGTTATAATTATTATCTTCTCGGTTTGCCTCCGGCAGTTCATTCTCTAAATGGCAGGGGCTAATTTAATTAGTACCTGGAACTGGGAGAAAATTAGGTCACCTCTTCCCATGTGAATTTTTGTGCCAATATGGGTTGGTGTTTCTCCCCCTCCCTGCCTGCCTCCCTCTACCCTTCATATATTTTCTAATTGGGTAAATATTAATTAGGTGGAATTTTGTGCAGAATATGAAGACATTAAGCTGTCATTAACAAACAGGTCCCTTCCGTCTCATCCCCAAACACCTCACATCTACAGCATGAAGTTATCAAGGCATCTCTCTCTCTCTCTCTCTCTCTCTCTCTCTCTCTCTCTCTCTCTCTCTCTCTCTCTCTCACACACACACACACACACACACACACACACACACACACTCTCCCATGATTTATGTGAGCTTCCAGTGCAATAGGAAATGCAATGAATCTCCTTTTATCAGGTAATTATCTATTGAATGATACATGGAATTCTCAGCAGGCTGGGATTGGAGAGAAGTAGCTGGGAACAAATAGTCGTGCAAACATAAGCAGCTTTCAAGCTACGCTGCTTATGAAGGGTAATGCTAGGGTTGCCTTATTTCAAAATGTAAAAAACAGGAAACTACCAAAACTGTTGAGCTTTTGTTGTTGTTGTTGTTGTTTAGTCATTTAGTCGTGTCCGACTCTTCGTGACCCCATGGACCAGAGCACGCCAGGCACTCCTGGCTTGCACTGCCTCCCTCATGTTGGTAGCTTCGAGAACACTGTCCAACCATCTCGTCCTCTGTTTTCCCCTTCTCCTTGTGCCCTCCATCTTTCCCAACATCAAGGTCTTTTCCAGGGAGTCTTCTCTTCTCATGAGGTAGCCAAAGTCTTGTAGCCTCAGCTTCAGGATCTGTCCTTCCAGTGAACACTCAGGGCTGATTTCCTTCAGAATGGAGAGGTTTGAGCTTCTTGCAGTCCATGGGACTCTTCTTCATGGATCACTGCCTTGTCATGGCGAAGGGGCTTGAATAACTCAGAGAAGCTATGAGGAATGCCGTGCAGGGCCACCCAAGATGGACAGGTCATAGTGGAGAGTTTTGACCTGGAGCAGGAACTGGCAAGCCACTCCAGTATCCCTGCCAAGAAAACTCCATTGACAAAGACAACAGCTTTTTTTGAGACAAACCCAAAAGCTTTTTTTTAAACAAAAATGCCAAAAAAACCACCCCCAAACCCTGCAGTTTTTTGGATTGCCTTGCCTAAGATCCCGGTGATGTCCGGGAAAATCTGGCTGTATGGCAGCCCTAGGTAATGCTGAATTTCTGGTGCAGATTTTGTGCCTGTGAAGGGTGGGAGGGTGAAAGGAGAAATGCCTGGTGTTCAGCTAGGGGCATTCTCTCTCTCTCTCTCTCTCTCTCTCTCTCTCTCTCTCTCTCTCTCAAAAAGTTGTTAGGCAGTGAGAAACAAGATCTTTTTTTAGAAAAGTATTTTTTTAAAAGCCCTGAACATATATATTTGTCCATATATATATTTGTCCGTAAATATATTAACATATATTATTTAAAAGCCCTGAACACACACACACACACACACACACACACACACACACACACACACACATATATATATGTCCAAATAGATATCCGAATGAGAATAACAGTGTTAAGAACATACACATATGGCTCTGCTGGCCAGGAAGGATAAAGCCAAGGAGGGTGAGGGGCTGGGGGCAGCGACATGCTCTGAACAGCTGTGCAAGCTGCTTCTACCTGCTCTCCAGCTCTCTCCCACTCCCACCGTTTTTGTGCTGTTTCCTGGCTCTGATCATTTATTTATTGCATGGCAACAAACATAAACATGGTTGTGCATGAGTGGAATGAGCCAGAGTTTTTTTTTGTGGGGGGTGGTGGTGATGGAGTGGAGTGCTTGTTTAGCGAAGGCACTGGCCTGATATCAATGGGTAGGGAGTACCAAAGTGTAGGTTCTGCTGCACTAAAATCTCAGTTTCTTACAATGGTATAAGGGTAATGTGTGGCACCTGTAATAGTGCCAGGTCTACAGATTGAAGCTGCTCAGTGGGCACCTATCGGGCAAGGCACAAGAAAACGTCCCAAGTTGTTAAAGCCTTTATATACTAACTAGTCATGAAGCCCGTTAAATTAACGGGTGCTAGAACAGACCTGTTGTTCTAGCAACCTCGGGGACATGCGCAGAGCTGACATTGCTCGCCCGCTGCCACTCGTAATGGCCGCTGCCGCTTAGAAGTAAGTCCACGCGAGAAGTAAACGGCCTCAGGAGTGCACCTGCGTGGAGACAGAGCGCGCTTGCTCGCGAGCACGGGCCTATCTCTCGCGCCCCTTGGATTCTCTTGCGAGAGCTGCTCCGAACGCCGAGAGGCTGAGCTCCCTTACGCGCCGGCCAACGCGCTCCGTCTCTGTGCTCCAAGTCCCAACGGCTGTCCCTAGGGCACATGCGCAGTAGCGCAATCCCACGGACACAGGGACTGGACGCAGAGACACTTGGACTTTATTATAGAGGATAGTAACACACTGAACATGGCCCAGCAACAGCTTCTCTAGAGGCTATTTTTCAGGGCCTTGGGGAGGTAGAGTGAGAGCTGTTCAAAGAAATGAGTGGAGAAGTCCAAGATTTTAATGAAACTGGAATCAGACCCCAAGGATCTACCACCCCCATGACCAAAACAAGTGATGACTGGCTATGCTTTGCAGACATGCACTAGGTAGTTGTTGTTGTCCTTGCTGGTTGTGCTGCCTTCTTGGTGGTGGCTCCATTTTTGTGGAATGCCCTCCCCAGTGAGATGCATTGGTCTCCCTTTCAGAAGGAATTTAAAAGCATTGTTGGGATGAAATATACTGTTTCTGGCAAGCTTGGATTTATTGGCTGAGAGGTTGTTTTTAATGTTTTTGTTGATATTAAATTAAAAAATTCCTTCAGTAGCACCTTAAAGACCAACTAAGTTTTTATTTTGGTATGAGCTTTCGTGTGCATGCACACTTCTTCAGATATTGTTATTGATATTGTTATTGATGTGTTTGCC
Organism: Zootoca vivipara; assembly: GCF_965207765.1. Taxonomy (NCBI): domain Eukaryota; kingdom Metazoa; phylum Chordata; class Lepidosauria; order Squamata; family Lacertidae; genus Zootoca; species Zootoca vivipara. Next base: position 45,336,014 of record NC_142585.1, on the reverse strand, counting down.
ACCCTGGGCTGCTTTGGGAGGAAATGTGGATATAAATGGAATTCTCCTCCTCCTTCCTGACTAAAGGATGCAGGGGGAGGCAATGGAAATCCAGGCAGAGGAAAAAATGCAATGGAGTATTCTGGGAGAGGATAGGAGTCAGTTAGTCAAACTGAAACACTGAACAGGAGCATTCCATGCTTCTACATTTGGCTGCAGGTCTCCCTTCTGTCCCCCTGCCCCATTTTTAAAAGTCTCCAGCTGTGATCTCGGGGGAGAAATGCACTAAAAATGAGGCCAATGAAAAGTCATCCTCAATATAAGCTTCTTCTTCTTTAAAAATACTTGTCTGCTGGAGGCTTTACCTTCCAGTAACTTTCTCTTTCTAATCGAAATGTGTCCTAAATGGGGGGACCTTATTTTGTTTCTCAAGATAAACATTGCATTAAGGGAGGTGGAGGATTTTTTTTTTAAAAAAAAAATCTAATATGAAGGAGAGGAAAATCAAAGAAGTGAAACTGAAAGTGACAGCAAAGATGGCGAGGCCAGGGGTGCGGGGGAGGGAATCAGTTTTGTATCAACAGGAATGCAATAAGCCTGAGAAGTGGAAGAGCAAGCTATCTGGAAATCTAGTAAAAACAAATAAACTCTCCTTCCTCGACACGCCACAACTAAAGCTTCCAGAATCAGGAGAGAGTCGAGCAGAAGATGGAATGAATGAGTAATAAACATAAGTCTGGGCCCATCGCTCCAGCAATCCGGTCCAGGCAGGAACAGTGGCCAAAGTGAGTGGAGGAATTGATTTGACTCTTAACCTTTGTAGTACAGGCTACTACATCATACGCTTCAATCCAAGCTATGCAAAAACTAGAGTTTTCTACGTACACCTACCTCTCCATCCAGGCAAGCAGGAGGGATTATCACAATTCAAGGACACATTTCAGAAAGGCAAAAGCATTCAGAGGAAGAATGGAGCAGGGCCAGTGATGGGTGTGGCACAAGGATAGTTCTGAGAACCATAGAGAGAGGCCCAGGAGGCCACATTTCAGCCCCAAGCCTGAGATCCTATGCCCCTGTTTTAAATCTCTGGCAAGGAAATGGATGTTCTCTGCCTGCCTTGAGGCAGTAGGGCCCCCCCCCATCTTGGTCTATGGATGCAAATGCCAAATGCCACTATTGCAATTGTGCAGGGTTTCTAAATAACGCACAGTTGTCAAGAATGACAACTGGGCAGCAGACCTGAGAACACTCGCCTCATCTCCTTCCGAAAGTTTTATTGGTGTTTAGTTCTGCCAAGTATCACACATAACTTTCCGCCTGAAACATCTGTTGGCATCATTCAGAAATGAAAACATCTGGCACCCTAATCTCATGCCCAGGCTTTTGTTACCTACATTAATCACTCCTGGGAAAGAGTTGGAAAGTGTACCATTTTTTTGTAAAATATATTTATAACCCCTTCATCCTCAAGGTCTTGGTAAAACAGGGGTGGGGGGGGGGAACCATTCCAGCTCACGGACCACATTCCCTTGCAGGTGACCTTCTAAGGGCTGCATGCCAGAAGCAAAAGTGGGCTGAGTAGCAAATAATTTCCCCCCTTTATACAGTGGGTGAGTTTCTATACATGCCTGCACACCGATTCTTGTACCTTTTATCTAGGGAAGCAAGAGGCATTAACGGAGTTGAAGAACAGATTTCAGCCAGGCAAAAGCACTCAAAGATGGTGCAAAAGAAGGCTGGAGAGCAGGTGTGGCCTGGGGAAAGAGAGTGTGGTCTGGGGCCACAGAGTTCCAAGGGCCAGATGGAGAGGACTGGAGGGCCACATTTCTCCTCCAGGCCTGAGGGTCCCCACCCCAGGAAACCTCTACTGAGAGCTTACCTTGCAAAAAATTACCCTTCTCCTTCTTTTCCTTTGAGAAAATGAGGACCTACAACATTCCAGTGATCGAGGGCTGAGCTACAAAGGAAGGAAGGAAGGAAGGAAGGAATCCTTCACGGTGTAAATCTGCTGGGATTGCTTCATGTGAGGCTGCAACTGAATGCTTGAACAGTCTCTTGCATGAAAGAAAGCCAATTTTAGATGAAGAAAAGAACCACAACAAGGAGAAAGCTAGGATAAGGGCATTTCATTTTTCACTTGCACAGATTTTCTGATGAGACCACATATTCCCCTCCTGCATTCTGAAGTGGTACATTCCACATGAAGCTGCCTTGTACAGAGTCAGACCATCAGTTCAAGCAGTGTGGTCTAACACAAGACTTTTCTCAAGCTGATGCCCTCTAGACATGTTGAATTACAACGATAATCATCCCTGGCCATTGGTCATACTAGCTGGGGCTGATGGGAGTGGGGAATCCAGTGCTATCTGGAGGGCACCGTATTTAGGGATATCTGCTCTGACTCATATTGAACTTCAGATCTTTGTAGAGGGGGAAAGCCAATTAAAACAGAAGAAAGTAATGATTAAAATGATGGGCTCATAAAAAATATTTTGAACAGCTGCATTAAAGGGTGTCAAGACCAGTCAATAACAAGGAAGCCTATTGCGTCTCTGCCAAAAGAGTGTTCCATGTGAAGGGAACAGCAACACAAAATGCTTGACTTCCAGCTGAGCCTGTTCGTGCCTCTACAACAATGGGGACAACTGAGAGTGCTCCTTCAGATAATCTCAGTAATTGATCCAATGGTCCTTAAAGTAACCTGGACCCAGGCTGTTCAGGGCTTTGTAGAGCAACACAAAGCCTTGAACTTCATCAGGTGGCATATGGGCAGCCCATGCAGATATTTTAGCAGAGGTGTCACATCCTGTTGGCCAACTGCCCCCACCAGCAGTCTGTGCTAGCTGCTTGGCAGGGGGTTGGACTGAATGGCCCTTGTGGTCTCTTCCAACTCTATGATTCTATGATTCTAAGCTTCTGAACTAGGTCCAAGGGCAGGCCCAGTAGATCACACTGCAGCAACTATGCCTCAAGGTTACCATTACATGGACTACAGCGGCCATGTTATTCTGATCCAGATACACCAATGCTGGCAAACAAGAAGGAGCTTGTTAAAAGCATTCCCAGCCACAGAAGTCCCTTGGGCCTCTAATAACAGAAATGCCACATATCAAATTTGTATATCAGTTATTTAACTGGAACTGAGGGGTCTTCTCAAGGGCTGTCACGTCACATGGAAGATAAAGCAAGCTTGCTTTCTCCTGCTCTGGAGGGTAGGAGTTGAACCAATGGCTTCAAGTTATAAGAAAGGAGATTCCAGCTAAACATCAGGAAGAACTTTCTGACAGTAAGAGCTGTTCGACAGTAGAACGGTCTCCCTCAGGAGGTTGTGGGCTCTCCTTCCTTGGAGGCTTTTAAGCAGAGCTTGGATGGCCATATGTCATGGATGCTTTAGTTGAGGTTCCTGCATTGCAGAGGTTGAGTTATATGACCCTTGGGAGTACCTTCCAACTCTATGATTCTTAGGAGGTTCTTATGAAGAGGCAAGGGCTTGCTCATTTATCTCCAGCCTGCATCCTGAACTGAGTTGTCTCCCTTCCTGTCATCAGGATGTAAATGCAATCCTATAGCACAGGGGTGGCCAACTCCCAAGAGACTGCGATCTACTCACAGAAGTTAAAAACTGGCAGTGATCTACCACCCTTTTTGGGGTTCAGGTCAAAGTTGTTGAACTTTTTTTTAGGAAGGAGGAAGACAGATTTTTTGGGGGGGGTTCAGGTCAAAGTTGTTGAATTTTTTCAGGGAGGAGGTAAAATGTTGAGCTTTTCTTAGGGGAGCCACAGTTGTCCAGCTTCTTTGGGGGGGGGAGCCAATGATCTACCAGTGATCTACTGCAGACATCCAGTGATCTACCGGTAGATCACGATCTACCTGTTGGACATGCCTGCTATAGCACAAGCTTATGATCTGTAGCATAATCTTAGCACATGAAAATGCAAGACTCAACTGAAATAGTCTTGAGAAAAGGTACATGAGGTAGGAGTGGAGGGCATTTCACCAGATACCTGAAAGACTTGGAATGTGCCAATAGAGACAAAATAATAGCGAAAAGTGAAAGATGGAGGTTTTTTGAAAAGCAGAGGCTCCTAGCACCACCACTTAACAAGGACAAATGAGACCATGGAGCCTTAAATTTGTCCGAATGTCTAATTCCAGAAGAAAACAGATGACACCTATCTTAGAATCAGTGTTTGGAAATATACAACAAAAGAAGGAATCTTTATTAACACTGGAAATGTACTCTTAAGCTCAGATTTCTTTTTCAACACCCAGCTTGTTCATATCACAGCTCAGTGAACTGTTAACATCACATATTTCTTCTTGTTCTAGTGGTGAGTCCTGAGTTTTTCCCCTATCTTCATTTTGCAAACTGCAGAAAGATGAGCGCCATTTTTCCTAGTCAGCAAGAGCAGCAAAAAAGGGAAAGAAAGGTGGATAAAAGTCGAGGGTCAATGGAAAACAGCAGGTTCACTGGGTGACATGGATTAGCAGCAGCAGCATTAATTTTACAGGTGCACATTAGAAAATTCACTAATAATTTCATCATCATCATCATGGAGACTGACAACTCAGAAAATGGCCAGCAACTCAGAAACGGAAGAGGTTTATTTGGATTGGAGTCGACACCAGAATTTATGGCATAGGAAACCTGAGGCCTAGGGGTGAATGCAGCCCAAAGGAACTCTTCCCAAGCCACACACTCTCTTCAGCTGCACCCTTTCCTGGTCCTGCTCTGCATCTTCCTTAAGTCTTTTTTGTCTTACTGAGGTGTGTCCTTGAACTCTGACAACTTCTGCTTGCCAGGAGGGCGGGTGGAATCTACTGCCATGGCTGGAAGTCTGCCGCCGGGTCCCCTCTAGGGATGGATTACTTGAGAGGGTGTTGTGGGACATTTTCCTTGTGTGAGCATTTAACCCGTCATAGGTGAGCTCTGAGAGGGTTTACAAAGCAAAATCATATCAATGTTGCCTGGGCACCATTTATATGCTTTTAAAATAAAGATAGCATGTTGCATAGTCCTGACAACACATATCTCTATGTGGCAAGGCTACCTTGTCAAAATGAGAGCTGATATCTGTCATGGTGTAGACAGTATTGAGCTAGATGGACCAATAAAATAAAGCAGCTTCCCGTGTTCCAAATAGCTGAAGCAGAGCAGGCTCTGAGGTGTTTTTTGTTTTTGTTTTTTGCCTTGAGATGGTTCCCTTCTCTTGGAATCATGGGGCAGAAAATGGTGGTGGCAGGAGTGTCCAGGTGGACTTTGTATGGCTCTCTCTCTTGTCCTGGAGTCCTCCCCTTAGGACAATTGATGGTGGATGTTATGTACTGAGCTGAATCATAGAACAATAGGATCCAGAATCAGCAGTCTGATTGGTCCGAAGGAGCCACCCAATCCAACTCCAGGTGGAAGTGAATCCGCAACCTGATTGGCCTGCAGGAGCAGCCAATCAGGCTGCTGGCAGAAGTCAATCCACAAACTGATTGGCCCACAGGTGTAGCCCTGAAGTAGCCAATCACGCAAAGCCCATTGTGTAAATAATGTATATAAGCAGATGGTTTTGGGAAAAGGGCATTCTTCTCTTCTTCTCCTTGATGACTACAAGCTGAATAAAGAGCATGAAATTCACTCTCGACTCCGAGTATATTTCAGTGGATGACCTCTTGGTGGGCAGAGGGAATGTCCAGCTTATGCAGATGCCTCTCTGAGATACTGTATATAGATAAATGTAGGCTAGGCTTACACACACACACACACACACACACACACACACACACACACCTAGCGTTCTTTGTAGAGGAGGGGGATTTAAAGCAGGGACTCTTCACAAGTCCAACTTTCTATCTACTCCATTCACATATTAATGCAGTTGAAGGAAGGGGGGGGAAACCCTTCTACACTGCAGGCTGCATTTTTTTTGAATTGACTGGGCTTCTAAAGACAAAAGAGCAGGCTTCCTTCAGTTGACCTTGAAGAGTGTCACAGTTTAAAGTCACTCTCTCCAGCTCTATATCTTTTCTTCTGACTCTCCCCCTGTCAAAATCCTGCCGCGCCCCTTCTTAATCTGTAGGTGTAGTGCATTTCAAAAGAATAAAAGAGCTTTCTTCGAAACATGGACTTCAGCTGAGACCCTCAGAGCCACTGTCTCTGATGGGCAGGCACTGTCGCTGCAGCGTGGTCCAGACTTTCCTCTTTATTTACTTCTGTTTTATGTGCAGAATTATAAACAAATTCACAACCCAAAGCTATCAAAGTGGTGTACCAGGAAGGTAAAATCAGTTAAAATACAAAATATATAACAAACTACAAGCAATTAAAACCATATCTACAGTTGTACAGCTGTGTCTCGTGTATGGATGCTCTCTTAGTGGAAAAGCTTGTGCTTTGCCTGGCATCTCCAGTTTAGGGTTAGGAGAGATCACAGTCTGAAATCCTGGAGAGCCTCTGCCAGTAAGTGTGGACAAGATCTCACTTGTCATTAGGCAGCTCCCTAATTTCCTATCTAATGTGGCCCTCTTTCTGAGAACCATGAGGGCTGGGATCTTAATTCATTCTTAGGTGACAGTCGATAACACAGTGCTGGAACACCTGGTTTGCATGCAGGTTCAATGCTCACCTTCTCCAGGTAGGGCTGGGGGGAAAGCCTCTGTCTTCATCCCTGGAGAGTCACTACCTTTGGGTTAGATTGACTGATAAGTCTTACATGTGAACCAAACACCCCGTTTGTCAAGCAGATTGTTAATATCTGGATACAGTCAAGTGGTCTCAACATGGATATTGAAGTTGCCCAACACCATACGGCTACGAAGCCTCCAACGTCAGTCTGAGACCTGTAATTAATAACTTTGTGTGCTAATAAAAGATCAAGAGGGTACCAGCTGGAATCCAGGCTCTAATCCACTCATAAGTTATTGACGCTGGTGGTAGCACTCCATCTGCTTCCATAGTGTTTGGTTCCCTGTTGTATTGCTGGAAACTGTTGAGTCTGGATGCTAAGAAGTCTTAAAGAAATGATGAAAAGCCTCAGAAGGGATTAACACAAGTCCTATACAGTATATTTCAGGGGGAAAGAAACAATGCAGCAAGTCAGGATTGCAGCGGTATAATTTCCTGTGTCAAGGTGACCTGGCCATACATGAAGAGGAAAAAACACCCCCCCCCTCTACACTGCTGTAGGGTAAGTGGCATTTGCTGTTGAGGACTGTGGGCAGAGCTGGCTCTGGGTTTTGAGGGAAGAGCTCAACAAACTGCCCCTCCCCCCTGAATTCATAGAAAATTAGGATGTTGCTTTATACAGAGTCAGACCTTCAGTTCATGTAGCTCACTATTGCCTGTACTGACTGGCAGCAGCTCACCAGGCAGGATTTCAGACATGGGACATTCCCATCCCTACTGGGGATTGAACTTGAGGTCTTTTGCACGCAAAGCAGATGCTTTACCACCAAGCTACCACCCTCCCTTCCCTAAGGTGTCTGTGGCATCCCTGTAATTACTTCTTCTCTGTACTCAAATGACTTCCCAACACTTGGCATCTTTTGCTTTGCTTTTCAGAATCCTCCCAAGCGATTAGAAGACATTGTGGGCTAATCAACCAAGAAATTTAAACATAAAGGCGGCTAAAATCTCCCCAGGAAGTCCATTAAATACATATTTCTCCTTTATGGGCTTGCTATTTATTACTTCATTTTTAAAAATACAATGGGCCGTATCCTTGGGTGGGTATAAAGCATCCTAGTGGTGCCAGCTGACAAGATCGCTGTATGGATCTTCTCTTTTTTTCTTGTAATAATGATGTCCTCTGACTTGAAATGGGAGATGGAAACATGTTAGCTGGCTTAATGCTGACCTCTCGAGTGCCCCAGGAAGTGGAGGCTGGGCCATTAAGATGAACTGGGCATTGTTCCATCCTGCCCTCAGCCAGCCCCCACCTGGCATGCCTTCATATTTGCAACCAGTCCAGGTAGTGGAACACCCTCTCAGCTTCCTCCTAGTCATTAGCCTCAGTGTTGACCTTGTAGAACTCAGCAGGGAGGAAGGTGGGGCTAAAATTTGAATTTGTTGGCTCTGCCTGTTATTGGTCCTGACTCCACCTACTACTTGGACTGCCTGCCTTCTTCCCCACCCCACCCCCCAATCATAGCTGCCAAGTTTTCCCTTTTCTCGCGAGGAAGCCTATTCAGCATAAGGGAATTTCCCTTAAAAAAAGGGATAACTTGGCAGCTATGCCCCCAATGGGCACCAGTCACCCCAGGGAGTGTTGCAAATAACTAGTGGTGCGACATGATGCTAGGGTTGCTTCAGAGGCGTAGCAAGATCAGATGGTACCCGGTGCGGAAAATTTATTGTCAAATTCCACCCCACCCCGCACATTGAAATTATGAAAAGAAGGAAAAATAAAAAATAAGATAACAGTCGTAAGTGTTAATTTCTGGTTTATTTACTGAACATTGTGAGCATAAGTAGCTTCGGCTTAGCGGCGGACGCCTCGGTCTCCACAGGCTGCCTCGGTTTCCATGAGCTCTGCAGGCCTCTGTGGGCCGCCTCGGCCTCTGTGGGCCGCTGCTTCCTTGGCAGGTCACCACAGCACCCCAAAAACCCCAAACGCTGCTGCTGGGGCTAAGGAAGTCCACCTCAGCATCATCAACCCTTTCCTTGCCTTCACCCTGCCCCCTGCCCACAGCCGATTGGCCAGCTGGGTTGGGGGCGGGACAAAGGTACCAAGGCAAGGAGGGTGGCATCCAGGAAGCCCCGCCCAGCAGCAGCTTCAATAATGAGCTTCAATAAGTTTATTTTTTAAATACTTATCCCCCCCCCAGTTTCTCACCCCCTCCCCTCAGCCACATTCCTCTGTGTGACCATTCTAGCAAACCGGAAATGTTGAACTTGGCCGTTCTTTCTAGATATCCCACAATATATAAGGGTGATTGGGGCTCTGCCCCACTAAATTCAGTCTTCCCTCAGATAGCCCCCACTGGCTTGCCATGTTACTTGCAACCAATCCAGAAGGTGGCCATAGTTGTCAGCTTCCTCCTCCTTAAACTTGCTGTTGCAGACCTCAGCAGGGAGAAGATAGGGACAAAACTAGAATGAGTTGGTTCTCCCTCTCTGTAGCCCTGGCTCCTCCTACTGTTGGTCTCCAGGCATTCTACCCTACCAGTGTCAAAGTGTGACAGCTACCACTATGCTCCAGGGCCTCTCTGTCTGTTCCTGAGGACTCTTCCCCTGGTAACACGACCTCTCCTCAGGCCTTATCACTCACCAGCCCTGCATCATTGTTGAGTGCTTTTCCCTGACTAGAATATGTCACTGAACTCTGATTATGCCTCTTGCCTGTTTGGAGAAGAGTGTGTTCCAAAACCTCTGACCTTGGTGTAGTTGGAAAGTAGCCCACTGAACAAAGGAAATAGTCACTTCTGTGGCTCCATCCTGCTTTTGCCCTGTGAGTCCTGGTTCCCTTCCAACACGCAGAGAGAGGCTCTCGCTTTGAAGTAAGAAAAAAAATATTTAGGCAAGTAATGGTACAAACTCAGCAGCAGAAACAAGGCTCAGGAGTTCAGGAGCAGGTCAAGAAGTTCAGAACTAGGGGAGGGGAAAACATTGAAGATGTCCCAAGAAATTTCCATGCCCCATGCACCAGACTTTTCTTATCAGATCTTGATATTATACCGGTAGTCCTTCTTTCTGCATTTTTTCTAATTCTTCCTTACATCCATCATTAATGGCCTAGAGGCTTCTTGCCATGAAATCATCTCTATCTCTTTCAGCACTACCAATTGCAATCCTTTCTCCTCTTCACCGACCATGATGTTATTTGGTTTTTTCATCTACAAAGAGATGTATTCTTTGTATTCTGTATTTCCACCCGCCTCCCAAACAGCTGCAAGGATCTGTCCTGAATCGTAGAATCATAAAATCTTAGAGTTGGAAGGTACTCCCAAGGTCATCTAACTCAACCCTCTGCAATGCAGGAATCTCAGCTACAGCACCCATGACAGATGACCATCCAAACTCTGCTTAAAAACCTCCAAGAAAGGACAGTCAACCACATAGTTGTCAAGTTTTCCCTTTTCTCGTGAGGAAGCCTATTCAAAATAAGGGAATTTCCCTTTTTTAAAAAAAGGGAAACTTGACAGCTATGGTCGACCACATCCCAAAGGAATCTGTTCCACAGTCGAACAGGTCTTGCTGTCAGAAAGTTCTTCCTGATGTTTATGTTAAAACTTTTGGAAAGTGTTTGAACCTTCAGTTCAAAGTGCTTTCGCCTGTTGCACAGCTAAGCAGAGTTGTTGAGCAACTCTTGAGATTGCCCAGCTGGATCATGCAGGAACAAAAACTGCTGACTAGTAACTTAGTTCTTGTTGTTTTATTATTTACAGCAGCAATCATATAAGCTATTCACAAGTTACTATTTACAACATGACCTCTTCACTCAAGAACTCCTGAGCACTAACCACACCACACTGACACTCTCCACATACCACCAGTGTTATAGGTCATGCCTATATAAGGAACTCAGCCAGTGGTTGTTGCTGGGTCTCCTTATCTCTAGGCAGATCCCCTTCATGTTCTGTCTTCCCAAGCTGTGGAGACTCTAATTGCAAACTTGCAAAACTGCGTGCACATCATGGATTCCAACAGTTTAGTCAGAATCTCCTTTCTTGTAACTTGAAGCCATTGGTTCAAATCCTACCCTCCAGAACAGAAGAAAACAAGCTTGCTCCATCTTCAATGCAACAGCCCTTTAGATATTTGAAGAACATCTCCTGTAGCTTCTGTTTGCTCTCCAGCCTTTTTGCTTGTTCTAAGGATTCTGCAGGCTCCCCAGAGTCTCCCATCCAGGACACTTCCAGGGCGATTTCTCTTGAAATTCTGTCCAATACTTTCAATACCAAACACTGTTGGTACAACATTTGCTTTAAAATGACAAAAATCAGTGGTGTATTAATCTTCCCCTCATCATGTTTCTATTGGTGTTTTCCTTGGATATCTTCCTTCCAAGACATTTCCTTGTTTACACATTCTTTTCAGATGAAACAAAATAAAAAAAATTCCTTCCAGTAGCACCTTAGAGACCAACTAGTTTGTCATTGGTATGAGCTTTCATGTGCATGCACACTTCTTCAGATGAAGCCAAGCTTCCCTTTCACACACATCTCAGACAGAGTTTTACAAGTGTTATAAATGAGCCATTAGCACCCATTTAGATCTACTTATCAGTTGAACTTATCAGTTCCTAACCTTTTAAAGTTCTCCATAGATAAATAAAGCTTCTAGCTTTAGTCTCTGGCCTGTAAATTAGCAAACAGTTGTACATCCTCAGGCAGTTTGCTTATCTTCTGAGTATTACTTAACTGACAGATAGAAAATCCAATTCTTCCTTAATTATAATCTTGATAAAAAAATTTTTAAAAGAGGGAGTGTGCTGACCTGATGCTCTAATTAGGAGCTTTTATGTAATACATGGCCGATGCCTTTCCCCTGCTTGAGCCCAATCTCCCCCTGCCCCCTTCACAAAAAACAGCCTCTGGCATGAAGAAACATCTACTTCTGAGCATTTGAGGGTTTTGACCTTGCTCTCCCCTAAATCAAGAGGGAGATCTGATGACCAGGCTTTCCACTTTGGTCCTATCAATCATCACATAATTCTCTGCTGACAGAAGTCAGCAGAAGAAAGCCCAGCTAGCCATATTCCTCTCCCAGAAGTCCCTCACCTTCCCTTTTAGATTAGTGTCAGATCTTCTGACGAAAGGCTCTCCCCTTCTTCCCTGTGTTTACCAGGCTGGTACCCAAACACTGTTTCATATGGATTAGGGTGAAAGCTGCAACATACTCCTCCTATGGACTCTCTTTTGGTGCATCACAGTTCCTCATGAAATTGCATTACAGATTCATTGTATAAATAGTAGATGGAACACAATGACAGGCTGAGCATCTTTCTTACACACACACACCCCAAACAAAGCACCCCTCCCCCTGCAGTAAACACCAGCAGTGTTAAAGTTGATGCAATCAAATGCAGGCCACGTGCAAAAGGCTCACCAATTTTGTCTGTTACACCTGTGACCCTTAATCAAAAGCTTTTTAGGTGCATGTGGCTGGGGATAGGCAAATCTATCAATTAATTGTTGTTGTTATAATTTATTACTTGCTCTTCACCTGCAGATCCCAGGGTATGTTACACCAATTAAACATTCAGAATTAAAAACAGTTCAAAGAGTTTACACAAAAATAAGTTGGCCTTCCCGGCTTCTCCCAGTTTCTCAATTTTGGCTGACTTCAGTTCAGCTCTCTGCATCAGTTTGCATTTTTTTAAAAAAAGCAAACCTCATGAAAATTCACCTGCATTTTAGTGTGAATTTTTCCTAATATATGAATTTGTGCATGGAATTTTGCCTAATATGCACAATTTTGCAAATACACTGTCCCAAATGTAATGTATATTTGTGTGTTGTTTTCACAAATGCATGCATTTTATGCACACTGATTTTCACCCATGCATGCTTTTTAGTGCACATCATTTGGCTGAGAAATGGCATTGCAAAATTTTGAGAAGTGTGGATTTCAAAGGATGGCTGTTCTTTGGTTTGTATAATGTGAAACCCCTTTAAATGAGAACTGAATAATATTTGTAACATTTAACTACTTTAAAGATGTGCCCCCTCCGTAATTTCCGCAACAGTTTCCCCCTTAACTGTTACGGAAATTACGGGGGGGGGGTTACATCTTTAAAGTTGTTTAATGTTACAACCCATTAAACAAGTTACAGGTAGGTAGCCGTGTTGGTCTGGGTCGAAGTAAAATAAAAAAATTCCATCAGTAGCACCTTAAAGACCAACTAAGTTTTTATTTTGGTATGAGCTTTCGTGTGCATGCACACTTCTTCAGATACCTGAAGAAGTGTGCATGCACACGAAAGCTCATACCAAAATAAAAACTTAGTTGGTCTTTAAGGTGCTACTGAAGGAATTTTTTTATTTTACTTCAACTCATTAAACAGGTGGCGCTGTGGTTAAACCATTGAGCCTAGGGCTTGCTGATCAGAAGGTCGGCGGTTCGAATCCCTGTGACGGGGTGAGCTCCCGTTGCTTGGTCCCAGCTCCTGCCAACCTAGCAGTTCGAAAGCACGTCAAAATGCAAGTAGATAAATAGGAACCGCTACAGCGGGAAGGTAAACGGTGTTTCCATGTGCTGCTCTGGTTTGCCAGAAGCGGCTTTGTCATGCTGGCCACATGACCTGGAAGCTATACGCCGGCTCCCTCGGCCAATAATGCGAGATGAGCGCGCAACCCCAGAGTCGGTCACGACTGGACCTAATGGTCAGGGGTCCCTTTACCTTTACCTTAATGTTACAAATATTATGCATAATTGTATCATTTCGACTTGACAGCTCAGGGAAGTTACCTAGCTTTAAAAATCATATAAAATCAACTCCTTGCCAGTTTCCTCCATTCCAAAGCTGTTGTTGTTTAGTCGTGTCCGACTCTTCGTGACCCCATGGACTATTTTGGCCTTGAAAAAGGGACTCCAGGAAGTGCCCAGAGGTGACAATTGCTGAGTTGATTGTTGGCCAAGGGAAGCCTAATCCCATCACCAGACTTGCCTTGGGTTCCAGACATACTAAGAAAGTTCTATTGTACTTTGGGTGGTGGGACTTCAGAGGTGTTTGCCTATGTGCTAATCTTATACCTGGGTCTTGCTCTGACATGTCTGCTTATGCTAATCTTGAACCAAGGACTTGTCTGGACATAGGTAGGTAGCCGTGTTGGTCTGAGTCGAAGCAAAATAAAAAAAAAATTCCTTCAGTAGCTCCTTAAAGACCAACTAAGTTTTTATTTTGGTATGAGCTTTCGTAGAAGAAGTGTGCATGCACACGAAAGCTCATACCAAAATAAAAACTTAGTTGGTCTTTAAGGTGCTACTGAAGGAATTTTTTTATTTTGTCTGGACATGTTTGCTAAGGTTGAATTAGTGTAACCCCTGTCTACCCCTCCCCTTTGGTGACATGTCAGTGATGTAAAGATGATGTATCAATGATGCTGTGTGAACTGTATCTGGGGGGTGGTCTTGGGCTACACCCCTTCTATGATGTATGTATGATGTATGGAGGTGTGATCTTGTGCTCCAGGGCAAGGAATTTCAAAATGTCTATATAAGGGCAGGCACACCTTTGTTCTGGTCCTCCTCCTTTCTCCTGCCTGGGAGGGGAGACCCTGTTGAAACAGTTCAATAAAGATCAGGCTTACTAGCTGCTTTGCTTCTCAATATTCTCTGGTTGGCCTCTGTTATTTTCTCCTACCAGTGGAGAACCTACAAAGGACTCTATAAGGGCTCTTGTGAACCCCATATGGGAATAAGGGAAGATTTTGTTTATTGCAGCACCAATATGGTCAATGCCCAAAGCCAAAGCTGAACTGGCCTGATTCAAGTGGATCTGGGCTTGGGCCAAGTTGGGTTGAAACAGCCCCAGATATTCCAGGTGAGCCAGGGCTGCTGCAGTGTGAGATGTTGGACAGAAACGCTACAGGGTTCTGCTTCATCGGTCTCTTCCTCACAGGGAATATGCTAGGGGCACAGCCCCAGCAGGACTGAATCCTCTCCCCATAAGGCTTAATCCTGCAGGCTATAGGGTGTTCCTTCATATACTTACAAAGCAGCACCCTGCAGGATTGAACCCTCTGTGCTCTCAGTTGGAATGAGGCCAAAGAAGATGCAGCTTTTCCATCTTCACCTGCCTTACCTCTACCATATGTTTAATTGGGTTTTTAAAAATCTCTAATTAAATAGCAGGCTGCCCCCCAAAAAACTGACTTGGGCCAGATCCAGGCCAGGTTGGATGTTCCCTGGGTCAGACTTGGATGGGCCAGGGGGTTGTGCACAGTCCTAGTGATTTATATGGATGTTTGTAACAGGCTTAGGTTTTCAAAAAAATTGTTAGCATGTTATGTTTTATATCGCCATTATTTTAAGTTATAAGCATTTCTGTGTGGGCCACACCCAGAGCAGCAGCATAGAAAATGTTATTATTTTTTTTTAAATATACACCTTTATCTTTTATACAGCTGATATAAAAATAACTAGGTGGCCCTGCCACGCATTGCTGTGGCGTTGTGTTTGAAATTAGGAAGAAAGGAATAAGATAGTTGACATTTAAAAGTCTGGTCTGTCTTTATGTATTTTGCCATCTGTTCCTTTGATGTCCACTTGAGGGCGGTATATTTTGCCTTTTTCTTTAAGAGAAAACAACATTTTTAGGTGTGTTAGGGGTGGGATCTTAACAATCTAAGGTTCTGCAAACACTTTCGTATTGGCAAGGAACTCTATGTTCAAATTTGAGCGGAATCGGTCAAGCGGTTTCCAATAAAACTGGACTATAACAAAATAGAAGGGGAAGAAATTGAGGCAGTGAGAGATTTTACTTTCCTGGGCTCCTTGATCACTGCAGATGGTGACAGCAGTCACGAAATTAAAAGACGCCTGCTTCTTGGGAGAAAAGCAATGACAAACCTAGATTGCATCTTAAAAAGCAGAGACATCACCTTGACGACAAAGGTCCGTATGGTTAAAGCTATGGTTTTCCCAGTAGTGATGTATGGAAGTGAGAGCTGGACCATAAAGAAGGCTGATCGCCGAAGAATTGAGGCTTTTGAATTATGGTCCCATGGACTGCAAGAAGATCAAACCTATCCATTCTGAAGGAAATCAGCCTTGAGTGCTCACTGGAAGGACAGATCGTGAAGCTGAGGCTCCAATACTCTGGCCACCTCATGAGAAGAGAAGACTCCCTGGAAAAGACCCTGATGTTGGGATAGATGGAGGGCACTAGGAGAAGGGGACGGCAGAGGACAAGATGGCTGGACAGTGTTCTCAAAGCTACGAACATGAGTTTGACCAAACTGCGGGAGGCAGTGGAAGACAGGAGTGCCTGGCGTGCTATGGTCCATGGGGTCATGAAGAGTCGGACACGACTAAACAACAACATAACAAACATAGCCCTTATATATATATGTTACTTGCTTCTTGCACAAAAATGCTTCCAAGCTACTGTTGACTCATGTTCAGGAGCATAAGCATAAGTAAAAATACATTATATAGAAATACATTATATAGAAATATGTTTACCCACATTTAGAAAAAAAGAATCCACAAAGTAACCCTAATAACAGCAGCAAAATGAATTGACAGCACGAGTAACAATATTTGCTGCCACCTCCTTCCCCAGGATCAAAAGGCGTGCGTCAATTCATTGATCATCCACCATTCACTCACCACTGTGAGCAGCCAGGCAAGGCGGCTCCAGAAGGTAGGACCCAAACCAATGGAGTCAAATCACAGGGAAGGAGATTCCGACTGAACAGTAGAAAGAACTTTCTGAGAGTAAGAGCTGTTTGACAGTGGAATGGACTCCTTTGGGGGAGAGCCATGAGCTTTGAATGTATAGTGTGTACACAGCATAACTTCTTGACTTTTTGCAGAGCAGACTTTGTGTCCCAACAGGAGAGACTCGATGCCTGCTTCCCCACCCCCACCCCCATGTGACGAGAGGAGCACATACAGCTCTGTCTGGCCCTGCAGGGGAATGAATTACCATTGACTTAATAAGAAATAGCAAGCCATTATTCTTCAAGCTACAGGGATAGAAAATGACAGCAGCATTTTGGATGTAAGCCTTATTCATCACGTCTCTTGCATTGGTCTTCCCGACAGAGAGACTGACTCAACTCCATTTCCAGGGCAAATAAAAATGGAGGGAGATGTATGCATTTATGTGTAATGTCTCCTGCCTTCTTGGCTCCTCTGTTTGTGCCAACGGCTACACATCTCCCCAAGTCTTGGGCTCTTTGTTCAGCCTTTGCTCAGAGGTGCAGCCAGCATAGGCAAGTGGCGGAGAAGATGCAGAAAAGAAAGCCTAAGTGCTGCTCAGATCAGCAGGCTTGCATCTTGTTCTCTCCAGCTAGGCACCAAGAAGCTGCCTTACACATAGTCAGACCACTTGCCCACCTAGCTTGTCATTGCCAGCACTGGCTGGCAGTGGCTGTCCAGAATTTCAGACAGGAGTCTCTCCTCTTAAAGGTATAAGTTTAATGTACATAAAATGCTGTTTTTGAACGCATTGCATTTAAAACACAGTAATGGGAAGTTTACCTTCGGCAAAAAGGCTCCACTCTGGCAAAAGTGTCAGAGAAGGCTGGTATTTTTCCATTAGTGTGATATAAGCTACTCATCTCTTTAAACACGGGCTGCAGAACTGTCACAGCAGGAAGCTGAAACTTGAGAAGCCTATGCGTGTTGGTTGGAGATGGCTAGCAGCAGCAGCAAAGTTCTACAATGATGAACAAGAATGGGGCAGGGCCCAGAGATAAATTTTTGATATAACATACACTAGGTACAAGGAGGAGGGGACGACAGAGGACGAGATGGTTGGACAGTGTTCTCGAAGCTACCAACATGAGTCTGACCAAACTGCAGGAGGCAGTGGAAGACAGGAGTGCCTGGTGTGCTATGGTCCATGGGGTCACGAAGAGTCGGACACGACTAAATGACTAAACAACAACAGGTCCTATGGATTTATGTACACTGCCTTTCTTTTCCTTATTTCTTCTTTGCTGCATTTACCCATGAGAAATTGCCTGTGCAGCCTGGTTTTAGCCATGCTAGGGAAGAGGGGTGGGGGGCTCAGAAGGAATGACTGGGGTGGTGGTGGGTGCAGTTTTTTAGCATCTACTTGCCAGAGGTGTCTGCCTCACTTTCCCCTTTGGTTGGGATGGCACTGTCTGAAGACAACCAATTTATTTATTTATCAGTATAAAAAATTACTAGCATGTCACAATTTCATTTAAAAAAAAAACCAGTCAAAGTGGTTTACAGCTATATACACATTTTTTTAAAAAAAACATGCATAAAAAATTGAAATCACAGATCATCTGCTATTGCAGAGGACATTTTCTTAATTGTCTGTGTAAGCTCGGTGGCATAGAAAAAGTTTCCAGTAAACACTTAATGGTTAAAACAGAAGGTGCCCGAAGGTTCAGTTTTGTGTTGGTGTGAACTGAGCCTCACCAACTTGTGGGACAACCAGCGATGCTCCTGCAGATGATATCAGTGATCAAGATGGGATATAAGGGTGGCCCTTGATGGTACCCTGGACCTACCGGTAAGTTGTTCAGGGATTTGGAAATTAATACCAGGACCTTGAAGCTGGCTTGGTAGTTGATGGGCAGTCAGTGTGCAAATGTTTTAACAATGGTGCCATATATTCTTATGCAGATGCCCCTATCAACGACCTGGCAGCTGCATTCTGCACTGGCTGCCGCTTCCGAACTGGGCCAAAGAGCAAATTGCAGAAAACCAGGCTTGAGGTAGTCAAGGCATGGACTGCAAAATTCAGACAAACCGACCACCTGGCAGCCTGGATGGTAAACTAGATTGGAGTGGGGAACCTTTTTCAGTCGGAAGGCCACATTTACCCATAGACTACCTTCTGGGGGCTGTGTTGCAGTTGTGGACCTGGCCAGAGGCAAAAATGGACGGAGCAACAGACATGAAACTTGCCTTTGTACAGTTGACTACAAAATCCAGAGGTTTCTACACACTCCCCTCTCCAATCAGGAAAAAGAGGAACTATCTCAGGTAAAATAATTCAAGGATGGGCTGGAGCAAGGCCAGTGAGGTGTGGCCTGGACTAAGTCCCAATTACCTGATAGAGAGGCCTGGGGGCCACATTTGGCACCTGTGCTTAAGTTCATTCACCCCATCTTATGGAACTTGGGCCAATTGTATAGCTTTTTCCTGAAGCTGGTAAGTTTTCCTGTTTGTAAACAGCTTACAAAAACCTACTGTACAAAAAGCTTACAGAAATCTCCTGTACATTGTTGTATGGCATTGGTAGCGGCGTGACCTGGGAAGAGTCCTGAGGGCCAGACAAAAGAGGCTTGGAAGGGCCACATCTAGCTGCTGGGGCATGAGGCTAGCTCCTCACATGTTGACTAGATGGTCGGATCCAGGAGGCTCTTCTGATGGGGAGTTTTGATGCACTTGAAAGCCGGTGCACATTTTTCTGACTGCCCTGTCAGTCCTAATATAGGCATTATCCCATTACTTATGAATGGATGGAACACTTTCCCCTGCCATCATTTCCCCAAGAAAAGCTCTATCACTGAGTTTTGAGCAGGGGAAGCGGGATGTGTAGGTAGGTGGGGCGGGGGAGGGGGGGGACACACCAGGCTGCTTGGATGCATTTTGCTTTGGCATTTGCAAAAAGCAGCCTACCCATTCTAGGCCAAGGTAATTACAGATAAATGCTGGAAAATGTTGCACTCAGAGAGCCCCTCAGATGCTAAAATTTCGCTGTCTGGCAATCATTGGAGAACAGCACGAGCCTTTTTTCCCCCTCCCAAGTAATACTGTCGGTGTGTGGGTAATGAATTTATTGATTTTGCCTTTTTTTTTTAAAGCACAACAGTTATTTCAGAGATAAATGCCTCTCATTTGCAGTCATTAAATCTGCCATATCGAGGACAGCTGGGGGAGTAATAGTCCGGAGTTGGAAACAAGGTGAGGAATAAAAACACCAAATCTCGTCACCACCCCCTTTTCATTTTTCTTTTTTTTTAAAGACAGGCTTAATCAACTGTCAGATGTTTTGTGGGGACAGAAAAGTCAAGAAGTTATGCTGGGTGCACACTATACATTTAAAGCACATGGCTTCCCCCAAAGTATATTAGGGAATGCAGCTTACTGCTCACAGAGCTACAGTTCTGAGGATTCTTTGAGAGAAGTCATGCACTTTTAAGTGGGCTTCAAATGTGTGGTACATAAGAAGCTGCAGCCTTGTCCCTGTTGGTCTATGTGCACATTCAGAAAAGGGTGCCTAATCCACCACCCTCTTCCTCGGTGTGGGAAATCCACAGCTAGAGCATGCAGCCTCTGCTTGAGGGCCTCTAGCTCAGGCAGATGCGGGGCACTAATTTGGTCCACTAGGCCCGGGGTCAGCAAACTCTTTCAGCAGGGGGCCAGTACACTGTCCCTCAGACCTTGTGTGTGTGTGTGGGGGGGGATGAACGAATTCCTATGCCCCTCAAAATAACCCAGAGATGCATTTTTTTAAAAAGGACACATGCTACTCATGTAAAAACACGCTGATTTCCGGACTGTCCGTGGGCCAGATTTAGAAGGCAATTGGGCCGGATCCGGCCCCCGGGCCTTAGTTTGCCTACCCATGCACTAGGCTGTTTTTTCCATCACCTGAAAAAGAAAACAACAATATAGGAGCCTAAAAATATGCCCCTGATCGATCCTCCCTTCCTCCTCCCTCCCCTCCCCTCTCCTCTTCATGTTATTTTATCTTCCTCCTCTCCCCCAAACTCCTACTTTGCTTCTGTTTCTATATTCTTTCCTTCCTTTCTCTTCATTCTCTTCCTCTCCTTTCCCCATTCTTTCACTTGTCTCCTCTTTTTCTTTGCGTTCTACCGTGTTTCTCCGAAAATAAGACACCGTCTTATATTTATTTTTCCTCAAAAAAACCAACAACCCACTAGGTCTTATTTTTGGGGTATGGCTTATATTCCTTGAATGCTTAAAAATCCTGCTATGGCTTATTTTATGACTACGTCTTAAAATAGGGGAAACAGGGTATTCTTTTCCTTCCTTCTCAATCTCTCCCTCTCCTTACCCTTCAGAAAGCCATCAAGTGCCCCATCCCAATGATGATATTATCCACCACTGGGCCACCCAGTGGAGTCTGACCAGCATTGTACTGTAAGGCAGAGATAGCTGGGTGGCTGAAAAGAAGAATAAAAAAACCACCCTCCAAGATGCACTTCCCTAAGCAAATTCACTTAGGGAAGGGGAAATAAAAGCTGTTTGTTTGCCAAACAACTGTGACACATGCAGAACGCCTATGAGAAGCAGCTGTTGTTTCTGAATGAGCCACAGTTCGAGATAGTTAACCTCTCGCTATTGTTAAGCCCTTGGAAAGAGGAATGATGCAAATAGCTAGAACAATCCTTTATCTCTTCATGGTTCTGATCTCTTTCATAGGACAGGCAGGATTCTTGTTATTTTCAATAGGTTGGGCGCTCAGTACAATGTGGTGCTAAAGCCTGAAAGATCACCCTGGGGGGCAAGACAGAAAAAAATATTCCCTTCCTGTGCTTCTTTGTGTGTGGAATGCTTGCTTTGTTTTCTTTTGTCCTGGTAGCAAGTACATCAGTTCTGTACAAACAAGGTTCTTGGGTTTTTCCAAAGGTGTGGGGATGCCTTTTGCAAAGAAATTCCTATGTACTGTTCCTTTCCTTTCTGATTGTCTCCCCACAATGGCATTTCTTTCTCCCTTAGTGGCAAAAGGAGGAGGAGATGAAGCATAAAAAGGAGATAGTAAAAAAATGGGAAAAGGTGAAGCTGGAATTATTATTATTTGAATGGCAGCCATGTTAGTCTGTTCCAGACAAACCTCCCCACACTTTAAAAGGAAAAGAAGAAACACTGCCAAAGGGTGTCATGGCACCTTCAAAATGTATGTTGTTTGGCAGCAAATAACACAAAAATGAATGCTAAACTTGTGCCATATTCCACTATATTTCTGTAAGTGATTTTTTGTTGTTGTTGTTTAGTCATTTAGTCGTGTCCGACTCTTCGTGACCCCATGGACCAGAGCACGCCAGGCACTCCTGTCTTGCACTGCCTCCCGCAGTTTGGTCAGACTCATGTTCGTAGCTTCGAGAACACTGTCCAACCATCTCGTCCTCTGTCATCCCCTTCTCCTAGTGCCCTCAATCTTTCCCAACATCAGGGTCTTTTCCAGGGAGTCTTCTCTTCTCATGAGGTGGCCAAAGTATTGGAGCCTCAGCTTCAATACTTTGTGTGATTTTTCAATACTCATGTGATTTTTACATCACATGAAAGTTCAAATGCAACATGGACATGTTGGAAAATACGGCCCTTTTTTAGATGATGATGATGATAATGATGATGATGATGATGATGATAATAATAATAATAATAATAATAATAATAATAATAATAATTATTTATACCCCGCCCATCTGGCTGGGTCTCCCCAGCCACTCTGGGCGGCTTCCAACAGAAAAATAGAACACATTAATCTATTAAACATTAAAAGCCTCCCTGAACAGGGCTGCCTTCAGATGTCTTTTAAAAGTCTGGTAGTTGTTTTCCTCTTTGACATCTGTTGGGAGGGCGTTCCACAGGGCAGGCGCCACCACCGAGAAGGCCCTCTGCCTAGTTCCCTGCAACTTGGCTTCTCGCAACGAGGGAACCGCCAGAAGGCCCTCGGTGCTGGACCTCAGTGTCCGGGCAGAATGATGGAGATGGAGATGCTCCTTCAGGTATACTGGACCGAGGCCATTTAGGGCTTTAAAGGTCAGCACCAACACTTTGAATTGTGCTCAGAAACACTTTGAATTGTGCTCAGAAACCGGTGAATTATTTTTTGGGGGGTAGGGTAGGGGTGGTAAAAAAATAAGGTGCTGGTATCTTGATAAAAGTGTTG
Organism: Zootoca vivipara; assembly: GCF_965207765.1. Lineage (NCBI taxonomy): Eukaryota > Metazoa > Chordata > Lepidosauria > Squamata > Lacertidae > Zootoca > Zootoca vivipara. The sequence continues at coordinate 45,313,530 of NC_142585.1, read as the reverse complement.
CAAGTACAAAATGGCTGGAGGTGTTAGTACTGGATGCAACTCAATATGACCAAGCAAATAAAATATATAGAACAGAGAAACACATTGCTCCAAAGGTATCAGACAAATGTGCCCTTCCACATTTGGGTTGCAAGTAGGGGAACAGAAGAAAATAGAAGGCTCAGTAGATGAGGAGATGCCAGACCCTTGAGCCACAGCAAGGCCTCCTCAACATGGACAGTAGCTTATATCAGGAGTGGGGTACCTTTTTATCCCAAGGGCCTCATTCCCTCTTTCAGGGGCCATATTCCAGTGGTGAGTGGGGTTGCAAGGGTTCCTACAATAGGGTATATTTCAACCACCCAGAAACCAGAGGGTGGTTCTTTACATGAACACTCCTCTTCATCCAGGCAAGAAAGAGGCACCATGCCAGTTCAAGGACACATTCCATTCCAGGGTTGGAAAATACAGGACAGGGCAGAACAGCAGCAGCAGGTAGGCTGGAGTGGGGAGGGGTGGTAGTTTTGCGACCCCTGGACCTGAAGTTCTACACCCCTAGTGTGGAAAGAAAATATGAATCCATGTGATCCACATATGTGGGGTAAGTAACAAAAGAATTGGCTGGGGGGCTAGGCTTCAAAACACAGAGCAAAACTCACTCCAACAGGAGAGAACCCCAGTTAGTTTAAACTCACAAAAGTCAAGCAGGAGTATATGTGGGAATTTAGGTTATTAAACAATTTTCTTTTCTTTTTTTTTTTAAATAATTTTTTATTAGATTATTATACAAACAAAACAAACAAGACATACAGTATATTTTCTGTCCCTTCAAATACCCCCCACCCACGAGTCCACCTCTGCCACCTGTGGCACCCGCTGGTGTTGAGAATCAAAGGGGTCCATTATAAGACTGGGTTTGACCTCCCCCCTCCTCCCTCCCCCTCGTCCCCCCCCTGCCACTGAGAGGACAAGGACGGAGGGGTTCTGGGGGCAGGTTTCCCCACAGCTGCTCCTTTAAACACAGTACCCATAAAAAATACAAACGAAAAAAAAAAAAAGAGAGAGAAAAACAAACAAACAAAAATTTAAAAAAAATTCCCCATTCTTATATTCATCACATTGTAATTATGACTTCCTCAGATCTCCTCTTCCTGGTTTTCCTGACTACTCTAATTATTTATGGCGTGTTTTCTAATCCAGTTCCAAATCTTATCCTTATAATACTAACTTAATCCTCCTCCTTCTTCATGCTGCCCCCCCCCCCACAAGTCCCCTCCTGCCACAAGAGGAACCTGCGAGGCGCAGCACTTCAAAGGTTCCACTTTTGTGTCTGGGCTTCCCTCCACCCCCCCCTCTCCTCCCCAGAGCACCCCCTGCCACCAGGTGCTTCTGAGCCAAGAGAGGGGGAAGGCGGCCCTCCATCCAAACACTTATCTGAACGCAATCATATTAATACAAATCTAAAAATTGTTTCCTAAGCCATTCTTCTACCTCCCTCCAGAAAACTAAAGTTTAAAATCTATTCGCTCCCCCTTCTCCTCCCGATGTCCTTCCCCCCCTTGAATCAGCAGTCCTTTATCAAGCCAAGATTTCAGAAACCGTTAATCAATCACCAAAATACTTTTTAACTAAAACATTTTTACCCCACCCCCATTCTTTCCCATTTCCAGATCCAGGCCTCTGTCCCCCCCTCCCTCTGCCTTTTCTTTCCCTCGGTTACCCATGCCCAATTTTTAGCCCCTCCAAAAGCCCTCTTTTCTTCAGTCTTTAATTCATTTTGTTGTTCTTGACAGCTGTCACTTTCCTTTTCAAGTCCTTGTTGTTCTTCCTCCAGGTCACCTTTTTTATAATCCACCTCAGTTTTTGCAAAGTCCAATTCTTGTTCTTTACTTTCAGGTAGGCTTTTCACCTTGTCCTCTATGTCCTGCTCTTGAATCAAAGTCTCTGAACATATTAAACTGGAGTGTTGCAATGTCCTGTGGATGTCCTTCAAAATCTCTAAATAGTTCAGAACTGACTCTTGGAAGCTTGATGAATACATTGTTTTCATTCCTTCTAACCACAAACTAGCAGGAGATTAGGAGGTAGAGCACACTGGAAATTTCCATTCTCACACGCTTTCCTCCATCTTGGTTATTCCATCCATTGTCTTTAACTTTTCCACAAAAAATCGACTCTTAGGTCCAAATGCTTATCTTTTAATAAAATCTTACAGCCAACAAAACTTTGAACAAATTTTTACAAATTTCCTTGTCTTTTAGCAATTTTGACAGCTTTGACAGCTGTCAAATGAAATCTTCCCTTTGTGCACTTACTGATCCTCGGGAGGTAGCGGCACCGGGATTTGCAAAGGGATACAAAGTCTTTGTTTCTTTCAGGTACTAGAGACAAAGTATCTTTTTCGGCTTTGGCATGTTTAATGAGCCTCTTATTCAGCCATTAGGAAGAGATCGACTCCCGTTTTTAAATCTCTTCCGATATTCCAAAATTATTAAATTTAGAGTCCAACAAGTCCCCACGAAGATTTCACTTACTTTACGGATGTCTTTTAAATTCTTGGGAGAATCTGCCGCTGCCCGGTAGAAGACTCGGGGCTTCGCTCTGTGGAGGTTCCGATGTTGACCAAAATGGCTCCCGCGACTCCAACTCCGCTGACTCTCGGGGACTCTACTGGGTCCCCGGGCAGCAGAGGAATCGCAAAAACGGAGCCCGCCGGTCTCGGAGCCTTCGGGACGCTCGACCCGAAGTTCTTGTGGGGAATCCGCGCGCCCCGCGGAATTCCCCCCCCTCCGCGATGCCAGGGACTGCGGAGCTCGCAGTCCCTGCGTCTTCTTTCTCCGACGCGGCAGACCGGAAGTCCTAAACAATTTTCATATCATATTTAGTTGCATAGTGCTCCCCTCTTTCTACCTCAGTTGCAATGAATAGACCACACACTATTAAGTAAGTTTAAAAAGCTTTACTTACAATATGTTCCAAAGGTCAGATTCATGCATTTATCCAAGCAGCAGTAAGGAAAACATAGGTGTAATACAGTGGTACCTCGGTTTATGAACACAATTGGTTCCGGAAGTCTGTTCATAAACCGAAGCGTTCATAAACCGAAGCAAACTTTCCCATTGAAAATAATGGAAAGTGGATTAATCCGTTCCAGGCGATGAAAAACACCCCCTAAAGCAGCAATTTAACAATAATTTTACTTTCTACCAAGAGCTTTCCGAGGCCTATGGAGGCCTCCACGGAGGCATGGAGGGTCTGTGACTGGGACGCAGCCACGGAAGCACTCTGATGCCTTCACAGAGGCAAACTGCACAGAAAGGAGCCTTCCCCCGACGCGAGTGCCCTGCGCTGCGGCCGCCTCTCTGTCAAGGCAGCTGAGTAAAGCGCGGGAAACCGGGGGGGGGTTCTCTTTGGAAGCTCTTACCTCGCGCTTAGAAAAGGGCTTCCAGCAGCAGTAGCAGCAACAGCAGTGAGAGGCTTTGCGAGTCGTTTCGCTGCACGGCGGTGGCAGCGCTCGCAGCTCTCCTTCCCCCTCTCTCTGTGGTGCCGGCCGGGCGACCTTCCTCCTCCTCAGAGCAGCCGCCGCCACCACCAGACGCCAGGACTGGCCGGGGTGGCTCGTGGTGTGCCTGACTCTGGTTGGAGCGGCGGCGGCAATGGCGGCTCTCTCAACCCCGAGCCTCTCCACTCCGCAGGGGCGCAATGGTGAAGGCCCGGCCTCGCTTCTCTTGACCCCTCCGCGAGGCCGGGCCTTCGCCGTCGTGCTCCTGCGACGTCTCTCCACCTTCGGCGTCGCGCTCCTGTGGAGAGGCGTCGCAGGAGCGCGAAGGTCCGCTTCTCTTGAGCCCTCCGCGAGGCTGGCTCAAGAGAAGCGGGCCTTCACTGTCACGTTCCTGCGACGCCTCTCCACAGGAGCGCTACGGCGAAGGTGGAGAGACGTCGCAGGAGCGCGATGCGAAAGCCCGCTTCTCTTGAGCCGGCCTCGCGGAGGGCTCAAGAGAAGCAGACCTTCGCGCTCCCGCGACGCCTCTCCACAGGAGCGCTACGGCGAAGGTGGAGAGACGTCGCAGGAGCGCGACGCGAAAGCCCGCTTCTCTTGAGCCGGCCTCGCGGAGGGCTCAAGAGAAGCGGACCTTCGCGCTCCTGCGACGTCTCTCCACCTTCGCCGTAGCGCTCCTGTGGAGAGGCGTCGCAGGAACGTGACAGCGAAGGCCCGCTTCCCTTGAGCCGGCCTCGCGGAGTGCTCAAGAGAAGCGGACCTTCGCGCTCCTGCGACGCCTCTCCACAGGAGCGCGACGCCGAAGGTGGAGAGACGTCGCAGGAGCACGACGGCGAAGGCCCGGCCTCGCGGAGGGGTCAAGAGAAACGAGGCCGGGCCTTCACCATTGCGCCCCTGCGGAGTGGAGAGGCTCGGGGTTGAGAGAGCCGCCATTGCCGCCGCCGCTCCAACCAGAGTCAGGCACACCACGAGCCACCCCGGCCAGTCCTGGCGTCTGGTGGTGGCGGCGGCTGCTCTGAGGAGGAGGAAGGTCGCCCGGCCGGCACCACAGAGAGAGGGGGAAGGAGAGCTGCGAGCGCTGCCACCGCCGTGCAGCGAAACGACTCGCAAAGCCTCTCACTGCTGTTGCTGCTACTGCTGCTGGAAGCCCTTTTCTAAGCGCGAGGTAAGAGCTTCCAAAGAGAACCCCCCCCCGGTTTCCCGCGCTTTACTCAGCTGCCTTGACAGAGAGGCGGCCGCAGCGCAGGGCACTCGCGTCGGGGGAAGGCTCCTTTCTGTGCAGTTTGCCTCCGTGAAGGCATCGGAGCGCTTCCGTGGCTGTGTCCCAGTCGCGGACGCGCTGATGCCTCCATGGAGGCCTTCATGGGCCTCGGAAACCTCGGGTTACTTACTTCTGGGTTTCGATGGTTCGTAAACCGAAAGTTCGTAACCCGAGGTGTTCGTAAACCGAGGTACCACTGTACAGAACAATAGATTCCAGCACATGCTCTAAGCTTGGCGCTTGTTTGGAACATCTTCCTTGGTTAGTTACAGCTTCACTCCCTCCCTCTCAGAGAAGAGGTTGCATAACCTAACTTAGTCTAGGAACGCAGCTCTATGTTCTTAGCCCCTTCATGCACCAACTATCACTCATGCACAGTTATATTTGACTGCAATTTCCCACACCTGGTCTACATAGAGTAAGAGCCTTTTTCAAGCAAGCATTTTGTGAGGCAGGCTAAGTGGGTGTGCCTGGAAAGGAGCACTTCAAAGTGGGGGGAGGGGAGAAGGGAGCAGCTCTGTGTCTTTCTTTGTTCAGGGAAAAGACCAGGAGGAGAGTGAGTGCACCCCCCGGCTGAACCCAATGAGAGTTAGAAGGTTTGTTCTACCTCTTACACCCACCCACCCACCTACATATGGAACACAGCTCAGTGGTAGAGCTTGTGCTTTGCATGCAGAAGTACCTAGGTTAAATCTCTGGAATCTCCAACTGAAAGGATCACACAGCAGGTGATGGGAAGACCCCTCCCTGCCAAAGACCCTGGAGAACTGCTGCCAGAGTTGCCAGCGCGGGCGATGTCAGGGATGGGAACCCTCTAGTTCCCAGGCCTAATTAGGTCCACCAGCTCCCTAACTCCACTTGACCCAGAAGTCCATTTCGGCCATGCCCACCTATCCTACACCTGGCATCATGTGTGCTGTGGAGGGACATGGCCTGGTAAGATATGATGTCAGGTGTAGGGCAGGTAAATATGTGGCTGGGCCAAAGTCAGTTTGCAGCTGATCAGCAGCACCTTCAAGGCCCCATGTACAGAGTTTTGCAAGCCCCAACAAACAGCTGATCTTCAGGGCTTGCAAAATACCCTGCATAGGGCTGTTTGTTGGGGCTTGCAAAGCACAGCACAAGGGCCTATTCAAGTCCTGACAGCTGGCTTATCATTAGGCCTTTCATACAAGCCCTGAAAAGTTCCTGTATGGGGAAAAATGTGTCACCTGATGTCACTGTGATGTCAGGTGATTGACAGATACCTGGCCCCACCCTCCTGTCAAATGTGTCCTGTGTGTGTATGGTGGGGGATAATGATCCTGCCTGCCATCCAGATCCAACTCCTCCTCTCTTGACCAGATGGAGAAGGAGTATGACCTGGCGTAGGGCAGCTTCTAGCATTCTTAGAACAGCACCTTACTTTGGCATATAAAAATTGGACTGGTCGAACTGAAACTGAACATGAATGGTCTTCCATGATGCAAGCTGGAGTCAAAAGCAAATCTGATTCCAAACAGTTCACAAATGTGTACATTGCTCAAATCTGGAATGCTGAACCCTCACAGAATTTAAAGGGAATGTGTAGCAGGAATGTTCAAACCTGTGCAACTAGACTACCTGGGCAACCATGCCGTGTTGCACAATGCCATTCAGTCTTGCTGCCATCGCAGAATGGCAGACACGTCCTCTGACAACCAGGAGAAATAAAGCCTCTCAATGCGATGACAATCCTGTTTGGCATTTCTTGATGTTCAACAGCATCCAACACAACCAGAACTAAAATAATAAAAAATAAAAAATGAATATTGATGGCAGGGCAAATGAAATTCTGCCTATTCATCCCCCTGTTTCCTTTATCACTTATTCTGTAACAGCTGTTTAATTAATTGCTTGAGCGGTTTCCTAATACATCTTATTTACATACAAAATTACAGAATAATGGTTTGCCTTTGAGTTGAGTGAGAATTTAATGCCTGCTCGCCATGCATCACAGGCCACAACTACTCATGAGGAAATAAAAGTTCTGGATGTTTTTGACTGTCGCAGGTCCCCCCCCCAGCTCCCCCCCCCCAATTTACTGGAGCTTATTTTTCTTCTTCTCCCTAGGTTTTGTTGGAGTTGTTTTACAGGTGTTACAATATGATGTTTGAACGATAACTGGCAAAGAAAGCTTTGCGTCCTTTCAGAGAGGAACCTACGATTTGAATTTCTGTTGACGAACAAGGCAAGAGGGCAGGGAGAGATAGATGACAGATAGATAGATGAAAGATAGATAGATAGATACTGGTAGATAGATATAGACAGATAGATGATAGATAGATCAAGGAAGTGCTGGGGAGGGGGAGAGAGAGAACATCGTTACATAATCTTTATTGTGCAGGTTTATGCCATGCTTGAGAGCCAGTGTGGTGTAATGGTGGGTTCGTAATCTGGTGAACCGGGTTCGCGTCTCCGCTCCTCCACATGCAGCTGCTGGGTGACCTTGGGCTAGTCACACTTCTTTCTCTCAGCCCCACTCACCTCATAGAGTGTTTGTTGTGGGGGAGGAAGGGAAAGGAGAATGTTAGCCGCTTTTATACTCCTTAAGGAATACGGTAGTGATAAAACGGGATGTCAGATCCAAACTCCTCCACCTCCTTCCCTTCTTCTTCTTCTTCTTCTTCTTCTTCTTCTTCTTCTTCTTCTTCTTCTTCTTCTTCTTCTCTAAGCTTGGCTAGATGCAAAATTAGCCTGCATAGCCAGAAAATGTCCAGTCTTCCTAGCACATTTTGCAGATTGACACCTCGCTTGTCATATTCCCCCCTTCTCTTTTTTAAACACAGTGGGTTTCCCAGTTGATTACAGCAATGCCACAGACAGAGATAAGGTTGTGTCAACTGTGTTTTTTTTCTTTTTTGCCCCAAACTGATTATTCAGTCAACATCCATGCCTACAGATACAACATCATAAACTCATCAGCAGAACAGCATGAAAAGAGAAAGCAGACAAATCCTTCCTCTAATGAAATAAAGTTACTGTGCTTTGCAACGGACCCCAAAGCTTTGAGACAAAGGGTTCCTAATTTATATATAAAAAGAGGAGCTGGAGTACCAACCCTGGGTATCTTGTTCCTTGAGCCATTTATATTGTTTGACCTAAAATAGTGTTGCCATATTTTAAGAGCAAAAAAAGAAGATACTATGATGGCCATTCAAAGCAAATACAGTAAACACAATTCGTCTCAAATTTAACCTCTGAAAAAGAGGGCACGTGGCAACCCTAAAAAGCCTGCTACCACATTCCAGGAAGAAACAGCTTATAGGACAATGGTGGGTGTTAAATTCAGATGTCTACCTAAGTAACTGGGGAATAAAGATTTCTTACAATTCGATCTTTCTTCCATTTTACCTAGTATTGACTGGCAGCAGTCACCCAATGTCTTAGGCGGAGATCTCTTCACATTGTTTGGTACCTTCACCATGCAAAGCATATGCCTCACCACTGAGCTATGCTTCTTCCTCTTCTATGGAACATATTTGTGCAAACTTTAAGTCCAGCAACCTTCCTACACCTCTAGGAGAACTGATTACGTTTAAAGCAGGTTTGAAGGATAATACCTCCAAACCTTACAAAACAGGTTGGGACCCCTCTGGACTGTGGGTAGAATGTAGACCTCCAGTCCTCTGAATCTGGCCTTCAGGGCTCTGAATAGATTCCACCCAGTGCTGGCACTTTCCCACCCCCTCAAGTGCTTTTGACTGGTTGGAATAATAAGTCCTCAAGGGGTGATCATGCTACTTGTTACCCTGGCTAGAGAATGGAGGTGTGTGTTATTGCATATATTAATATTGTGCAGCTTGAAGCAATTGGGTGCATAAAAACTGAATAAAATTTCAGATTTTTAAATAATAATAAAAAATCAAATGATCAAGACCAATATTTATTATTCAAAGCTTTACTAACCAGAACTTCCTCAAAAACAAGTACAAAACTATCAATGACACATCCAAATAATATATATAACATAATTACTTTCAGAGTAAAAATCAGATCTCTGTCTCCCCGCAGCTTGCATTAGCCTGCATCCCTCCTAAGGCTATGCAGTTACTTGAGAAAGCTTCATTATCACATCCTTCTTCCACTGTGCGTGGAAACCAAAGACAAAGCCAAGTGCCTTTCAAAATGGAGATTTACAATTGAATGCCTTAATCACATGATCTAAGGTTAAACAGATAACTAGCAGAGAACATCAGTTAATTATCAAATCAGTTAGAAGCTTAGAGAGCTTAAATATGCAACAATAACTTTAAACAACTTTTATCAAATAAAGTGATATTCAACAATCCACTAGAATCCAATAGTAAATAGTAAAATTAAACATCAGCAAACAATAGGCCTAAAACAGTTGGGAAAGGGTGATTATTTGCATGTATTATAAAGGTGCCTTCAAAGAAAGAAATTACTATAGGGCAGGCACGTCCAACTTCCACGAGGTTGTGTTCTACTCCCATTATAAAAAAAACTGGCAGTGATCTACCCATTTTCATTGGAGGGAGGAGGAGTGTGTGTGTGTGGAAGGAGGTGGCTAACTGGATGCGGGAAGAGGGAATTTAAGTTGGGGGGGGGGAAGGAAAGGGAGGCAAAAATTCTTCCCCCCCAAAGCAGCTCCCCCCCACCAGCTCTTTCTCCACCCCCCATCAAAGGGAGCCGTACAACTGAAGTGGATCCCGATCATGCCTGCCCTCCCTCCTTCCCCCTGCCATCTCCCCCCATTTCCAAAGGGACTCAGTGCCGGGGCTGCTTTCCCGCCCGGCCCGGCCTGGCCCGGCCCAGAGGTGGAGGGACCCAGCACCAGGGCTGCCACAGCAGCTGCGAAGGCCAGGCCAGGTGGCAAGTGAGCAGGCAAGGAATGTTGCAGAATTTTCTCCAAAACAAAAGCATCAAAGATACCACAAAAATATCCATACAATGTATTGTGCTGTCCAGCACAGGCTCAGCATCTTAGAAATATAATAAACTGGAGCTGTTTACTTGGAGAACTTCATTTGCATCCTTACTCCACTGAGCCTTGGGAACAAAGAACTTTCCAAGAAAGCGAGAATTATTTCCCAAAAGCGAAAATTATTGTGAATAATGTGGTTCCAGAGGAAATTAGAATTGAAAAAGGTACCAGGCAAGGGTGCCCACTTTCCCCTCTACTTTTCATAACTGTCCTGGAGGTCTTGCTGAACATGATAAGGAACAACGAAGAGGTGAAAGGTATAGGAGTGGGATCAAAACAGTATAAATTTAAAGCCTTCACTGACGATTTAGTATTGACTTTACAAGAACCTGAGACCAGTGCAGTTAAGGCACTGGAAATAATCCAGGAGTTCGGACAGCTTGCAGGGTTCAAACTGAATAAAGCGTAAACCTAAGTATTGGATAAAAATTTAATACCAGAAGAAATAAATAGTATACAAGACATCACTGATTTGACATCTGTCAAAAAGGTGAAATACCTGGGAGTCAATATGACGGTGAAAAATATCAATCTGTTTAAAAACAATTATGAAAAATTGTGGAATGAAATTAAGAGGGATTTGGAGATATGGATGAATTTGAAATTATATTTGATGGGCCAAAAAACTGTGATAAAAATGAATGTATTGCCAAAAATGTTGTTTTTGTTTCAAGCATTGCCGATTGTTGATAATCTAGTATGTTTTAAAGAATGGCAAAAGGCGCTATCAAGATTTATCTGGCAGGGGGGGGAAACCAAGAATTAAATACAAATTGTTAAAGAAAGAGGAGGTTTTTCCCTACCAGACTTAAAGTTATATTTTGAAGCAGCAGCCTTTTGTTGGATGAAAGAATGCTTTTTACTTGATAATACTGATGTACTAGAAGGTCATGACAATGCATTTGGTTGGCATGCATATTTGTGGTATGATAAGATCAAGGTTCACAAAGGTTTTAAATGTCATATTATCAGAAAATCATTATATAATGTGTGGATTAGATATAAGGATTTGCTAGAAAGGAAAACACCCAGGTGGATTTCACCTCTTGAAGCTAAGGGACATAAAAAATAGAATATGGAAACCAAGTGGTTAAAGTATAAAGATATATTGGTGGAAGATGAAGATCAATTTAAGTTAAAAACATATGAACAGTTAAAGAACAACGTGAACAATTGGCTACAATATTATCAAATAAATGAAGTATTCAAAATGGATAAAAAATAGGTTTTCAATAAAAAAAAGTCTAAATTGGAGACGGAATTGTTAGAAATTAAAACAAAGAATTTTTCAAAGATGTATAATTTATTGTTGGAATGGCATACTAAGGACAAACAAACGAAATCTGTGATGATTGATTGGGCAAAAGATGTGGGTCATAATATTTTAATGGAGGATTGGGAAAGGTTGTGGAAGAAGAATATAAAGTTTACTGCGTGTAATGCTTTAAAAGAAAATATGAGGAAAATGATGTATAGATGGTATCTTACACCGGTAAAACTAGCAAAGATTTACCATAAGTATGATAATAAATGTTGGAAATGTAAGAATGCAGAAGGAACCTTTTACCATATGTGGTGGACCTGCCCCCAAATAAAGAACTTCTGGGAAAAGATTTATAATGAAATGAAAAAAGTGTTGAAAAACACATTTATTAAGAAACCAAAAGCTTTTTTACGTGGGATAGTTAGAGAGGAATTACCAAAAAAAGATATTACGTTTTTTCTATATGCCACAACAGCGGCAAGGATTTGATTAGCCAAGAATTGGAAGAGTGAAGATTTACCGGCAGTGGACGAATGACAGTTGAAGATGTTCAAATTTATGGAACTGGCCGAGCTGACCGGGAGACTTCGTGATCAGAGGGAAGAATCGGTGGAAGAAGATTGGAAGAAATATAAAGTTTGTTTAAGAAATAATTATAATATTAGAATAGTTTAAGATAAGATTTGGAAGTACAGGGAGGTTATAGAGGTGGATTTGTAGAGGTATTGTATATTAAGATTTAGATATAAGGATAAAATAAGAATTGAATATTGTTAAAGAATGAATATGAAAAATTAACGATTGAAGTAAGATATAGAAATTTGTCAGTCAAGGTAATAATAAGATAATTGAAGTATGATATAGAAATTACTAAGGATGAAATACAATGAAAAGTAGAAAGGAGAGACCTGAGATAAACATAAAGGTAAAGGGACCCCTGACCATTAGGTCCAGTCGTGACTCTCGGATTGCGGCGCTCATCTCGCATTATTGGCCAAGGAAGCCGGCGTATAGCTTCCAGGTCATGTGGCCAGCATGATAAAGCCGCTTCTGGCGAACCAGAGCAGCACACGGAAATGCCGTTTACCTTCCCGCTGTAGCGGTACCTATTTATCTACTTGCACTTTGACGTGCTTTCGAACTGCTAGGTTGGCAGGAGATACATGAGGATTAAAAATGATTCTTTTTTCATTTTGTATTTTGTATTTTTATGTTTTGTGTTTTATGTGATTCCTTATTGTATTTTTCTTTTTTTAAAATTTCCTTCAGTTTTACAAAATCAATAAATATACTTGGGGGGGGGGAAGAACTTTCCAAGATGGTGAGTTTGGAATTCAATACCTTCATCACATGATCAAAGGTTATATTCAGTTTAGAGAACAACCAACGGTTAATTATCAACCTGCAGAAAGCTTAGAGAGAGCTGTGCCTGCATTTCTACAGCTTTAATGGAACCTCAGGCATTCACATTTCAGTGTCAATTAAACCAATTATACTTAACATCTACAAATGTACACCACCATGCAAGGGCGTACCCACCACGGGGCAAGTTAGGGCAGCTGCCCTACTCTAGAAGCCAGCTGGCCCCCCCAAGCTAAAAAGAAAGAAGAAATCTCAATGCAAAAAGCGGGGCGCGCGACCTCAGCCAGAAAGAAACAGACCAGCCCTCCCCCCTTTCCCCTTTCCATAACCCATCACACTTTCTCCTCTCCCCCTCCCACTATCGAGCTGCAAAAGCGGTGGGGTATAAACGTAAGAGACGGAGGGATCCTCGCTTGTTCTCCCCACCCCACCCCGACCACCCCCACCAAGAAGTCACTTCTTTGTAGTTTTCTCCCCTGCAGCAGGAGAAACAGACACTCCCCCAATTCGAAATACAGTCAGTCAGCAGCAGCAAACGCACACACACGCGCGCACACACATACACACACACACACACTGCAGGCTCCTTCAACCCTTTCAAGATCCTCCCTCCCCCCACTTTCTCCCCGGATCGAGGCACTCACACTCACTTTTCTGGCTGGGTGCCTTGATGTCTATGCAGAGCAGCTGCAGGGGCAGCTCAGCCAGGGACAGTGGCTGCGGAGCCAGCCCAGGAGGCACAGTGGGGAGCCGGGTGGGAAGCAGAGGAGGAGGAGGCTGAGCCGTCTGCGCTTGGGGCAGAAACAGCGCACCCGGGGATGGGGCGAGCTGCCCAGAGGGGTGACCAGTGCCGTGGGCAGGGGGGCAGGAGGGGAAAATTGCCCCCCCTAGAAGCAAAAGGCTAAGGGGCGCAGCGTGGCAGCCCCAGGCTCCGGCTCCCAGCGCAAAGCTCCAGAGGCGCGAGGGGAGCGTAAGCGGAGGAGCGCTAAGCGGGAGCGGGGAGTGTAAGTGGAGGAGGCAGCCACAGGCTTGCGTTCCCCGCGCACCTCTGGAGCTTCGCGCCGGGAACGGGAGCTTGGGGCCGCCTCCTCAGAAGACCTGGGAGGCGCGGATGAGGCAGCCCCAGGCTTGCGTTCCCCGCGCGCCTCTGGAGCTTCGCGCCAGGAACAAGAGCCTGGGGCTGCCTCCTCAGAAGAGCTGGGAGGACGCAGGCCACTTAGCCCCGCCCACATTCCCACTGTGGCCCCTCCCCTCCCGCCCCTTGCCCCCGCCCCTTGCCCCCCCCTAATTTTGATCCTGGGTACGCCCCTGCCACCATGGATTTTTTTGTGAGTTGGAAGTTTAGAAATACTCATGAATAAAAACTGATGGATAAAGGATGCTTTAAAACAGGGGTGGGCAACATTTTGAACCTTGAGGGCCCAAGTGCATGTGTGTAGTATAAGGGGTGCATATTAGAGGCTGATGATTGGTGTAGCCTGCAGAGCAGCAACATGGCTTGAAGGACTTCCAAAAGAGAGATAGTGAGGCCTGGAGAGCCACATTCAACCACAAGCCTGGGGTTTCCCACCTTTCAACTTGACCATCCTTTTTATCCCTTTCCATAACTGAAATTCCATCAAGGTTTTATTTTCCTTCTCCACCATACGATGCCTTCTTTCTTTCTTTCTTTCTTTCTTTCTTTCTTTCTTTCTTTCTTTCTTTCTTTCTTTCTTTCTTTCTTTCTTCAAAATGGTGAATGATCACGCTCTTTTTATCCACTGGGTGCCTCTCTTATATTAAGACTTCAATTTATTCAATATGTGTGAAATCCCCTGGAGGAATCCTTCGTGAATTTAATCATTCTAGGCTAAAGCCTTCAGTTTCTGCAGAAAATCTCTCCACAACCTTTGGATTCTGCTGGTTTTAGCAGCATTGTTAATGAATTACAAGATCCCTAACCTTGAGGCCCTGGATATGGTTTGTTTAGTATCTAGTAGTCCCAAAACTGAACAAACAGTAGTTATAGTATATGCATGGATTTCTATTGGTCACACTGCATCATGGGCTTTGTAGTCTTGAAGTTGCATGAAGGAAACAAAAAAACCTGCACATTTTAGTAGCAATTCCAAATGCCAATAGCCCCAAGCATTTTCTGAGAGTTGCTGCTAAAACATGTCCCAAGGAAGGATTTGTTCCAAAATGTGTTGGGTCTGGAACTTGTATAAATCAGAGACTGCATCCCAACTGGAAGAAATGTAGCATGGATCTGATAAATGGAAGAGGGAAGAATAATGTATGCTACCTGGAACTCCTTGGAGAAAAAGTAGAATATAAAATGCAGTTAAAATATTTAAGGGTTGTATCCAACATTAGTCCGACACAGAGCATGCTGATTGAAATTGATGGCTAATTTAGGCACATTAATTTCAATGGTTGCATCCAACATTATTCAGATTCAAGAATAGACCTTCTAAAATTAATGGACATGACTAATATAGGTTTATTGGTTTCATTGGAGATTTGGTGGGGACATGGTAAAGGCCCTTCTTAGTGACTGATCCTAGACTCTGGATCTCCCTCTTTGGAGAAGCTAGACTGAATGCCTTCTTACTCCACAAGGCTTTCGGAAACTGACTGCTTTTAATTAAAGGGTTGGTACCGTGCTGTTTTTATTGTAATTATTTGTATGTTTTATACAGATTTTATATAGGTCTATAGTTTTAATTCTGTTAATGTTTGTTTTTTAATTATTGCTTTTTCTATGTTTTTGAGAGATTTTCGTTTTTATCTGTAAGCCGCCTTGCTACCAGGGAAGAAGGTTTGGTGTGTCCATTATATATATATAAATATGTATATAATAATACAAGAAGAAATGTCTCTGGGATCAGCAGCTTCTCAGCTGAGTTTTTCCCTTTTCAGTTTCACCATCATCAAGTGTATCTGTTTACTGCCTTTCTATAGTTCACACCATGCTCAAGGCGACTTACAACCTGAAAAGATTTACATAATTACAAACATAATAAAAGCAGTTGTGAACAATATATGACAAATCAAAAAGTCCACAACCAAATCAAACAAATTCCACATAAATCCAAGATCTAAAAATAAAGATACAGAAAACCAGTATCAATATCAGCAGCAACAGCACCCCAACATCACCAGTTTTTGTAGCTACTTTTGCAGCTGCTAGTCAGTCAGTCTCTGCCAGGTGGGAAAAGGCCAAGATGGTCTTATAATGGCCGAGACTACACAGGGACTGCTAGAGTACAAGAGATAGTGTGGTGTAGTGGTTAGAGAGTCTGACTGTGACCAGGTTCAATCCGCACTCAGTCATGAAGCTCACTTGGTTACCTTGGGCCTCACTTCCCCACTAGTGAGAGGGCTGTTTACATATCCAACTGCCCCTTCACCTATAGGTACTGTACTTCCCTTACGGGAAACATGGTGTTCTTGTATTTAGCTCCCTTCGTAGTTAATGATGGGGTTCCCAATATTGTGTGCAGCAATCTTGGTGTACCTCCGGATGGTTCATCCAAGATGTCTGCGCTATCACTGTCCTTTTGTTCCACAGGTGAACTGTGGGATGGCAAATGTGATACTGCCAAACCTGGGGCTGAAGGACTAGCCACCCCAGTGGTGCCAGAACTGATATCAAGATTTACTGCATTTGGGGCGGGGTCTCTAGGGATAGTACTTGCATAAGATGCGGAAAAATTTGCCAGGGGATCCCACCTAGGATTAACTTCCTCCTATTTCCCTTGTCCCTGTATAGTTCTTAAAGGCATTAACACATGTCAGTTGCTCACCCAACAACTTGCATAATCTGATTCCTTTTGTGAAAATGGAACCTTTTGGTTTACATATGTATTGCGGTCCTGGCATAACCATGACTCAAATGCTCCAAATTTGGGCCAAAACATGGCAGGTGGCAGAATGCTTTCCTTAGTCCATTCAAAGCAACAAAATTGGATCATCTGCTCTTTGCTCTTGCCCTTTGTACAAGGCTGATCGTTCCAATATTTCAACATAAGACCCAATGGACTATCTGGGAGAATTTTGACCTTTGCTGTCTTATCTGTGAGGTCTTTCCCCCTGCCTTGCTTGTTCCCCATTTTAAAAGGTTTTTCAAGAGTTACTGATTTTACTTATTCTCGAGATTTACGCACACACACACGGTAACGTGTTTCACACATACCTGTGCAATGCACCCTCACATTCTTCCAAGCACACCACTCCTAACTAAAATTTCCTGCCCTGGGCTTCTTTAACCATTCAATAAAATTCCCTATCTTACTTTGCGTATCTCCAAGGCCCTTTGCTGCCTCGAATCACCAAGACTTCATGTCCCAGTCTATCCACTAAGACCTTCTTGTCCTAGTCCAGTGATGGGCAACCTTTTGAGCTTGGTGTGTCAAAATTTGCAAAAAAAAAAAACCGAGCATAACTCAGGTGGTGTGTCACTTCGAGAAAAACACCATAATTTCACAATATTTATAGTTTAAATAACAAAAATGTATAATTGTAATATATAACTGTATTTAATAAACCAAAAACTAATTATTTAACCAAACCAAACCAAAAACCCCTTATTTATCACAAAGTGCCCAGAGTTGTTGAGCTTTTTTGGGGGAGCTGCTGACCAAAGTTTTTGAGTTTTTTTGGGGGTGCAAAAGTTGCTTTGCTTTTTTTGGGGGGGGGTGCCCCAAAGCTGCTGCGCTGTTTGGGGGGAAATAGAACAGAAATAAATGACGAATAATACAGTACCTTTGCTGGAACTAACATGCAGCACAGACATAGTCTGCCAAAGTGCCAAAAAACCCAGCACAGAAAGGGTTAAAAACCAATCTCTGGCTACCAGCAACAAAAAAACAAAAAAGGGATCGGTTTTAACAGCGGAGACAAGCTGTAGCGTGAGGAGGAGCGGGAGAACAGATGGGGGAAAAGAAACAACAACAACATGGGGCACGTGCCAGCAGTGAGGGCTCTGCATGTCATATCTGACACGTGTGTCATAGGTTCACCATCACTGTCCTAGTCTATCCCACTAAGGTCCCCTGCCTTAGTCTTTCTCCTGAACCGCCAAGGCTCCCTGCCTTGGACTGCCTCCTGAAAGCTGTATGGAGGGGTTCAACTGATGGAGAGGTCTCCGCGAGCCTTGCTCACGTCACTACAACAAGGTCCCAGAGAGGTCTTCAGATCCTGTCACTCCCACGATCCCAGAGCCCCCTTCTTCCGTGTCCCCTGTACAGGTGGTAGCACTCACTTTCAACTTCTCTCACAGACCACACCTGCAGCATGCATTTAAAGCACTGGCAGTCATGGCTTCCCCCCCAAACTATGGGAATTGTTGTTTGTTAAGGGCCCCTTTTCCCCTTGCAGAGCTACAATTCCCAGAGTTCTCTGGGAAGAGGGATCAACTGTTAAACCACTCTGAATGGGGAGAAAACTAGAATTAGTTGGCTCTGGCTCCACCTACTGTTGGGTTCCACATCTCCTGCCCTACCAAGTCCCCAGGGCAGATCTACAGTACTATGAAACTAATGAAGCTTAAGCTTTAGGGCCCCTAATTCTGGATGGCCCCAGAAGTGACTTTAGTCTACATTGCTTACAATTTTTGTATATATTTCAACAACCCCATTGAAGAAGATAACCAGGGCTTTTTTTTAGCCAAAACACGCCAGAACTCAGTTCTGGCACCTCTCAGGTGGGCACCATTGCTGTTCTAAGAAATGCCATTCATGGTGTGTTCCAGCACCTCTTTTTCTGGAAAAATAGCACTGAAGATAACAATGGTTATACAAGCCTCATTGCTGGTTGTGAAGGGTCCTCCATTATAGTTCAAGCTTCAGGGCCCCAAAAATGTAGGTCCGTCACTGCAAATCCCAATGGACCACGGGATTAAACGTGCCCATTGTCTGCTTCCATCAAATGTCATTCCAGTCCATTTGATGCCCCCTGTAAACATTAAGGCTGCAATTTAAGTGGCTGTTTATGAGACACTTCACTGATATGTGCGGCTTGCATACAAGTCATCGATCATTTGCAAACTCTCAAATGTGAGTCAAGACACTCTCTTCAGATTCTCCTGCCTGTTATTGATTCTGATGACACTACTTGACAGTTGCAAAAAGTTTATCCCGCACAAGGTTTATTCCGCAAAAAAGGTTAAACAAATGACCTTTTAAAATCTGCATATTTTTGCAGTATGATTTATGGGGACATCATTGGGTGTTATATGGAAGATTGAATTTGGGGTGGGTGTGTTCATGGGCCTCAGAAAATCAGAGAGAGAAGACAATATCTAAAGAATGATGGTGCTGGGCTTCTATTGGTTTCTTTGAAAGACATTGAGAGAAGTTGCTTTCAGGTGGAGGAAGCTATGCAGGCAAGAGTCAGTATGCAGTAGAAGGACGTGGGTTCAAGTACTGGGACCTGGGTTCAAATACTCACCCATGACATTGCCCGAGTAACCTTGGTCTCTTGGCACTGCCTCTCAGCCTAAACAACCTCACAGGGTTGTTGTGGGGATTAAATGAGGCAGGTCAGGAGAACAACCTTGCACTACCTTGAGCTCCTTCGTAGGAAAGGTGGGATATAAATGCAATAAATAAATAAAAATGGAGGCTGTTTTCAGACTTTCTCTACCTGACTACATATGGGAATATTTAGTTTGTACAATTATAATTGATTGGGAGGTATTGCGCAACAAACCTGCTTCTCCAAATGACCATACTTTTGTGATAAGACAAATCATGGGGAAATGTACGGGGAAGTGCAGCATAGGAATGCAGTTTGCAGTTAAAGGTCAAACTACTAATTCTCACTTCCTGAAATAACAGGCCAGCCAAAATGCAGCAATCCTTCAAGAGTTTCCTATCTGGTATGCCAGCTGAGACCCTACTTGCCCACACATTTGTCTTGCCAGAGTGGTACATGCTCTGTTATCTCCTGCAAAGCACTCTACGAGGCCCAGCTCTAGGGGTAGTCTCGGTGGCGCGGGATGCCAGGGCGCAGGGCCGGTAGGAGGGCGCTGCGCGGCAAAGCCACGCGGAAGCCGTGCTGCGCACTGCGCCCACCCACTAGGGTGGGGGCGCCGGAGCGATCTCTGCGCCACGGCACCAGGGCGCCCAACCGGCTTGAGACGGCCCTGCACTCTACATTTGAAGGTGACTCAGAAACTACACCAATCCAAAATGCGGCAACTAGACTGGTGACCGGGAGCAGCCGTCAGGACCATATAACACTGGTCCTGAAAGACCTACATTGGCCCCCAGTATGTTTCTGAACACAATTCAAAGTGTTGGTGCTGACCTTTAAAGCCCTCAACGACCCTGGCCCTGTATACCTGAAGGAACATCTTCATCCCCATCATTCAGCCCATACACTGAGGTCCAGCTCTGAGGGCCTTCTGGTGGTTCCCTCACTACAAGAAGTGAGGTTACAGGGAACCAGGCAGAGGGCCTTCTCAGCAGTGGCACCTGCCCCGTGGAATGCCCTCCCATCTAATGTTAAGGAGATAAAGACACCTGAAGGCAGCCCTGTATCAGGAGGTTTTTAATGTTCAACATTTTATTATGTTTTTATATGTGTTGGAACCGGTCCAGAGTGACTGGGGCAACCCAGCCAGATGGGTGGAGTATAAATATTGTTATTTGTGTGTAGAAAGGTCCCAGGTTCAATCCCTAGCATCACCAGGAAAGACCTCCGTATGACCCTTAAAGAACAAATGCCAACCAGTTTAGGCAATATTGAACTAGATGTATGTTTGATCTGACTTGGTATAAGGCAGCTTCTTATATACCTATTTTCCTAAGTGCACATGGGATTGGAACCTAGCAGTGCAATGGCATAAATTTCTACTCAGAAGTAAGCCCCATTGAGATAGGGGCATATCAGGGTCAGTTCAGAGGAAGCTGTTTCCCCAGACCACTCCCAGGCCAGTCACCAAGCAATGCCAAACTGTTGTTGTTGTTGTTGTTGTTGTTTAGTCGTTTAGTCGTGTCCGACTCTTCGTGACCCCATGGACTATAGCATGCCAAACTAGGTGTAGTAAATTAAGTGGGCGGATGGTGGGGTGGGGAGGAGGGCAACCATGGCAAGAAAACAGGTTGTATCCAACTAAGCCCTACTCAGAGTAGAAACCCCCCCCCCGGAAAGAATAGACCTAAATTCGTCATGTTCGTTAATTGCAATGGCTCTGCTCAAAGTAGGAATGATGTTGAATGCAACCCAAATACAGTAATATAAAAATTATTTCCCCTTGCCTTATGAGAGCCCAGCAAGTCTTTAGGAAGTGGTGGGTAATAATTCCTTCACTATGGACTGCCCCGCCTCTATTCCCATGACCTCCATTGGATTGCTTGACTAGTCACAGAAGGAGGTATATTTGATATGAGAGGGGAGGGCATGTCATAAAAAGAATTATTACAACCAGAATAATTGTAATGCACTGAATAGCAACAATCCCTCAACGCCTGCTTTCCCAAGTTTGCATCGTTAATTGACATCTCATTAAAAGATCATTAGGAAGCTGAAAATGAGAGGAGACACACATGCAAAACAAAGCTCAGGATGACAAAAAGGGCTGGAGTTTTGGCAATTATTATAGCCCAACCAAGTTAAATGTAGAAGGCAAAGTGATGAAGTAATTAAGAAAAGGTGAGTGAGCATTTGTAAATACACAGTCACGGACTCTAGTAAGTGTATTTACATATATAGTAGCTTGCAAATAAGTACACAGGTTGTTGAATTGAAAATGTTTCAATGCAGTCAAACCTAACAAGAAAGAAAATATGCTGAAATTAGCATACTTAGGGCACAGTCTATGTATTGAATTGGGTGGCAGTGGAAAGAGGGTATGTGGAAAGAGGTGAAGAAGTATCTGGAGACTTGGAACAGATTGAAGTTGTCATTTTACGGAAGAATCGCAGCGATTAAAATGAACGTATTACCTAAGATGTTATTCTTATTTCAGACAATTCCAATAATCAAGGGGACAGGACAATTCAGAGAGTGGCAGAGAATAATTTCAAGATTCATCTGGCAAGGGAAGAAACTCAGGATTAAGTTTAAGCTTCTAGTGGATAAAAAAGAAAGAGGTGGATTCTCTGTGCCAGATTTAAGACTATATTATGAAGCGTCCTGTCTCTGTTGGTTAAAAGAATGGATAACATTGGAAAATACTGATCTTTTAGATTTAGAAGGTTATGAGAACAGATTTGGTTGGCATGCTTACCTCTGGTATGAGAACGTTGAAGCACATAGAAGTTTCACAAATCATGTATTTAAAAGAGCATTATATGAAGTGTGGGAAAGAAATAAGGTGCTGTTGGAAAGAAAAACCCCATGGTGGATCTCGCCAGTGGAGGTTTTAACTGTTAAAAAAATAAATATGGAAGGGAGGATAATCACATATGAAGATATTTTGATGAAATCAGATAAAGGATGGAAATTGAAAACATATGATGAAATCAAAGAAGGGTTAACAGGTTGGTTACAATATCACCAGGTCAATGATGTTTTGTTGAAAGATAAAAAAGTAGGATTTGAAGACAAACGGTCCAAATTCCAGACATAATTGATGGGAGGCAGAGTGAAATTGTTGTCAAAAATGTATAATCTTTTGTTAGAATGGTATACTAAGGACGAAATGACTAAAGAAATGATGATAAAATGGGCAAAAGATTTTGGGCATAATATTGAGTATGACGCGTGGTTGAAACTATGGAATGAAACAATGAAATTTACTGCATGTACCGCCCTGAAAGAAAATGTTATGAAAATGATGTATAGATGGTACAGTGGAACCTCGGTTTATGAACACCTCAGTTTATGAATTTTCAGTTTATGAACGCCGCGGACCCATCTGGAATGGATTAATTCATTTTCCATTACTTTCGATCTGAAGAGAAACCAGAGTTTTCCATTACTTTCAATGGGAAAGTTTGCTTCAGTTTATGAACGCTTCAGTTTATGAACAGACTTCCGGAACCAATTACACCCATGCTTCAGTTTATGAACACTTCAGTTTAAGTACTCCGCGGACCCGTCTGGAACGGATTAATCCACTTTCCATTACTTTCAATGGGAAAGTTTGCTTCAGTTTATGAACGCTTACTCCGCGGACCATCTGGAACGGATTAATTCACTTTCCATTACTTTCAATGGGAAAGTTCGCTTCAGTTTATGAACGCTTCAGTTTATGAACAGACTTCCGGAACCAATTGTGTTCATAAACCGAGGTACCACTGTACTTAACACCAGTAAAATTATCCAAGATATACAGGACAAGTAGTAGAGTATGCTGGAAATGTAAAGAGAAAGATGGACAATTTTATCATATGTGGTGGTCATGTGAGATAGTGAAAAGATTTTGGGAAAATTTATATAATGAGTTGAAAAAAAATGTTTAAATATACTTTCACCCAAAAACCCGAGGCATTTTTGTTGGGACTAATGGGAGACGAGATTGCTAAGGGGGATCAGAGACTTTTTATGTATGCCACAACCGCGGCGAGAACTTTATTAGCCCAAAAATGGAAAACACAAGAGGTTCCAACTATTGAGGAGTGGCAGACAAAAATGGTGGATTATGCTGAACTGGCAAAGTTGACCTGTGCGATCCGAAATCAGGGAGAGACAAAGTTCCAGAGAGAGTGGGGTAAATTTACTGACTATATGAAGAAAAACTGTACAATTATAAAGACACTTGCAGGACTAAAATAAATCCTACAAACTGAGATCGAAGATTTACAAGGAACTGCGAGACAAGTCTAAAACAACAAAGCCATGTGAAGGGAGGGAGATCTCAGCTTGTGAGAGCAAAAAAGAGATGCGATGAAAAGGTTATGATGAGGACAATTGGTTTAATTG
Organism: Zootoca vivipara; assembly: GCF_965207765.1. Lineage (NCBI taxonomy): Eukaryota > Metazoa > Chordata > Lepidosauria > Squamata > Lacertidae > Zootoca > Zootoca vivipara. The sequence continues at coordinate 45,290,345 of NC_142585.1, read as the reverse complement.
TTGTGTGTGTTTGTGTTTGTGTATGTGTATGATGGGTTTTTTTGTAAGGTATAATTGCAAAAATGAATAAAAATTATCTTAAAAAAAAAGAATTGGGTGGCAGTGGCAGAAAAAGACTCCTCTTTTCAATGATTTTCCATTTCCAAATGATTGCTTGTGGCCCTTCTTTCAATGGTTTGTTTATGTACTATGTCTAAGAAAACATATTATTCCATTTAAAAGGGGAACTACTTAACCTTACAGGCACTAGCAAACAACCAAATCTGATAAGATACAGATTAGTTACTGCTTAGGGTCACAGCATCACCATCTCTTATTACTTATTTGCTTCATAAAATTTATACACTACTTGATTGTGGAAAAAAATCTCAAATTTGGGTTTTTTTATTTTAAAAAAGTGATTTATACACTAATTGGCTGGAGTCACTGATGGAGGAATGAAATTACGGGAAATAATGGATACCTAAACAGAAGCAGAGTGGGAAAATACTGGGTGTAGCTTCTCAATGTGATCCAGGAAGGACCTATCCAAACAAAGAGGCGGTTTTTTTCTACCTTTTATAAACATCTGTTTCTCAGCCCTGTGATTCTTGTGCAGTAGCAGTGTGTGGGCGTATGAGGACTTGGGATGACCTTATTATATACAGATTGCAATTGTTGTTATACTACAGCCAGACATGTTTTGCAGGGCTCGCCAAGAAGAGAGGACATTTTACTCAGGGCTGTCTTAAGCAGGGGTCCCCAGACTTACCCGCCTTCGGGCCGGAGGGCAGGAGAGTGCGCACGCAGTGGGCCGGAGGGTGGGGGAGTGCACACCAGTGCGCATGCACACACCCATTTACTGGCGCGGTGGCGTGCTTCCAGGCCGGAAAAATAGCCGAAAATTGTTTGTGCGCATGCGTATGGCCTCCCCCGACCCGGAAGTGCGCCGGAAATGACCTCTTCTGGGTCGGGAGAGGCCCATACGCATGCGCAGAAACGATTTTCGGCAAAATATTTAATATTTGGCAAGAATCTTCTCTATTTTGGTCAAATCCCCAAAGTGTTTCCAGCAAATGTTTCATGTGCCTATTGTCCCCCATTTGGTCTCACTTGGGTCCCAACGATGTTTGGTTTTCTCGGGAAAGCATCAAATAGGTTGAATCTCCAAATGGTTTTCTACAGTGGTTACAAATCCCAGAGGATGATATGTTAAAGTTCGTGCAAGTGAGCATGCAACATAATTACGAGCCAGGAGAGAATTTTTGGGAAACAACAGTTCTCATTCTCCGAATGTTCTTTGAGATAGCTCATAATTACCAGTTCATGAGAACATAAAAGAACCCTCCTGGATTATGACAAAGGCCCTTCTAGTCCACTATCTTGCTCTCACGGTGGCCAGCCAAATGCTGTAATAGGAAACCCACAAGCAGGATGCGAGTGCAACATCATTCTCCCTACTTTTAATTTCCAGCAACTGGTATTCAGAAGTGCATTACCCCTGACAAGGAAGATAGAATGTAGCCTTACTTTTCACAAATATGTGACATCCTCTGTTTAAGACATCCAAGTTGATGGCCACCATTACCCTTGTGGGAGCGAACTCCATTAACTAGCATAGCTATGCACTGGTTGAAAAAACTATTTCATTTTGTCTGTTCCCAGGTCTCCAGTGTTCAGCTTCATTGGATGTCCATGAATACTGTGTATGAGAGAGAACCTTCTCCTATCCCCTTTCTCCACACTACGAAGAAAAGAAGAAGCTGATTCTGAATTGAGCTGAAATCAGTACTTATTATGGAAATTACCCTGCAGCTCTCCTGCTCGAGATCCCTTTGCCACCTCTGAATGTGGCGGCAGATTTGAGGGGATAATAGTTTCAACTCAGGTCTATAATGATGACACTTCTGAAAACCAGAGTTACTTCTTGCTCAGTAGACCAGGCCAGTTCCCGAGATTGACATCTTTATTGTAAGTCGCTGAACTATGGGCACAAAGTGAGTGTGAATTCGACTTGAGGGAACCCACCGCACCTGAGGCAAACTTCTTCCTCCCCTTGTGTTTTGTGTATGTTTAAATGAGCCTTCAATGGATTTGATAGCTAGGTATTAGCTAGGTATACAGCTATGTAATTATACAGCAATTAAATTTAATAGCTTTGCTAGCAGCTCAGCAGTAGAAGAGTTTATCTAAGGTTTCTTTTTTTTTGCTGTGGGCTTATTAACCTTTTAATATTCTACCCATATATTTTTGTTTTACGTACATTTCTTCTTTATACACAGCCATAATAACCTAAATGAAGAGTCAAGATATGAATTCTCCACTCCAGTAAACACTTTTCACCAATATGCTGCCACTAAGCCTTCAAATTTCTGAAAGCAATGGCTTCTTAAAGGGAAGCAGTACTGTATTTTAAAAGGAAAAGGAGCCTAAATTTGCTGGTCTTTCAGCAGATCCAATAGACTAGCCCTGCTTCCCTTTTCTCTTTCTGTTGGAGGCTGATGGAATAACTGCTGTCAGACGACTGTAGATGGAGGGAGGGTTGGATGGAGCGGGCTTCTCAGCAGAGTATCTAGCAGTCCTGCTTCCCTTCTGTCTGGTGACAGCAGCTGAAGGAAAGAGCTTGATAGAGCTGGCTTTTCAGCAGAGCCCTGATGCCCTTCTTTCCAATCAGATGGCAGCAGCTGAAGGGAGGAGCCTGTCATTCCTGGCTTCTCAGAAGCTTTCTGTTCCATCATCTGCAGTAGCTTTCATCCTCTGGTTTATATACTATTAATGCTATATTAATAATTAAATCCATTTGCCCTCTTTGGCCGACAAATATTTATTCTTGTGACAAAAGGTGCTAAAATAAACAAAAAACCTTATTAGTCATACAATACACGTTGATTCAACCCATTTCCTAGGATATACCCATACAATGCAACACAAGATACCAAACAAATTACTGAACAAAGCTGGGTTGAGTTTTTCCATTCTGATGGTGAGAATTTGACTTGCTTAGGAAGGGCATTAGAAAGCAAGTGGAGCTCTCGCAGTCACGGAATAACCAACGGAATAACCAACACCAAGAGTTCAAGTGGGAGAAGTGTGACTCCCTCCCCACACCCCTCTCAATATGACGGATAAGATTGTTTAAAAACAAAAGTGGAGAGCAGCTGCTGTTAACAACACCATGCCTGCATTCAGATAGCACTTTATTTTATTTCCCTGAAGTTTCCCTACCTGATAATTTCTGTGTTTTATGTGATATTTCACAGGATGCAAAATTCACTTATAGCAACCAGTCCCATGCTGATTACTTCCAGAAAAAAATCATTTGCAACTGTGTTACCTGGCAAAATTGTGGGAGTTTTGCATTTTCATCTTCCTGTGACATTTGAGGCAATATTCTGGCATACCTGATGGGTAAATTTTGGGGGAACAGAAGCACACATGCACACAAACATGCCCAATGATATCCATTCTTTTGTCAAACTGTGCCAGCTGGTAGGAATGAAATCAACAACAGCAGCACACCACCAAAAAGTGAAAAACAACTCCTGGGACTTCTGGTTGATTGCAAAGCCATGAGCAAGCGGGATCCAGCCCTCAGGGGAGAATCCAGCTTTTTTTGGGGGGGATGGGTTTTTGCGTGGGTGCCGCAAGCCCCCCAAAACCTCAGAAGGAAGATCCTGAGGGCAGGCACCCAGTAGCGCCGAAAAGTGGTCTCTCCACCACCTAAAACACTCCTTTTAGGGGCGAGAAGATCGGCGAGATTGAGATGCTGGTGTGGGACGCCATTTTCTACTCCCGAGAAGCACAGCCTCAAGCTTACCCGGCACAGTGATTGATTCAGAAACAAAAGGAAACCTGGATTTAATTTGGTGAGATTGTTAAAAACTTTAATTGGTATTTATAATAATTCGGAAGGCAGTGGGGGTGGAAAAAAGGAGGCCAGCCCCATTGGGGATCAGATATTGGATGCACGATTTTCCTACGGAACAAAAAGCTAATTAATTAGCCTACAGCAGAAATATAAACTTTTTAAATACAGTTGCTTTGCGTTAGAAGATGATATAGACATTATACTTCCACTTGGATTGTGTAGAAGATGGTTGAAAATTCCATCTCTCTGACCCCCATGGGGAAATTTACGAGGCTGTAGAGGGGAGTATGCAGCCTCCCGAAGTCTCCCAAGGGTATGGGGAGATGCAGGCTCATCCACAGTTGCCCACTACCAGCTTCGACCTCGGAAGGAGGGAGAAGCTGGGGGCTCTGGGTGGTAAGCCCCCATGGGAGCCCGGATCCCCCGGACGCCATCTCTACAAGTGAAAACAGGCTCCATGACAAGAGAAAGATTGAATATAAGCCATGGACATGCTTCACACAAGGAAGAAAATGTATACTGCCAAGCTCAGCCACTGAGAAAACAAAAGATAACAGAGGAATGTAATCGGCAAGAAATGGTATGGGACGGACTGAAGGGGAGAGCAAGAACTTTATAATTCTGCTTTATTGTGCTTTACAATTCACTTAACAAAACTCTCACCTGAAGAACCGTAAATAACATTTATAAAGCAAGCGAGATTGGAAAGTGAGAAATTTACTGAATTAATATGGTCTTTTAAAATATATAAACTGTTGTGAATTGAAAACATAAATAATCAAAGTTGTATTCTTGGATTTGCTTGGAATGTGGTTGAGGATTCCTCAAGATATGGACATCAAAGAGAAGCTTTCTCATTAGGGGTTGGAAACTTGTCAAGAAACTTTTGAGTTATGACGCAGCTATAATTTAGAGTCCGCCATGTTGGTGATAAAGCCGGCTACGATAAAGCCGGCTACGACAAAGGGGGAGAGAGCCATAAATAAGACATTAGATGCGTGTTTACAGTTCTGGTCTAGAAAATTAGATGCGTGTTTACAGTTTTGGTTTCTCCCCTGGAAAGACTATATTGACTAGCGATCTGGAGCGATCTGGAGAGAAACATCACAGGAGCTTAAATATTTGATTTATGGGGACTGCTCGAAAGATGGCTGCTGCTGGCTGTGAGAAGGATCTTTGGATTTTTGGATGGACTTGGCAATATACCAAGATACGTGCGAAGAGACAGTGCTAATTTATAGAGGAATCATAGGCATAAATTCACACAGAAACATACACGTGGCAAGGCAAAAAACTGTTAATTGTCAGAATTCATGCACCAAATGGCAGCAAAACAATTGAATACGCCTCTTCCTTGCCCGGATGGGTGTATAGAGAAGGATGTGCCAGCAAGTGTACAGACTAGTCTACTGTACAAAGTTACAATTAAATTCTTTCCTCTGCCTGTTTTACTTCATACTCCACCCACCAATGGCATGTGGCCCTTGGAATGTGACCTGTGGGCTGAAAAAAGGTGCCCCCCCCGACTTGTTCTATGTGAAAGCTTTTCAGAGAACAACCCTCTTGTTTGGAGGAATCTCCTGTTTCAAGGGCTGTCTGATTCAAGTTTCCATGTCTCTTCGATGTTTAGAATAATGGAATCAAAAAATCTTAGAGGTGGAAGGGACTCAATGGTCATCCAGTCCAACCCCCTGCAATGCAGGAATCTCAGCTAAAGCACCCATGACAGATGGCCATCCACCACTTCTCGTGGGGGTCTGTTTGACTGCCGAACAGCTCTTCTCATCAGAAAGTTTTTCCTGATGTTTAGTAGGAATCTCCTTTCTTGTAACTTGAAGCTATTGGTTCAAGTCCTACCCTCTAGAGCAGGAAAAACAAGTGTGCTTCCTCTTCCATGTGAAAGCCGTTAAGATATTTGAAGATGACTATCCTATTTCCTTTCAGTTTCCTCTTTTCCAGGCTAAACATACCCAGCACACCTCCCAGGACACCCTGTTTCCTCCACACACTACTGCAGGCATAGGCAACCTTGGCTCTCCAGATGTTTTGGAACTACAACTCCCATGATCCCTAGCTAATAGGTCCAGTGGTCAGGGATCATGGGAGTCGTAGTTCCAAAACATCTGGAGAGCCAAGGTTGCCTATGCCTGCACTACTGCCTCTGTTTCCCTCAGTAGGGAGTCAACTATCTGGAGTCTATGGGCTGTGCCTTCCAAAGGCTGTTTGGAGTGTTCTGAGGTCTGCATCTGTTGTTCTTGAGTCTTCCCTCTTGTTTATTGGAGCTTATTTTGAATGGAAAACTGATTCTACCTTCTCATCTCTCAGGCTCTCTGGTACCTGAAGGATCCAGCAGTCCAGCCATGAGACAAGCAGTGGATGAAACAGGAACTCAGCTCTGAGCTGGTACGTAGCTTAGATACTTTAATTCAAACCCGAGAATTAAAATTAAATATCATTGGAGATGTTTGAACAGAGGTTGGATGGCCAGCTGCCAGTCATCCTTTAGCTGTGATTCCTGAATTGCAGCAGGTTGAACTAGGTGACTCTTGGGGTCCCTTCTAACCATACAACTGTGTGTGTGTGTGTGTGTGTGTGTGTGTGTGTGTGTGTGTATAACCAAGAAGGAAGAGCAGATGCCTTGAAAGTGCCCACCAACAGTTAGCAACTAGGGAGCAGACTGGGCAGGAGCACAGCTAGCAAAAATATTTTCTCTATTTTGGTTTGTATGTTTCTGTAGCAAAGTCTCCCATTTGCTTACTTAGAAACTTGCATGGAGATCATGTCCATAGGACACCCCCCTCCCCGCAAAAAAGCAGCCTTTCCATTAAATGCCAAACCCACCAGTTGGAAAACTCCTAACCCCCAGATCTGACTCATGGACATTCAGAATGTAGAATTTTTGGATGCCTCTAGTGAGTCAAGTGATTATTTGTTAGTGATTATTCCCGAAATAACTAGCTTGCTTTATGTAATGCCCAAGGAAGAAAATGAATCATATTATTTCCCTCCCCTTTCTGTGCTCCAGAGATTTGGACTGGAACTGACAATTTGTTAGAATCTCACAAAAGCTACTTTTGCTAAATAAATGCATAGCAATCACCCAACTTTGTCTCTCCAAAAGAGCTCTTAAAAAAAAAAGTTCAGGCTCTCCAGTTGCTGGTGCTGAAAGGAAGGGGAAAGAAGGCGTTTTGTCAACAAGCTTGTCATTTACATAGCAGTTAGATATTGCCATGTTGTCAGGAAGGAAATGTGTGAGGGAGGCTCCTCTAGAACACCCTCTTAACTGAAAGGATGGGAGGGGGCCTATTGGTACCCTGGGCCCTTCTCCTCCATCTCTGGCCCTGCAGCAAAGGCTTAAAGGGACACAGAAGAAAGCTCCCACATTTGACACTGCTTTCATAGGAAAGGGCTGTAGCTGATGCCAAGGAGGACATCCGTAGGCACATAATAGCTAGTGGGAAGTGGATGCAAAATGTGTTAGGGGAAATTGCTTGCAAACAGGGGCGTCTTAAGGTTATCTGGCACCATGGTGCAGGGCCCCCTCAGGCGCCCCCCCACCCCCCACGTTTGCCTCCAGGCGGGCAGCACCTTTCTCTCGGGCCCCTCTGCAGCCCACCTCGCTCCCCCCACACTGCCATGGTGTGCCTTCTGCTTCTTGCCCGCTGCAGGCAGGACCGACGACGGCGACGCTGGACTCGCGCTCCGCAGGGCAGAGCCAGGCGCAGCGGGCAGCTGGAGGGGGCGGCCTGATGGGCGGGGACACTGCCAGTTGTGCTCCGCCTCCGCTTCTGCCTGCTCGGCAGAAGTGGCTGCGCAGCGCTGCCGTCCAGGGAGCACTGGCTGCCGCGCCGATGGGAGGCTCACAGCCGGCTTCCCTGTAACGGCACCCGCAGCCCGAGAAGAGGCGGGTGAGGGCGGCGCTGCCGGCGGGGCTTAAGGTGGCTCCTCCAGCAGGGAGGAGGCTCTTGGCGCGGCATGGTGGAGGTGCCCTCCAGAACTTGCCGCCGTGGTGCCTTGCGCCAGTAGCCTCTATGGCTAAGACGTCCCTGCTTGCAAAAATGTGTACATCAGGCAAAGTTGTATACAAAATAATATGTTAGGCACTGCTCTAAGCATGCCCTATGTGCAAGGTGAATTTGCCCAGCAGTTGGGGATTCAGAGAGTGTTGACATGGATGTAGCCATGATTTTTGTTGTTGGGGGGGCAGGATTTTTGTTGTGGGGCAGAACCGAGCTACCTGGTTAGCTAAAGGTAAAGGGACCCCTGACCATTAGGTCCAGTCGTGACCGACTCTGAGGTTGTGCGCTCATCTCGCATTATTGGCCGAGGGAGCCGGTGTAAAGCTTCCAGGTCATGTGGCCAGCATGAGAAAGCTGCTATTGGCGAACCAGAGCAGCACACGGAAACACCGTTTACCTTCCCGCCAGAGTGGTACCTATTTATCTACTTGCACTTTGACATGCTTTTGAACTGCTAGGTTGGCAGGAGCTGGGACCGAGCAACGGGAGCTCACCCCGTTGCAGGGATTCGAACCGCCGACCTTCTGATCAGCAAGCCCTGGGCTCTGTGGTTTAACCACAGCGCTACCTGCGTCCCTAGCCACCTGGTCAGCTAGTTAAGTATTATTTATTTATTTACTTCATCTGGGGGGAGATGCCCCCCTTCTCCTCTCTGGCTATGCCCATGAGTGGTGAGAAGGCAGTGTCCAGACTCTTCGTAGTGTTCCATGAGATCACACAGGACTGGAACCGTCTTGTGGCATCACATGAAAGGGAGGAGAGGAGGAGGACTTTCTAAGGCCTCACACATGAGTGTTTGGGGTTGTTTTGCCTTGTAAGCTTCCTATGCTCACTCTCTTGGTTTGAGAGCCTCATGGGGTTATTTGGGTCACTGGTTGACAGGGCCAGAAAGGATTCCCCCCTGCCAATATTAATCAGCCCTTAGTTGTGGTTGTTGGGTTATTTTGCCTTTCTCTTCATGGTAGAAAAGCATGGCAAGGGGGGGACCCCATAAGGGGCCCGGGGGTGGGGTAGGATTGCCTCAAGGCATGCACTAAACTTAAGTAGAGCCTCTGCCTGGCTGGTTTCTCCCCACACACTGGTTGCTCAGTTGGGCCCTAGATGCGGCTGCACCATGCCAGGGTTCAACACTGGCCAACTTCCATGGGGTGGGATTTGGGGTGCTTGCTGTTTAATCAATAAAGTGGTGGCTTGATTCCACTCAACACTGGCATCCAGTTTCAGTTATTTCCACCACATTCACGAGCAAGAAACATGCACCTTTAGATTTTTCTTTTTTAAAAACAAACAAACACCACACTGATAGGTGTGAACTGAACGAAAAAAAACCAGACATATTGGAAAAACCTGAACTGACATATTTACCCATCCCTGCTTTTAACTCTCATGTTCCTCTTTGTCCATTATTTCTAACTAGCCTGAATAGCTCAGTTGGTTAGAGTGTGGTGCTTATAACGCCAAGCTTGAAGGCTTGATCCCTATATGGGGTATCTACATATTACTCCATAGCAGTGGGTTGGACTAGATGATCTTCAGGCTCCCTTCCAACTCTATGACTTTATGATTTCTCCACCAGCAAGGGTTAAGGCTCAAGATGGCCTGGATACAAAACAGCTGACTGCTCAGCTGACTGGGCCAGGAGCAGTATTGGGTACCAAACAGCCAGGGGTCAAGATCCAAGTATTGTCAGATGGATTTGCAACATAGGAAAATAGGGGTAGTGAATCTGAGGTCTGGGGGCCAAAGGCAGGTCTATGTGATGCTTAGGAGTCTCCCCTCCCCAGTAACACCTTCTCTTCCTAGGCTGCACCTCTCACCAGCCCTACTTCACACCTTCCTTAAGTGCTTTTGCCTGGCTAGAATCTCTCCCTGAACTCTGATAATGCTTCTCACTTGCCTGGGTGGAGGATAGATAAGTGGGTGGGTGTGAGTGTCGGAACTAGCCTACTGTGCAAAGGCAAAATCCACATTTGCTGCTCTACCCAATTTTGTTTCTGGTTGTGCCCAGCACTCACATGTGGCCTCTGGAAATTGTCCATATGGGATGCAGCCCTTGTGTGCAAAGGGGATTCCTCATAGTTGTGTTAAGACTTACATCCGCTCCAATTGCCTCCCCTCTCCTCCTGTGAATCCAAGGAAAGTAGAAATCAAATCGGCAGCTTTTGTGGCACAAGCGTCGCCTTTAGTAATGAATAAAATGTGCAGCAAGAGGAGTGATGGGAACTAATTACTGCCAGGTTCTTGGCGTGCGTTCAGCTGAGGCAGGTAACTCAGCCAAAGCAGGATTTATCAACTACAAACATTGTGTGTTTCATTATAAAACCAAGTCATTTGTACTCAGATTTAGAGGGAAACTAAGACCCCTCTATAATAATCCTTGTTGGTATGAAATGCATTTTGCAAGACAGAGCAGGTATCACTGTCTCTCTGCATTCCCGAACATTGCTCTTTCTTTTTCATCTTCCTCTTGCCAGGTTAACTCCCCACCCCCACCCCCTTTTTATTTTCAAGCCAATCTCAGCTCAAAGGTGTTAATTTGTAATGAAGAAGCATCAACATTCACTCTCCATCTATCTCTTTTATGGATTTGACTTTGAATATAGATATGCTGCTTACCCAGTTTTCCTTAGTAACTGCAGAGTCTTTCCCACATACCAAACCAAAGTTCTCCATTAGCTTACTTGTTCTAAAGCTAGTAAAATGGACAAGAGTTACTAAGACATGATAAAGGTTATGTAAGTTTTGCCCTTGTTTTCCAAATCCCAACTTCCACTGTGCTTCTAAATCTCTCAGAATTGCCCCTTAAGAGTATAAGAAGATGCCTTATAATGAGTTGGACCATTGGGCCACTGACCAACAGCAGCTCTCTGGGATTTCAGGCAGGTGTCATTTCCTGCCCTACCTGGAGTTTCTAGGGATTGAACCTGCAGTCTTCTGCATGCAAAGCAGATGCTCTACCACTGAGCTATGACCAGGCACTTAAATTGCCAGATGCAAAGTCTTTGCAAAGGATTTAAGTAAAGCCCTCTTGGATCAGACCAAAGGCCCATCCAGTTCAGAATCCTGTTTTCACAGCAGCCAACCAGATGCTTCTGGAAAGCCTGCAAGCACATGCTCTCCCTACTTGTGTTTCCTAACTATTGGTTTTCAGAAAAATGGAGGCAAAACAAAGCCATCATGGCAAGTAGCCATTGGTAGCCTTGATCTCCATGAATTTGCCTAATCCTCTTTTAAAGCCATGCAAGTTGGTGGCCACCACTACCTCTTGTGGTAGGGAATTCCATAGTTCAACTATACAGTGTGAAGAAGGCACTGTATTTTGTCTTTCCTGAATCTTCTAAAATTCAGCTTTGTTGGACGGCCTTGAGTTCTAATATTATGAGAGAGATGGAAAAGCTTCTCCCTATCAACTTTTTTTCACACAGGCCAAAGACTGCTACTTTTGATAGTTCCCGGCTCTGGTGACAGAGGCAGGAGGAGCTACTGGAGGAATCCAGAGGTGTTAGAATCCTCCTCTCCACTCAGAATCCCACTGTTAGGCCCCAGGCAGCAACCTAATCCCAGAAGATGTGGCAATGCATCCAAGTTGCATGAATTTTAAAAAGGATCAGACAAAGGAATGGAGGATATCTTTGCCAATGGCTACCAGCCACAATGGCTTTATTCTACCTCCACTGCTGAAGGAAGTATGCCTTTGAATACCATGTGCTGGGAATTGCAAGTAGGGAGAGTTGCTGGATCTATGACCTGGGAGAACAGAGTTTGAATCCCTACTCAGCCATGAAGCTCACTGGGTGACCTGCTGGGCGAGTCACTGCCCCTCAGCCTAATTTACCTCAGAGGATTGTTGTGAGAAAATGAGGGAGGAGGCAAACCATGTACACCTTCTTGAGCTACTTGGATAATATAAAAAGTGGTATATAAATAGAATAAATAAACGAAAAGCAAAATAATAATTTTTAAAGCTGGCAAGAACCATAACTGTGATTTACCAAAGAAAGGGAACAAGAAATGAGGACACTCCCGCTAAAAAAAAAAAATAGGGACCACTGGTGTGTGTCCATTTTATTCTGCTTCATTCTTCTTTCAAACTGCATGAAATGCAGAAGGCTTGTTAGAGGCCATCTCAGAGGCTGGAACCTCTAGCCAGGAAGAGTGTAAGGGGTGGGGGGAAAGAGTGCATGCAACAGACTAACAGAGCACATTTCTTAACATCTTGTTTGTTTGCGGGCATCTCAGGACAAAATGAGACATAACTCAAGGGGAATGGTTGACCTTTAACTGAACTCTGTGGAAGCCCTATTTTGCTGACTCTCAGCAAATAAAAATTATTAACCGGAGAAGTCCCCCGCCCCCAGAAAGAAAAGGCAGGAAGGATGCCTAAAAGTGTCTGCTCCACACTGGCCTAGGAGAAAAACCCTGATCTTTGACCATTACCATGGTCTGATGTATGTTCTGCCATGGTTTGATGTATTGGAGCCTTCAACTATGTGTGGGTGGGTGGGTAGGATGCAGGCCTTTTCTTCAGGCAAGCAGCACCACAACCTTTGTTGTTGTTGTTGTTTAGTCGTGTCCGACTCTTTGTGACCCCCATGGACCAGAGCACGCCAGGCCCTCCTTTCTTCCACTGCCGCCCAAAGTTTGGTCAAACTCACGTTAGCAGCTTCGAGAACACTGTCTAACCATCTCGTCCTCTGTCGTCCCCTTCTCCTTGTGCCCTCCATCTTTCCTAACATCAGGGTCTTTTCCATGGAATCTTCTCTTCTCATGAGGTGGCCAAAGTATTGGAGCCTCAGCTTCAGGATCTGTCCTTCCAGTGAACACTCAGGGCTGATTTCCTTCAGAATGGATAGGCTTGATCTTCTTGCAGTTAAACACATCTGGGCCTGGTTAGCGCCTGGATGGGTGACTAGATAAATACTTTTCTCTATTTACTTTCTCCACAACATGCATAATATTATAAACTTCTATCCTGTCACCTCTTACTTGCCTTTTCTCTAAACCAAAAATCTCACAATGTTGTAAACCTTTCCTCATAGGAGAGTTGCTCCACCCCCTTTATCATTTTGGTTGTTCTTTTCTTACTCTTTCCCATTTCTACAATATCCTTTTTGAGGTGTGGTGGCCAGAACTGTACACAGCATCTTCCAAGTATGGTAGGACTGTTGATATGCATGGTGCTGGCTGATGGGAGTTTATCTTGGAGGGTACCAGCTTGGCAAAGGCTGTTCTGATGTTCTCCACTGAACTCATGCTCAGCTAGACTGTGCTGCCCCTGTGACTCTTTACTGCTGGACTAGATAGGGCATATGACAAATGTGAAACAGCCCCCCATACCAAGCTCTAATTTGCTAGTGTGGTTTTTTTTTGAAGGCTAAACAAACCCCAACATAGTTGGCCTCAGTTCCATGTGTCACTTGGGTCTAATTGGAGTCACAAAGGAGTCGCATGACAGCATCGTTTTCCTTGCTCAAAGAAAATCCATTCTTAGTACCATGGAGAAATGCGTTTTTAGAAAGTCAGAAGAGGAGCAAATTAGAAGAGAAAGATAGAGGAAAGGATGCCAGGTACAGGCGGTGAAGCAAATAATAAGAGTTGGAGGCGAGCTAATAATATTTCCAAATGGGAAAGTGGGACAAAAGAAGAAGAGAGCCTTTGGCTTCCAAGATGAAAGTTAAAAGCTTTGTATTCTCTTATTCTAAATGCATGTAGAAATAAAAACACCAGGCAATTTATATGGCCCCCTTTTCTTGTTTACATCAGGGGTTTACAGCAGGGGTGGGGAACCTCAGGCCTGGGGGGGGGGTCAGATACAGCCCTCTAGGCCTCTCTATTTCCCCCTTAGGACTTCCACAGGCCACAGCTCTTTTCCAGGCCACATCACTAATTTTTCTTTATTTCACATTCTCCTTGAGTACTTTTACTCTCTTGGAATGTGTCCTTGAATTCTGAAAAAACCTTGTGTCTTGATGGGGACAGGGTGGTGTGTGTGTAGAAATTAGCAGAAAGGCAAAACTGACATTCAGTGCTCCCTTCACTTTTACCTCTGGCCTCAGTTGCACAGAAGGGAATGTGTCCCTCAAACTGAGAAGGGTCCCTCGCCCCTGGGTTCAAGCAATTCGTAAGAACAATTGTTGTTGTTTAGTTGTTTAATCGTGTCCGACTCTTCGTGACCCCATGGACCATAGCACGCCAGGCACTCCTTTCTTCCACTGCCTCCCGCAGTTGGTCAAACTCATGTTCATAGCTTCGAGAACACTGTCCAACCATCTCATCCTCTGTCATCCTTTTCTCCTAGTGCCTTCAATCTTTCCCAGCATCAGGGTCTTTTCCAGGGAGTCTTCTCTTCTCATGAGGTGGCCAGAGTATTGGAGCCTCAGCTTCAGGATCTGTCCTTCCAGTGAGCACTCCAGGCTGATTTCCTTCAGAATGGATAGGTTTGATCTTCTTGCAGTCCATGGGACTCTCAAGAGTCTCCTCCAGCACCATAATTCAAAAGCATCAATTCTTCGGCGATCAGCCTTCTTTACTACATTGAGTTTTATGGGTGTTCTGTTGGAGACATTCATGGATTTTACCTAATGAATGTATCTGGGACTAAATTAAAAAAGACAATATGCTAACCTTCTGCCTATATCTTTAAGCTGCTCTTCAGGGAGAGCATCCTATCGAGCAGTTGAGGTAATTCTGATGCTGACTCACAGCCTTGTATCAACCCTGAGATCTGGCTTCCATCAGCTGGTAACTTCTGAGTGTATGAATAAAATGCACCACATCATTTATTTAATGTATTTTATAGATAGCTTTTAGTGGTATGACCTCATAAAACCAATAAACAAACAAGAGTAAGTCAGGAAATAAAGGTACAATAGCCATATTAGCAAGCATATGGAATATTTTAAGAAAATGCTCCATAGTAGACTAGCTAATTATGATTTCAGTTAATTGAAGAGAAAGATCCATTTTGAGGATACACAGAGAGGGGGGGAGAGGAGAAAGGCTAGATAAGACATATATATGAAAGGCTAGCTAAGGCTGTGAAGGCTAACAACAACAACAACAACAACAACAACAACAAAACAATAACATATTTCTTATACCCTGCCCACCTGACTGAGTTGTGCCAACCACTCTGGGCAGCTTGCAACACAAATATAGCATCAAACATGAAAAGCTTCCCAAATAAGGTCTGCCTTCAGATGTCTATGAAAAATTGTATAGTGTTTAACTCTTTGACATCTGCCGGTAGGGCATTCCACAGGGCAGGTGTGACTATTGAAAAGGCCTTTTGCCTGGTTCCCTGTAGTTTTAGTTCTTGCAGTGGGGAAACTGCCAGAAGGCCCTTGGAGCTGGATCACAGAGTCTGGGCTGAACAATGGAGGTGGACATGCTCCTTCAAGTATACTGGGGCTGAAGCCATGTAAAGATCAACACCAACACTTTGAATTGTGCTCAGAAATGTACTGGGGAGCCAATGCAGATCTTTCAGGACTGGTGTTATAAGCTGAACAAATGCCAGCAAATCCCCCTTCTCCTTCTCTTCCTACCTAGGCATTTTTATATGGTGTTGTTTTGAAACATTTTAAAGACTGGCTGTCTAGCTTTCTTAAAGTGTGGTTTGAATTCTGGAAGAGTCTGATGTGGGTCAGATTGTCCAAACCAATCCAGAGCTGCCCCAACCCATTTCAGATGGGGTGGGTGTTTGATTTGGACTGAATCAGTCTGTTTTGGTTTGGGACCTGTGATTTGTCTAAACTTAAGCCATTATACAGCACTAGTTTATTTAGTGTTGAAATCTACCAACTTCCTTCAAATATTATGCAGGTAGCGATGAATGAATTTGTCAGTTTGTTAGGTCTGATATGATATGAATTGGTCTGTTCAAATAAATTCTTTCTCAGTTTCTGTTTTCATAGCATAAGTTTAGGGCAGCACATCAGTTTGCAATTGATGATGATGATGTCCTCCTGAACATTCCTGAATATTTCCAGGTGTATTTTCCTGAATATACACAATTTTAGGCAAGCAACTTCCTCTAACATTTGGTTGGAGAACTGCATGATAATGATGCAGGAGAGAGACTGTGAGCAACAAACTGGGAGGTGTGTTTCTAGGACCAAGGTGAAACTTTATTTTTGCTATCGCTGAGAGGTGTGATTTTGATGTAATCTTGTTATCTTTATAGTCCTGAAATGTTGCTTTTTGCATGTTGTTGCATCTGCTATTATGTCAATATTTTATTATGTTATGATGAAATTGTACTGGCAGTGGTTGATTCTGATATATTTTCCTGTTTATTGTAAGTAGCTTTGATTTGAGCATGATTCATTTTGTGGAAAAGCCACATATGAATGAAATCATGAATGAATGAATCACAAAATTCAGAAAAGTGTGAAATTTGAAGGATAGTATCTGGTTCATGTTTTGGTTTCGTAGTGTGAATTGGGTAGGTTTAAATTAATAGGCAAACCAATTTTCTTCCCCATCCCTATATGGAGTCTTCTTCCCATTAGAAAAAAAATAGAGGGGGGCATGTGCTTTAATGAACATTAATGATTTCCTGGTGAGCTGAATGATTTGATCAGGATTCAACTAGAGAACTGCACAATGCTATTACCTACATGCAGTGTTTTTTCCCCTAAAAAATGTTTAGGAGTACTCTCATTTTGACTTAAGAAAACCACCATTTTATAGTTCAAATTGGGGAAAATAAATACAGTAAATGGACAAAAGTACAAAGATTCACAAAATGTTTAGGGGATGCATACCCCTGCTTCCCTCCCCCCGAAAAAAAGCTCTGCCTACGTGGGTTTTATTCTGCTACAAGAGACTTAGGAATCAAGCTTCGGTGAGATTAAAGCCAATATTTCCTTTTAATATTGTTCTCCCCTTCCCCTATATTCACTTTCCCCTTATGTAGGGGAAAGACAACAACTCAGTGGTAGAGTGGGTGGCTTCTAGCCTCAAAGGCTACCCAAAATCATACAGTGTTTGCTGTTATTAGATGTGGGAGGCCCATTGCTCAATACTAAAGCACACACTCTAGCTGGCACATAAATACAAACAAACATGTCACCAACAGTTCAGATTGACCTTCACCACCCCAATCATATAAAATGGCAGGTTGTGCACTGTCTAGTAGTTATTGCCCTCACATTCATGGGTCTGCATTCACATTAGTGACAAGATATATATGCCCCCTTTCTCTTGAAGATCTCCATTTTATGAAGGGCCTAGGGAGGGTTGGAAAGCTGGGGGGGAAATAGCATACTTAGTAACTCAAAATGACAAATCATTCTAACAGGGATCCCCAAAGAAAAAAAAATGGAGACAAAATAGGAACAGTGATTTACTGGGAGAATTTTTGGTATTAAAAAAGGAAAAGAAACCCCCCCTTCCTTGTTTGCCACAGACATTTTCTTAACTTTCTTTGAGTCAAAGCAGCCCAAGAGAGTTTATATGGAGAAGGATAGTCAGAGTGATGTGAAAGACACTCCACAGAATGGACAGCATCTGGAGGAATAATTTAATTGTGGAAGGCATGCTGAGAAATACAATTTCCATAAAAAGAATCTATAAAAAGAGTCTGGGGGAAAATATATCAGCACTAAACTGTTTGATCCTTAACAGAAAAGAAGGAGCAAGTGAAGGAATTACATAAGGGGAGATAAACAGCTTCCTGAACAAAGATAATTTTTTACATATAACAAAATCAGCATGCAGTGCAGCCCCATACATGTCTACTCTGAAGTCTCACTGAGTTCAAGGGGGCGTACATTTGGGTAATTCTGAAAATGTTTATGTGGAAGTTGAGGTGAAATTATAACGCAGTGGCAGAGCACATGCCCTGCATACAAATGACTCCAGGTTCAATTCCTGCCAACTCCAGTTAAAACAGGGGATGGGAAATATCTGGCCTGTAGGTTGAATGCGGTCCTCAAGGCCTCTCTTTCTAGCTCTCAGGATCTCCCTAGGACAGGTAAGGGACCATGAGGGAGAGTTGAAGTTCAGTGGTTTGAAAGGGAGGCTATTGGTTAATGTAGAGCAGGGGTCAGCAAACTTTTTCAGCAGGGGGCTGGTCCACTGTCCCTCAGACCTTGTGGGGGGTCGCACTATATTTTGAAAAAGAGAGAAGAAGAACGAATTCCTATGCCACACAAATAACCTAGAGATGCATTTAAAATAAAAACACACATTCTACTCATGTAAAAACATGCTGATTTCCAGACAGTCCGCAGGCCGGATTGAGAAGGCGATTGGGCTAGATCTGGCGCCTGGGCCTTAGTTTGCCTACCCATGACCTAGAGCTCCAAAATTATCTTCTATTGCTATTACTGACAGGCAGATGCTAATGTGTGGGGATCTGCTCTTTAGATATATTAACTGAAGGTTGCACATTGAAGGTTGCAGGTTTGTGCCCTCTGAGCCTGCAGGAACAGATTTGACTTATGGGTGGATGTATGCAATGCAGACTAGCCCACATGTCCCCTGTGTTAAATTGCAGGCATAGTGCACTCTCTTCTATGTCAGAGGTGAGGAACCTGTGGCTCCTGAGATACTGTTAGACTCCAAGTGGCACCATCCCCGGATACTGACCATGCCTACTGGCGCTGATGAGAGTTGGAGTGCCACAGGTTTCCCAATGCCTGCTGAGCAGAAGTTATAATACTAGGAACCACCCAATAAAGTTGACTGTTTGAAAATTCCGAACAAACAAAATGAAATGTGTCTTCCCACAGAGCATAGTTAAAGTATGGAATTAGCTCTGACAAGAGGCAGTGATGGTCACTAACCACATGTTACCTGCCTTTAGTCTGTGTCAATAAATTGTTTTTACATATGAAATTGTTGTATGTGGTGCTCATGTTTTTGTTGTTAAATCACATGATTATGTTTTACAAAAAAACTATTCATAAATGGAATTACGTGAATTAATGAATGCATATGTTTAAAACAGAACAACGGAGGAAACTTACTGCATCCATTAAAGTTTAGAAGAATGACCATGTAAACAAGAACTTCAAAACTGAGGGAGAAATTCTCACGGGGAGAATCTTGGAAGCTTCTTTATCTGTGTTAGCCAAGATAATTAGGGAAATGCTTATGTTCTTCTACCTAGAATATTTATTAAGCAGAGGTGAACAGCCTTCCCAACAGTGAGAGACACAATTAGGCATATTGCAAACTCTGCAGGTGAAATCTGATCTTCTTGGCCCAGAACAATGTATTTCTATTTTGCTCATCTCAAGTTCATCCAGTTCTGATTCCATTGCCACTTCCCCCTTGCCATCAATTGTTTGCATCAGTTGAGAAAGGTTTCATGAGTGTGTTAGAGGAGACTTCCTACTTGTATGATAGCCTTTTCCCTGGAAAGTGAGAAGTGGCTTCCAGGTGTCCATGTCTGAAAACTATATACACAGATAAGGCTGACCTTACAAAGAGCATTACCTTGGCCTATGGGTAACCAATGTGGCACAAATGTTGTTACTCCAATACCCACCATCCCTGATCATTGCCCATGCAGCTTGGGAATGATGGGAGATATAGTCCAACAACATCTGAAGGTAACACATTGGCTACCCCTAGTGTAGGCAATTAAATGCAGGGACTGCCATTATTCTAAATATATATGTCCTTGTTTATTTATAAAACAGGATGTATCAAAAAGGTCATAAGTAAGGATTGATAAAAAAAGCCAGGCAGATCAGCAAAGTGCTGATATGTGTGTCTGATTCATCTTCTAGTCACATATCTTTTAAACCCTTTTCTCTCTCCCTTGCTTTCCTTTTTCTCTCTCCCTTCAGGTTACATGATTACTATATCAGTCTGGAACGTAAGTATGTCAACAAGACCGGGCTGAGCTGGTAGTTTTCCACATTAGGCATCAAGATAACATGCAGACTTGGCATTCTGCATGAGATTCACTCTGATACATCAAATAAGAGTTCCTCTGGTTCTCCTTGGAGACCATGATTCCGTCTTAAATGGCTAAATACGAGGTGGGCAGTCACTTGGACCATCTGACATCTTTCACAAGTGTTTCATGCAAGATAGCACTACATCAAGGGCTCTGTTGTTGTTGTTGTTGTTTAAAAAATTATTTATGATTTTCAGTTATATTCATTTCTATAGTTTTACAGTCGTTTTAACATTTCAAAACTCGACTTCTTCCTTCCTCTTTCTGCAGTTCCTTAAATTTATTTTTTATCATTTCCTGCATATTCTAAATTGCCTTAAATTATTCTTTTATTCATCTACTTTATTTATATACGCTTATGAAGCTGCAGGTTATTGCAATAATCCTGAAAATATCCTTATCTGTTTACAATTTGTTTATAAATATTCAATAAACCAAAGGGCTGTTTTTGTTTGTTTGTGTGTGTGTGTGTGTGTGTGTGTGTGTGTGTGTGTCCCATTATTATTGTGCCTTGCATTGAAGAGGAGAAGGTACCAATGTTCTAATATCATTGCAATCAGGTTCAGATTGGTACACACTTGCCAGGGAGCATGTGCATTGAGTTCAATAGATCTTACTTTTCATTAGACATATACAGGTTTGCACTGCAGAACTTGATTCGTTTGATCGTTTGGGTCAAACTCCAAACTTCCAGACTACAGAGGTTCTTGAGCTCCTCCTCACTGCCTCACACACCAGCAGGATCTTTGAACAATAGGAGATATTCACTGCACAGCCTTCTCTGTGCCACAATACCTAGTCACAACGGAGCAATTAAAGGCAATTATGGTGCATTTTATATAACAGGACAAATGGATTGCAGCATTAAAGTCTTTGAAAATCTCCTATGAAAGCAGTAATAATGTACTAATGTATTAATCCCCTTAATCCTGTCAAACTTCCAAAGTATTGCTGTTTTAAAGAAAGAACAAGAAGAAAACAGCCTGACAGGAAACCTCAGTGCTAACTGAAGCAATGAAAGCTACCCCCCCTCTCTCACACACACACGGTGGGGGGGGGGGAGAGTTAGATCTTACTGCTTACCTGTTCCATGGGACTTTCCGCAAAGACAAAGGGTTCTTTTGGAAAGCACTGGAACATGGGGGATCCTGTAAGATAGGAAGTTGCTTGTCCCAGGGTTCCCCGTTAAAGGGGTCTTGAGGGGAGGCATTGGCCATACGCCAAGAGGTTGTCATTGCTCTTCCCTCCAGCGGTGGCGAAACGGGGGGGGCGGGCGGGCTCTCTGCTTGAACATATGTTCTCCAGAGCCAGCCCAATCCCCGCACATTCTGGATAACCCTGATGTCTCCCAGATCCCCAGCTGGGGGCTGAGAGGGATAAACGCCCAATGCCTGAGCCAAGGTCTCCCTACACCTGAAATGTAATAAAGTTGTGGCCAATTTTAATCCCATAGCACATTGTCTTGAGTCATTATTCCGCTCAGGGTCGCCTGGGGTTGGGGACGACGACGACTCCGCCTGTCCACACAAACAGAAAATGTAAATAGTTTCAGGGTCCCTTGCACCACATTGCTAATGCCTTAGGTCTGGCTGTGTTAATGTTGAAACTTGATAGCTGTTATTTTGTCATGTAAATCATATTTAATATAATGTTATTTTATTGTGATAGGCATTTTAGTTTTGGTCTATGGATAGCTGGGTGAGACCCCCTGGGAGTTTGCAACTGAAGAGCTGTATACAAATGTTTTCCATAAATCATGACATGAGTTGAATCGGTACCCCCACTCCCACCCTCTGAATCTGCCCCACCACCCACCCACAAGTCCTTGCCAATTACCATATGTCTAACACATTAGTGTGGCAGGATCCAAGGAGAGAGCATGTGCTAAAATCAAAGTGCCCCCACCCCCACCCAAGGAAAATTAGCTCTAACTAGTAAGGGGTGTAGTTCACTGGATGAGAATCTGTTTTGCACACAGAAGTTCCCTGGTTTAATCCACCAGGTAGAGCTGACAGTGACACATGCCTTAAACCCTGGAGAGCCCCTGCTAGACAATGTAGATATTTCTGAGCTAAATGGACCAGTGATCTGATTCCATATGAGACAGCTTCTTATCCTCCTAAGTGCTGGACATCTGAACAGCCTTGCAGGAGTGAGCCAAAGGGCTCTCCAGGTAAACACCTCATTTTCCACCATGGCCATCTAGGTAACAACAAAGCCAGTCGTGCTCCATATGGTGCTTCGGATTCTAGAGGTACCATACAGCTTCTTATACTGGTAAATTACTACATTTACAGTATATACAGCCTTTCCTCAATGGAGCTGAAGGTTTAATACATGGTACTCCCATTCTCCATTTTATCCCTACAACAACCCTGTGAGGTAGGT
Source organism: Zootoca vivipara (assembly GCF_965207765.1). NCBI lineage: Eukaryota > Metazoa > Chordata > Lepidosauria > Squamata > Lacertidae > Zootoca > Zootoca vivipara. Next base: position 45,268,174 of record NC_142585.1, on the reverse strand, counting down.
TAGCCTAAGAGATGGTGGCTGGTCCAATGTCTTCATAGCTGTGTGAGGATGTGAACTTTGGTCTCCCAGGTCTTAGTCTGACACACTAACAAGCTCAGTACATCAACCATAGGAGCCATTGGGTGGCATTCAACTTAGTTCTACGAATAAACCCACTGAAATTAATGACCTCAGCCATGCCCATTGTTTTCAGTGGATCTACTCTGAGTAAGAGCAGCATTGGATCCTACCCATTGAGAGTCCTGGATTCTGTTGCAATGCATGCATGCGCACACACAAATATTAAGGTCATTATTGATTACAGCAATTTTGTTTTAATTGGCGCTATTAATGCTCTTTTTAGGTAACGGAACCAACAGATCAGAACACAGTGACTTTGAAAATCCCTTGTGAAAGAAGGAATAATGCTTTAATGTATTAATCCCCCTTAATCCTGTCAGACTTCCAGAGAATTTCTACACAGGCTGACAGTCATAGCAGCAGCAGCTTTTCAAAGAGTGGGTGTCTCTCTTTCTCTCTCTCACCTCCGTGTAGCTCTACATGGTTCTTAAAATATCTCTTAGATATTTTTTTGGCAATAGCTGGGATGATGATGTTGAAGGGGGTAGCAAATTATAGTGAATTCGGAAAATTTGGAACCTTAATCTTTGTTAAAGGGGGCAGGGTATATAGGCAGCCTCATCAGGCTCAGGCACTCTTAGTGGTGTTCTATGTTCCTGAGGCCTGTCATATGTCCATCAATAGCAGGGCCTTTCATTTGGCAGGACCTGCCCTTTAGAATGCACTCTCAATGAACAGCAAGCAGGCACCTACAACACTGGTGTTGCCTGGAAGGTGATCCAGCTATGACAAACAGGTAAAGGTAAAGGGACCCCTGACCATTAGGTCTAGTCGCGGATAACTGGGGTTGCGACACTCATCTCGCCTTACTGGCTGAGGAAGACGGCGTACAGCTTCCGGGTGATGTGGCCAGCATGACTAAGCCGCTTCTGGCAAACCAGAGCAGTGCACGGAAACGCCGTTTACCTTTCTGCCGGAGTGGTACCTATTTATCTACTTGCACTTTGACGTGCTTTCAAACTGCTAGGTTGGCAGGAGCAGGGACCGAACAATGGGGATTCGAACCGCCAACCTTCTGATTGGCAAGCCCTAGGCTCTGTGGTTTAACCCACAGTGCCACCCATGTCCCTATGACCAACATGGGAACAAAATAAAATAAATCCTTCCAGTAGCAGCTTAGAGACCAACTAAGTTTCTCATTGGTATGAGCTTTCGTGTGCATGCACACTTCTTCAGCTACACTGAAACAGAAGTCACCAGACCCTTATGTATATTCAGAGGGTGGGGAGGGGTATTACTCAGTCTATCTAGCTCAGTATTGTTAACACTGACTGACAGCAGCTCTCCAGAGTTTCAGACTGGGGACATTCTGGCTCTATGGGGAGATGCTGCGTATTGAATCTGGGACCTTCTGAATGGAAAGCAGCTGCTCTACTATTGAGTCACAGCCCTTCCCCTAACCGTATTGGATTGTATCAAAAATAGACCCGCTGAAATCAATGAACCTAAGTTAGTCATTTCAGTAGTACTGCTTTGAGTATGACTGATATTGTATACAACCCAGTAAGCTGATCCACATTTGGGATGCATTTTGTATGTTTTATGAACATAATTGTATTGTTGATCTCATGCCTCTCACCACTAGGATATATTTCTCTTAGTATTGGAAAACAAACAAACAAACAAACCATTCCCAACTCCTCTCTGATGGAGCTCTGTCATTCAAGTAAGTTTAGCCTCGGGAAGAGATGATTTAAAACTGATATGATAGCCATTTTCAAATATTAGCAGGGTTCCCATGTAGATGATGGAACAAACATTGTTGGTTGCATAACCACCGAACCAATGGGTTCAGGCTACAAGAAAGAGGATTTATACTAAACATTGGGAAATACTGCTGGTATGAGCTGAAAATTGGACAGATTGCTTCAAAATGTGGTGGGCAGCCATTTTTTAAGGGTCATCGACAAAGTTACTTCAACTCAGAGCAGACACATTGAAAATAATGGACACAGTTAACCTAGGTTAATCACAATGGGTTTACACTGAAAAGAACTTAGTTGGATACACCCCGCAGGCTACATCAGCAGAGGGTGGACAAGATGACCTTTGAGATCCCTTCCAACACTACTGTTGTGTATTGCACAGAATCATCCAAGCAATGAAAGAACATAATCATCCTGGTTCTGGAAGCTACCACCATTTAAAACCAATCAATTTAGTTTAAACCTAAAAGATCTTCATCAAGTTCAGCCTTCCTGTTTTTCCTCTGGCCATATCCCTTCTCTCCTGGTTCCTTCCAGCCAGGGGTGGCCCATTCTGTTTCACCACCAGAGGCAGAATTGGAAAGTGCCATCATGCAGGCCCCCACCTTGCAGCTACCAGCCCAGTATAGCCTCACTTACTAGGGTCGTGTGTGGTTGTGTTGGGTTCTGGCAAGATCTCACAAGAGCCCAGTCTGAGCATCCAAAGAAACGAGGGCATCATTGAGTGAGTGAGTGAGTGAGTGAGTGAGTACAGCTTAGGAGAGGCTGAACCAATGCAAACAGGAATTGATGAGAAAGAGCAAACAGTCTCATGTGCCCCATGGAATTTTGAATTCCCTGAGTCCTTTTGTGGGCACATTGGCTGACATTGGCTGGCACATTAGTATCCATGGGTACTGCATTGGTGATCCCTGTCATCTGTTTTGCTGGTAGCTTTTCTTCCTAGTTGGTTTTATAAAGGCAGGTGACTTTGTTCCTTTGCTTAAGACCTTGACAGCATCAGTTTTCTTCTCAGTCTCACTTTTCTTAATTACCTTTTTTTACTAGTGAGGGCTGCTGTGCCAAAAATCTCCATACAAACCAACTCAGTTTTTGTAATGCTCTTCACGAAAGGATTAACAAGATATCATAGCCATATCCTTCAATTTGGCCACAGAAGAATGGAACTAATTCCCAATTGTATAAGATGGTTTTGAGAGGATGTTACCTTTTCTTTTATGCTTACAGCATTTGTACTTGTAGAAGAAGTCTCAGCAAGGGGTACGGTATGTGTATGTGTGTGTGGGGATCAATAATAATTCATGCACGCATGGCTTGTTCAGGACACACTAGGTTTTTGTATTAACAGAACCGAAAATTGAAAAGTTCCTTCTGCAGCGGAGGAGAGATAACTACTGAGAATGGGCTTTTGGACACCTTAAGCAACACCTCTGCAGATCTGTATAGACTTGAAATTGCAACCTGGCAGATGTCGGTTCCCCCTTCCTTCCAAAGCATGATGGATGTAGGGAAGTTGGCCCTGAAGTGCTTCATTTGCCCCATGACTTCTGCATCCCTGTGTACAAAGGAACTAAGACAGAGGCAGGAAATCTCTGCAGCTTAAGAGCTACACCCTGTCATGCACAACCTTCTGGAGACTGCATACCAGATGCAAAAGTGGGCAAAGTATTGCATGTGACATTGTTACGTCCCACCCATGAAAACATATGCCCCTCCCCTCCCCCCTCCCTACAGACAAGCAAAAGAGGCATTATCACAATTTAAGCAAAAACACTCCAGGAGGGTGTGTCCTAGGGGGAATATCAGAGGTCAAGGACAGAGGCTTGGAGGGCTGCATTTGGCTCTGAGGCCTGAGGTTCCATACCTGGAGCTCAGAGATTGTGCTATGAATTGGGAAGTTTTTATCTGGTCTGTGTCACAAACTCACTATGTGAGGGCTGGGAAGCAGCATTTGCCCATGGATAACCTTTCAAGGTGAGCACATGCCAGTGGTAGATTGGGGCAGAGCCAAAAAAATTGATGGAGCCATGGATGTGGCTCATACCTTTGCACAGAAGGCTATAACCAAGCCTTGCAAAAGTCAAGCACCCGTCTTTGTCCAGGCAAGCAAGAGGCATGATCACAGGCAAAGGATAGCCAGGGAGGCATACAGCAGTGCAGGAGAGTGTGTGCAGACTGGTGAGGTCTTCCAACTGCAAGGTGGGGGACATGCCTTCAGATGTCTCCTTAAGGTAATGTTGTTGTTGTTTAGTCGTTTAGTCGTGTCCGACTCTTCGTGACCCCATGGACCATAGCACGCCAGGCACTCCTGTCTTGCACTGCCTCCCGTAGTTTGGTCAAACTCATGTTCGTAGCTTCGAGAACACTGTCCAACCATCTTGTCCTCTGTCGTCCCCTTCTCCTAGTGCCCTCAATCTTTCCCAACATCAGGGTCTTTTCCAAGGATTCTTCTCTTCTCATGAGGTGGCCAAAGTATTGGAGCCTCAGCTTCACGATCTGTCCTTCCAGGGAGCACTCAGGGCTGATTTCCTTAAGAATTGATAGGTTTGATCTTCTCAATTCTTAAGGTAATAAAGTAACTCATCTCTTTGACATCTGATGAGAGGGCATTCCACAGGGTGGGTACAACTACCGAGAAGGCCCTCTGCCTGGTTCCCTGTTAGTTCACTTCTCACAGTGTGGGAACCACCATGAGGCCCTTGGAGCTGGACCTCAGTGTCCAGACAGAACGATGGGGATAGAGATGCTTCTTCAGGTATACAGGGCCGAGGCCATTTAGGGTTTTAAAGATCAGCACCAAAATTTTGAATTATGCTTGGAAATGTACTGGGAGCCAATGTAGGTCTTTCAAGACTGGTGTTACATGGTCCCAGCAGCTGATCCTAGTCACCAGTCTAGCTGCCGTATTCTGGATTTGTTGTAGTTCCTGAGTGACCTTCAAAGGTAGCCCCAATTTGAGTGCACTGCAGTAGTCCAAGCAGGAGATAATCTGAGCAAGACAGTGTGCAGACAGGCAGGGTCTTAGCCATCGCACCAGATGGAGCTGATAGATAGCCAGACACAGAATTATCCTGCACCTCCATGGACAGCTGTGAGTTCAAAATGACTCCCAGGCAGCACACCTGGTCCTTCAGAGGCACAGTTACTCCATTCAGGATCAGGGAGTCCCCCACTCCTGCCTGCCCCATCCCCCAGAAACAGTTCTTTTGTCTTGTTAGGATTCAATCTCAATCCCTTGACCATTTCCCACCCTCCAACCACTACCAGACACTCACACAGGACCTTCACTGCCTTCACTGGTTCTCATTTAAAACAGAGGTAAAGCTAGGTACCATCCACATACTGATGAACACCCAGCCCAACCCCCCTGATGATCTCTCCCAGTGGCTTCGTATAGATGTTAAAAGGCATGGGGGAGAGGATGGAGCCCTGAGGCACCCCACAAGTGAGTGTCCAAGGGTCCAAACACTCACCTCCCAACACCACTTTCTGACACAGTCCAGGAAGAAGTGGAACCACTGCGTAACTACTGCCGTCAGTTTCCAACCCCCCTAGACGGCCCAGAAGGATACCATGATCAATAGTATCAAAAGTAAGGAGAGATATGACTGGGCTAGATGGAGATCTAGTGTGAGCTGGTATAAAGGAGGTTGCTACATCCCTATGAAATTGCATCTGGATTGAACTGGTGATAAAATGCATAGGGAACTATTCCAAGGGCAGTAAAGACTAAGGATGCTGGAGAAATCTGACAAAAATGGGAGCAGAAATCACTGATGTTGACTTACTTGTCCTATGTCCTGGATGGAAATCTGTGACAAATTGAAGCACTTTTGAAATGTTTATTTCTGTCCGGCTGGCAAAGAGTTAACCCACCTTCAGCCTGACTGGCATAGAACTCTGATGGGGGCGGGACTGTGCCCGGTTTTAAAAAAGGAGGGAGAGTCGTTTTGGTCAGTTAGGAGGGAGAGGGAGGAAGGTGTGGTGTGGTGTTATGTGGTGGCTTGTATGAAGACAGTTAAGAGGCTAGGACAACTTAAAGTTAAATGTTTGACTGAGTTTATTTTGTACAACTGGAACAAAGCTAATTAATAAATGACACGTTAAAGAATCACTTATGTTTTTAACACAATAAAACTTCATCTCTGTTTTTGCCAACAAGAGGTCCGTCTGTATTTTTCCAGCGAGGTACCAGGACTCACAGCCGTGGTGACTCAAGAGAGGGCCAAACTCACCTCAGGCAGGGAGGTGGTGGTTTGTGTCCTGAAGTTACACGGAGGAGGCTTAGAAGGTTAACCTGAGGTGCCAAGAAGTTGCCAGAGTGCCTAGGGCAAACTTCTACAGTGGGGGAATCCAACTGAGGGAGACCCTTTACTGGAGGCAAAGGGGTTATTCCGTGGGACAGCCTAGAGTTTCTTAAGGTACCAGGTCACGCAAGCTGGAAGGTTCTCCTTACTAAGAGACCCATTAGTAAAAGGGGTTTATTTTTGAGGCGGCAGGACCAGAGGGTGGGTGTTTTCCCCTCTGGATTCCTGTGTCGCAGTGATAGTAAGGTAGAGTGGGACCCGGGTCGTCACATTTTTGGTGGCAGCGTCGTGATCGAAATTCAAAGCTCACGCGCCTAGTTTGGTTTGAGTCTGTCAGGATTTTCCTGTGAGGAAAATGACTCACGTAAGAAAACCCAGAGAGGCAAAAGGAGATGAAAGAACGGAAGGGGCTGAGGGAAGCCCAGGTTCTGAGGTAGAACTGATGAAACTACGAATTGAGATGGCCCGAATTGAAGCTGAGAGGGAAAAGATAGCAGCTGAAAGTGAGAGGGAAAAAGCCAGAATTGAAAGTGAGAGAGAAAAAGCCAGAATTGAAGCTGAGAGGGAAAAGATAGCATCTGAAAGTGAGAGGGAAAAAGCCAGAATTGAAAGTGAGAGAGAAAGAGCTAGGATTGAAGCTGAAAGTGAGAGGGAAAAAGCTAGAATTGAAAGTGAGAGAGAAAGAGCTAGGATTGAAGCTGAAAGTGAGAGGGAAAAAGCTCGAATGGAAGCTGAGGAGAGAATGCAGTCCGAGAGGTTAAGGGTTCAATTAGAACAGGACAGAATGAAGCTTGAAGAGATACGTTTGCGATCAGAATTAACTAGTAGCCCAGTTAACAATGATAGTACCACAATTAATTTAAAAAGGTTCCCCAAATTTGGAAAAGACGATAATGTCGAATCGTTTCTATTTACCTTCGAACGCGTTTGTGTGGAATTTCAAATACCTGAGGAGAACTGGATGCTTTATTTAAGACCTCAAATTTGTGGGATACTAAGTGAAATTTATGCTGACCTGAGGGAAGAAGAGCTGTCAAGTTACCAAGTATTTAAGCAAAGGGTCAGGGTTCGATGTGGACTCACGGCTGAACAAAGCAGAAAGGCTTTTCGTGAGGCAAAAAAGGAAAATAAAGAGACTTATGCCCAACTAGCTAGCCGCTTAGATAAATTACTTGACAGATGGATTCAAGGGAGTGGAGTGAAGGACTTTGATGAGTTAAAACAATTAATTTGTTTAGAACAATTTTTTAAGCAAATCCCTAGCAATTTACGTTGGTTCTTGAGGGATAAAAAACTGAAAACTGTGGCACAGGTTGCTGAGGTCTTAGACGAACTACAAGGAGATTTCAATGAAATAGCATTCCCAAAACACTCACAGAAGGGTAATCCATGGAGAAACAGAGAAAATAAAGACAGGCAAGAAAATTTTCCTGTCAGGGAATCAGTTTCTGACAAGACAGGGTCTAAGAAAATCACTTGTTTTTTCTGTAATCGTGAGGGCCATGTACGTGCCAGGTGCCCCCTGCTGGTTAAGTCGCAAACTACACCTACTGCAGCTAAACAAGTAAAACTGGTAATGCAGTCACAGGAAAATAGCTCGCCTCAGACAGAAGGCTCAGAGAAATCAGACAGTCCAGCTGAGACTACTTCTAAGGTCTTACAGGTCTGGAGGGCTGAGCAGGAGTGCAACCAAGATTACATGGAGCCAATTGAATTAAATGGTCAGTCTTGTTTAGGTTTGAGGGACACAGGAGCAGAAGTCTCACTTGTCAAATCACAATTTGTTCCAAAGGAGCAGTACCTCAAGGGTCAGTCCTATAGTTTAAAAGGCATATGGGGCCCACATTTTGAAGTACCATTAGCTGAAGTTGATATTACCTACAAAGGATTTTGTGGCAAGTGGAGAGTAGGAATCCTAAATGAATTGGAGGTACCCTTTTTAATAGGGAATGACCTAGCTAGTCAGAAGCACCGTATTCAAGTGATAACTAGGTCACAGTCTCAAGTCACTGAGAGTAATCCTCCTGCAGTTATAGAGTCACCCATAGATCCTAGTGAGGATGAAGGGCTGATTAGCGTGCCAGTGGTCCAGGAGCACGGTGCCCAATTCTTGAGTGATCAAAAAGAGGATGAAACTATAAAAGAGCTGTGGGGTAAAGCACAAAGTCCTACTGCAGAAGTAACTGTGGAGAACCCCTGCTTATTTACCACCATTGAGGGAAGACTGTATAGAATTTCTAGGAGGAGGAAAACTGCTGCTGTTTGGGAAAGGAAGAAACAGTTAGTGTTGCTAAGAGCTTACCGGTTGCAAGTGCTACAAATGGCACACGACGCACCCTCAGCAGCGCATCTAGGCATTAGAAAGACTAGTGATAGAATCCAAGCAAGATTTTACTGGCCTGGGATGGGCAAGGACATCAAAGAGTATTGCAAGTCCTGTGTGATCTGCCAAAAAGCAGGCAAAAGAGCGGACAAAACGCGAGGCTTGTTACAGTCTATTCCTGTAATTACTGAGCCCTTTTACAGAGTAGGAGTGGACATCCTCGGGCCTATCTCCAGAGTTACAAAAAGTGGGAATAAATTTATTTTATGCCTCGTGGATTATGCTACGCGCTATCCAGAAGCAATACCTCTGAAGGACATTGACTCAAAGACTGTAGCAAAAGCCCTCATGTCGGTGTTCTTAAGGCTTGGATTCCCCAAAGAAATTATAACAGATTTAGGGACATCCTTCACGTCCAAGACCATGGAAGAGCTTTTAACTCTTTGTGGAATTAAGCATGTTAAAACTACGGCTTATCATCCACAGTCGAATGGCTTGACGGAGAAATTTAATTCGACCCTGAGCCGGATGCTAAAGACCTATTCCATCAATCATCCTAACGACTGGGATGAGAGGCTGCAACACTTCCTATTCGGTTATCGCGAAGTGCCGCAGGAGAGCACAGGGTTCAGTCCTTTTGAACTCCTATTTGGACGACAGCCACGAGGACCCCTAGACTTGATGAAAGCAGCGTGGTCAGGGGAGGAGCAGATCGACAGCCCTGATGTTGTGACGTATCTACAGGAGCTGCAGAGCGACCTTCAAGAGCTACGGGAGCAAGCTGCTCACAACTTGCAACAGGCACAGCGTCGACAGAAGCAGTGGTATGATGCACACGCAAGAGACAGAACTTTCCAGCCTGGTGACAGTGTGCTCGTGTTAAGAACAAGACGTCGAAAGAAGTTGGAGATGTCGTGGGACGGTCCCTTCAAAGTGGTCGAGAGGATATCTTCGGTGAACTATTTAGTAGAGTTAGATGGGGAAGGGGACCGATGTAAAAATTTTCATGTAAACTTACTTAAGCCTTATTTTGACAGAAATAAGTTGGTGTTACAAGTAAAGGGGAAGATGACCCAAGGAATTCATTTAACTGGGTGGGGAGAGCTGAGGAATGGCACAACTCTAGCAGAGGTGTCATTCGATGAAAGTCTGACCCCAGAGAAAAAGGAGCAGTTAAAAATAGTCCTTGCTCAGTTTGCCCAGATCTTCTCAAACATCCCAGGGAGGACCAGCCTAGCAACTCATGTAATAGACACAGGGTAAGCACATAAGTGGGAAGGAAAACATCATAGCGGACGCCTTATCCAGGTATTTTTGAGAGGTATAGGATGGTGCAAATTATTATATGAAACGGTGGTAACCCTAGCAAAACATTTGTGCTTAGGCGTTATAATCTAACACATGTCAAACATGGTTTATTTGTGTACAAGTTTATGAGATGTTAATTTAGTTGACTTTGTAATATGAGTGTTATAGAATGCATTGAAGGATTTATAACCCCAAGCCCATTGCTTTGGCATTGCTCTAGTTAGTTAAGAGCAAGCCGACGCAATGTCTTTGTGGTGGGGGAGATATGTGACAAATTGAAGCACTTTTGAAATGTTTATTTCTGTCCGGCTGGCAAAGAGTTAACCCACCTTCAGCCTGACTGGCATAGAACTCTGATGGGGGCGGGACTGTGCCCGGTTTTAAAAAAGGAGGGAGAGTCGTTTTGGTCAGTTAGGAGGGAGAGGGAGGAAGGTGTGGTGTGGTGTTATGTGGTGGCTTGTATGAAGACAGTTAAGAGGCTAGGACAACTTAAAGTTAAATGTTTGACTGAGTTTATTTTGTACAACTGGAACAAAGCTAATTAATAAATGACACGTTAAAGAATCACTTATGTTTTTAACACAATAAAACTTCATCTCTGTTTTTGCCAACAAGAGGTCCGTCTGTATTTTTCCAGCGAGGTACCAGGACTCACAGCCGTGGTGACTCAAGAGAGGGCCAAACTCACCTCAGGCAGGGAGGTGGTGGTTTGTGTCCTGAAGTTACACGGAGGAGGCTTAGAAGGTTAACCTGAGGTGCCAAGAAGTTGCCAGAGTGCCTAGGGCAAACTTCTACAGTGGGGGAATCCAACTGAGGGAGACCCTTTACTGGAGGCAAAGGGGTTATTCCGTGGGACAGCCTAGAGTTTCTTAAGGTACCAGGTCACGCAAGCTGGAAGGTTCTCCTTACTAAGAGACCCATTAGTAAAAGGGGTTTATTTTTGAGGCGGCAGGACCAGAGGGTGGGTGTTTTCCCCTCTGGATTCCTGTGTCGCAGTGATAGTAAGGTAGAGTGGGACCCGGGTCGTCACAAAATCAATCAGCATATATGATTGGTATTCACTGCTGCTGTTGCATTCAGTCTGCAAACAATATGTAATTGACTCCTCCTCCTGCCCAATTTGCATTGGGTTTCCTTAGCATCAAACGAATGGGATGGGATAACATAATGAAGATATAACTTACATTATTAATTACATGAAGTGCATAAATTACATACTTTCACCACAGTGGACAGCAAGAGAAATAACTTAAGGTTGCAATACATCCAGGGAAACCAGGACATGTCTTCTTTTGGGGGGCCAATATGCCCATCTGGATGGATTTTTATATTTTAAAGGAAATGTCTGTTTTTTGGGGAGGGGGGACCTTGGGCTTAGGTTCAGGCTGTTTTGCACGCTGCAGCGACTGCCAGCCCAAGCCATAGAAAGAGGCTTGTGGGTGCTGTGGTGGCAGCCCCACACGCCTGCATACCTCTTTCCCCAGCTCAGGCTGGCAGTAGCTCAGGCTGTTCTCTCTTTTTTTTTTTTGCTCCTCAAGATTTGGCAACCCTAAATAACTTTTTTTTTTTGTGGAAGATGAACTGCAGCAAAACAGAAGCAGCACTGAATGTAATGAATGCAGGGCAAAATGGAAAATGACACCTTCTTAAATTCCACGCAAAGACACATGTAAGATTGTTCCTGGAGGCATTTCATTTCCAGTTTTCTTTGGGAATTGCCTTGGTGCTAAAAAGAAAGCATATTCAGAGCCACCCTTTTCTTCCCAATTATAATAGGACAATATTCACATCTATGACATGGTTAAGAATTGCTCTTTTCATTTTGATTCTCTCTTTCCCTCTTTTGAAGTGTGCTATTTTCCACACCTCTCACACCACAATCTTGATTTTTGGCAGCAATAAAATCTAATCTAATCTAGTTTCTGATGTATTAACAGAAAGCTCATTTCCATTTGGGTGTCCTGTAAAGATCAGCTGGCTCTGGGGGCCCACATTAAAGGCAAGGTATAACACGCCACTTCCATATTCTGAGAGCAACTAATCAATTTGAAGCCAGGAATTTACACTAATATCAGCATTGACTGCAACACATGTATAATGAATACAAATTCCATGTTGGCTAAAGATTAATGATTCAAGGGAGTTTAAAGAAGGGGGAAAGAGTAGAGGGAGGGGGAAGGCAATTGGGGAAGCATCTGCCACCAGAACTGAACATTAAAGCAGAACCTAGGAAGGACCAGGGCTCTTGGGGAGAGCATATGCTTTGCATACAGGAAGTTGCAGGTTCAGCCCCTGCATCTATGGTAAGGACTGGGAGCGACCCCCATCTGAAACACTGAAGACCTGTTGCCTGTCAATGAGAATAGTCCTGAGCTAGAAAAGCCAGTATTGGTCTGGCTCTGTATAAGACTGTTTCCTGTCTTTCTATTTAATTCAGCTCTTTATTCAGAACTTGAGGACTTTATTGCTTAATTTTTAGGAGAGGCCCTCAGTGGCAAATCATATGACTGGCATGCAGAAGGTCCCATGTTCTAATCCCTGGCATCTCTAGGTAAGGTTTGGATATATTCATGTCTAAACATCTGGTGATCCACTGCAGGTAAGTACTGAGGTTGGTAGAGCATGGGCCTGGCAGCTTCCAGGCAGCATTGCATTGCAAAGCTCACTGCACCAGCAAAACTGGGAAAGGAAGCTATTTATACATCTTCCTGCAGCTAGAAAGATCCCATAATCAGCTTGAATGGGTGATTATAGTCCCATTGATTCTTCACCAAGAAGGCTGCCACCTCCAATTCATTGGTTCACCACATGCAGCAGCAATTCTTTGGGGGCTTTGTGAGGTTGCTCCGTGGACTAGGAAGTTTGGATCCCACCCTCAGTTCCTCTCCTTTTGTTTGGGAGGGCCACAAAGCTCAGTGGCTGTAAAGAGCTGCTGTGGCTCAAACTAGGATTGGGGGGGGGGTTATATGTGACTGTCTTCTCTTGAGGATAGTCTGTCAGGGGCTGCATGCTGAATATGGGTGAGGCTGAAGCCAACTAAAAGTTAGTGGGGCTAGTCCCCTCCCTTTCCTTTCTCTCTTTCGCCACACCCTCCCTCCCTCTCCCCTCTCTCCCCCCTCTCCCTACCTGGAATGTTTGCTTGCTCAAGTAAGTGCTGTGTAAAAGTAGGTCAAGGGTCTTCATACAGCTTCCTGCATTCCTTTGTGAGCAATCTGCGCCCCTGAGGATGCTAGTGGCCCATGGGTGCAAAACTTTTGGCCCAAGGACCTGGGCTCACCCAGCGCTACCTGGAGATGCCAGAGATCGAACATGGGACTTTATGTATGCAAAGCACATGTTCTGCTACAGAGCTATAGCTTCTATATTAGCCCACCCATCTCCAAACCAGATGTGGCACTGATTGTGTGAACCCAATTAATGAGCACGGTTATTGCCATTTAAAATAAACCCTGCAGTGAAACCTCTTCCTGTTTGCTCTGTTCTCACATAAGAAAGATATCTCCATATATATCTTTACCCTGGTTCCTTGCTCTGCCTCATGAGTACTCCGTGGGCCTTAATTTTTAACCATACATGCCTTATTTTTCTAAAATATTTATCAGACAGCCTCTCTTATTCATGTACCAGAATCCTGAATTAAATCAGAAATAACTTCTCTGTAAGAACAGGGAAGAAGGGGAATAGCCGCTGCGAGATTCTTTTGCTGAGCCTTTGAAGGGATAGTATTGAAAGGGTTACAAGGTTTTGTCCTGACTCTTTCCAATCCCGTTTCGCTGAGGTGTGAGAATGGAAAGGTGCATTGATTTGAATGCAGCACACTCTGTGTGTGTTTTGCTTATGTCTGGAAAAAAATGATTACATATTCCACATATCTGTGCTCTTTACAACTTAGCTGTTCAAGCAAATCCTTCGACCACCTGCTCCTGGGGATATGGGCCTGGAGAAGAATTGGTCGCAAGGGCTTGCCACAGGTAAACAGAAATGGAAGACAGGGAAAGAGAAAAGCAAAAACAACAAAACCTGGCTGCCATTTTACCTTCTTCTTGGTAGTGGGGTCCTGGACACAACGACAGTTCAGAAACAAAGAGAGGTGTGTTTGTGTGTGTGTGTGTGTGTGTGTTGTATTTAGAGATGAGGGAGAAATTCAACACACTTCCTTGTTTTCACTTTCCAAAAGAATACATAGACCAAAAGACACCCATCCTTCAGAATTCACACTTCTCTGAATTTTGCAATTCAGCTCACCACCCCTGTGGTGAAAAGACACACAAAGCTAGAATAAAGTGTGCATATAAATGCATATATTCACAGAAAAGAACAAAGGAAAATGCATTATGTCAGGGAAGGCTGTTTTTTTAAATGTGTTTATTAGGGGAAATTTTGCACAACTATTCTGAGAAATCTGCACTAAAAAGCTGATGAATTTTCACAAGAACATTTTTTAAAAAATATAATGTGAAAATGTGAAGAACCAAAACTGACAGGTTTGCTACATTTCTGTCCCACCATTTTCTCCAAGCAACTCAAAGGTGGAGCACATGATTCTCAACTCTGCTCCTTTAATCCCCACTACCCTGTGAGAGAGGTCAAGCGAAGAGGCAGTGACTGGCTCAAGGTCAGAGAACTTCATGCTAAGTGAGGACTTGAAAACTGGAGTCCCTGGTCCTAGTGAGGCACTCTTACCGCTACCACACCGCTGGATCTAGTTCCCTTGCAATCCCTGTGCCAGCTGGGTCATTATGCAAACCAAATAGTTAAAATAAGAGAGTGGAGCTCACTCATACAAATAGTGAAATAAGATCAACTTCGCTGAACTTTGCTGTGTAGCTATGGCCTTCAAGAAAACAGATTGGAGCATGCTCAGAACATGTTTGTTGGCTCCTGTGTCTACCAGAAAGGTTGTCTGGCTAATGTGCTGCATTGCCATAATGACAACTGGAGGAATGGGGAAACTGCACAATTAGGGATAAGAATCCTACAAATATATACTGGAGACAGATGGGTGGGACGTCCTAAGCCATAGCAATACTTTTGGACTGAGATCTGCTGACCGGTGCAGAGACAATAGGAGACTGACAAAAATCTCCTTCTCCAAGGCTCTCAAAGGTCAGATGGATTATGGAAAGGTGTGTAGGACAGGAAAGAGACTGACTCTGATGTTTTGGGGAAAGGTTTTAAAAAATATACTTGACATTGCACTTGGTAGGATTAAACTCTGGTTGCCCTGATGGACCAGGCTCCACTGTTTTTAATTGGGGAGTAGAGGAAATGTAGAGTGGAAAAAGCACAGCAAACTAAAGTACCAGAATGCAACAATAACAATTCATTCATTGTGGTCATGTTCCAAAGGTATCTAACCGCTCAGTTAACAATGTGTAACAATAATCTGAGGTGTGGGGGTGGTGCCCTCAGCCTAAACCTGTGCATACCTATCACAGCACATCAAATTAAATACGCCTGAGAGTCTACTGCTAATCTTTCCTCCCAAACCTTCCTATTTTTGATTAGTGTGCTAATCCATTGTCTCAATCCACTGGCATCACCATTCGTAGCATGTTTGTGACTTTATCCTACAAAACAGATAAACTTGACAAAATGTGGGGTAAATTTATTTTGACACCCTCCTATTAGCTTGGAGTTCTCCAGTTTCAGTGTATTGAAATGAGATCTCTTCAGCCATTTGAGACCAGGCCAAGGCGTTATGGAATGTTTCCAAACATTCTAACTGTTCAGAAGTGTAAAAAAACCCATCACCATAAACTTCAGAGCAGGAAAGGAAGCAGACTGTGCTATCACAGTGTTGGTCAGCTGTTGAAATCATGAAATTACAAATTAGATCCTGTAGGTGGTTTTTTTGTTTTTGGAAAACTAAGATGGGTAGTGCCAGAAAATAAAATTAAAAAGGACAGAAATATGGTGCAAAATATGGTGGTTGCTGTGTGAATTGCAAAATATTGGATGAAAAGGCAGGAACTATCCATAAATAAATGGCAGCAAGTAAACTTGTATAAAATATAATGCAATAACCTATCTATCTATCTATCTATCTATCTATCTATCTATCTATCATTGGGAAGGCACTCCTAAACATACAAAAAGACTCACTGAAAGCTTAAGTTTACTGGTACAATAAAACCGAATATATAAATTCTTAGAATATGTTTTGGAAGGAATATAAAAAAGATAATGGATTGTATCTAACTAAATTTTACTGAGAGTTGAGAAGATTCTCTGAAATTACAAATAATTTCCATTATTTTAAATGGATCTACTCTGAATATTACTTACGCAGGGTGGAATCACAATGGATTTGACCTAACAAGAATGAATAAGAGTTGAGGGCTGAAGGACATTTTTATAGAATTGTAAGGATACTTATTTTTATTCATGGTGGTTACTGCCATACCCTCTGGAAAGCCATACATTATGTCCTGGTCTGGTTCTGTAGCCAAGATGTTGCAGAGTCACACAGAGCTCCAAGTTAGCAACCTGCTTCAACAAAGATTGAACACAAGCTGAGGTGTTTTTTTTTAAGCCTCTGCTTCCAGATTCCCTCTCTAGGTTCCCCCTCTTAAAAGGCCAGCCCTCTGACCTGAAGATTGGGCACTCCCCTTCCATTCAAAGGTGGCAAACTAAAAAGGGGGAAAGTTACACCCTCCCCTCTGCCAACATGCCAACACAAGGTCCAGTCCTGGTGACAGAGCCTACAGAGTACAAGGCAGTAAAGAAGTTGTGAGGTTTCAGGACTCTGGATAGCTCATGAGTTTCTCATTTGAACCACTGAAGACTGAAAGCAGTTGTTGTTGTTGTTTAGTCGTGTCCGACTCTTCGTGATAGCATGCCAGGCACTCCTGTCTTCCACTGCCTCCCGCAGTTTGGTCAGACTCATGTTGGTGGCTTCGAGAACACTGTCCAACCATCTCATCCTCTGCTGTCCCCTTCTCCTTGTGCCCTCCATCTGTCCCAACATCAGGGTCTTTCCCAACATGAGGGAGTCTTCTCTTCTCATGAGGTGGCCAAAGTATTAGAGCCTCAGCTTCAGCAGATAGAGCCTTTTAAAGCCTTTTTTTGTTCCCTAATTTTCTGCCCTTTGATCATCTCTCCCAGGCTCTGCATTCCTGTGGACAACCTCAAATGTGGCTAATACTCTGATCTGAAGGCAAGACATTCCTATGCCCCATGGAAACCCACCTGGCGCTCTTCCTGCACTGCCGTGAGAGGCATTTCCTTCCTCTGGCTCAGGACAAGAAGCTCATTGAGGGGCCTAGCTCTGATCTTACAGGCCCTGGTACCACCGAAAGTGTTCTGTGTTCTCCTGCCTATTGGCCCCTGGTTCAGGAGTCTCCTGATCTCCAGCATCAGATTCAGAGCCCGGGAGCAGCCCCTGCTCTTCAGCTGAAGACTCTGCAACCTTGGATTTTTGTGCCACCAACACTGCTGGACTCCGGGGTGGAGGCACAGGCCATTACAGGGAAGAGATATTTATAATATATGCATTGTCTGGAACAGGGTAATGTTTTGCATGCTGTTCTTTCATTTGGGTATTTTTTTTAAATCATTCTTCTGTTAAGTTTCAGTTATTTAGTTATCTTAGTTTATCCATATGGTTATACATACAGTACATGTTAGTCACACTCAGAGCAGACCCACTGAAATAAATGAATGTGACTAACTTGGGACTATTAATTTCGACAGGGCTACTGAACATAGTTGGATATAAGCCATTATGATTATTTATAATTGTTCGTTTGGTACATTGAGGACCATTTTGTGCAGAATTTTGTGGCAAAGTGGTAAACAAGTTGATGACAACAATATATTTATCATATATATTCATAAGTTATCTATACAAACCTGCTGGAACTGTGTGTGAACATGGCATGTCTATGTATAAGAAACACAGACGAATACTTGCACGGAGCCACAGGGGGGACAACAATATTGCGGCCACCACCAAGTTATGGGTGCCCATTGTGTGTGATGTCATGATGCTACATTGTGGTGTGACATCATGACGTCACGTGCACCCTTCCCCCTGCCTCCAGACCTGACTTCAGGTGGCACCAGAAGTCAGGTTCTGATGTGTTGCAAGTCCTCAGAGAGCAAGACTTTGGAGATGCTGTTTGAGGCTTTGCAAGACATCAGAAATAGTGTTGGGGCCCACAACAAAAAAAATTGTGGGTGCTCAGGCACCCAGAGCCCCCTGTAGTTGGAGCCCCTGGCCGCCACCAAGAATGGCCTCACTATATGATCACATCATGTTGTTCCTGGAGCATTTTATCCCCATTTCCAGACCTCGAAGGAAGCAGCAGAGCAATCACCACCATTTTCAGCTTTCACGATTTTGAAAATTGAAAAGGGAAAAAAACAACTATATGTATGTGTGGAGAAAACCCACTACTCACCACTTTGTAGAATTGTAAACAAGAATGCTCCTGGATTGATGTTGTTGGCATCTGTCTTATGAGACAATGGAGTACACCTCCATGGGTGAAGTCAAACCGCTGTGTTAACTGCACCAAAGTGACCACCCTGGGATGCAAACCTGGGCAGTGCTTATGAAGGTCCTGGGCCTTCCAGATGGTGAGACTTGATGTGGTCCAAAGGAAAGCAGAGCAATATGTTTGGCATCCGCTTGGCTGCAAGAGTTACTGGAAGGAGGCGTATGAGGTGCCATCCAACCATTTAGGGATTGATCAATGAAGTGGAAGTACCGGGAACCTTGTGAGGTGGCCGTCACTACATCTTGTGGGAGTGAATTCATAGCAGAAGTGAGAGCACATGCCATCGTGAGCTCTAGGGATGGATGGATTAGTTCCATGCATGTCACTTTTGCATATTTCATTCAGTTTTTTTTATTCTGTCCCATTTCCACATTGCGCTGCTCCTTCCCTTGAATTTCTGTGTGGGTGTGGAGTGGGTGATGGTGGTTTGACTAGGCCAGCATTGGTATTGGACACTCGCACACTGATGCATACGGTTCACTGCTATGGGATTTACTCAGAGGTGAGTATAGGTAGAAACCAATCATGTTGCCCAAGTTACACTTGTTACAAATATAAGAAGAACTCTGCTGGATCAGGCCAAGGGCCCATCTATCCAATATCGTGTTCTCACAGCAGCCAAGCAGTTGCCTATAGGAAGCCTGCAACCAGGACCTGAACGGAACTGTATTCTCCCCACTTGCAATTCCCAGTGACTGGTAGTTGGAGGTATAGTGCTTCTGATAGTAGGAGCAAAACATAGCGATTGCAGTAAGTAGCCACAATCCTCCATTAATTTGTCTAATCATCTTTTAAAGCTATCTAAGTCGGTGGATCTAAGTCGGAGGATCTACATCTTATAAACGGATAGAAAGATGGAGGATGGATAAAGCATAAAGTTGAGGATATAAGCAGTGCCCTGTTGGATCAGATCAAAGGCTCATCTAGTCCAGCATCCTGCTCTTACAGTGGCCAACCAGATGCCTATGGGAATCCCACAAGCAGGACCTGGGTGTTAACAGCACTCTCCTTGCTAAGTATGGTCCTACTTCTCCCATGGTTCTCCCAAGCATTTAATTGGATCTATTTAAATCAGGACTAAATATGCTAAGAATGTAACTGGAAGAAATCAGAAGGGAGACATTTCCTGAGCCTAAAGCTATTGGAGTCTGAAAAACAGGTGACGACTGCCAAGTCATTCCAAAAACATGCTGGGGGAGAAAGAGAGCACTAATTCTATAATGTGGCTTGGCTGTGGAAGGAAAGCATATTGCATTTATGAATAAGGCTCCATCTTTTCCGTCTTTCTCCTCTTTAATATTACAGGCTCTCTCTCTCTCTCGCTCTCCTCCCTGTTCCTATTTTACCAATTGAAGCAAGAAGTACAGGCCGGCATCCCATCTGCTCCCTTTGAACATTAAGCTGATGTATGCAAAATGGGATATCGCTTGAAGCCCAATGGGCTTCCATGAAGACAAGGAAAAGCATAAAAAACCCCACATATGTCAAAAGTTCTAAGTTTCATTTTACTGCTATATGTAAAATGCCATCTGTGGTACAAAGACCTCTGCGATGGGGAAGGTCCATGGCGATCCCAGAAATGGTCACCTGCAGTGCCATAAAGTTTCACATTAGTACCTCCATTACTTTTTCATTGGGGGCGGGGTTGGAAAACACCCACACCACCCTCCTTAATTGGAGAGAAATTTTAGGCATTTGAAGATGCTGACTGATCTGGAATCATTTGCCCAGTCAGATTTCATTTGGTGACATTCTGAGTTACGTTTGTGCTTCAGCTGTTGGCAAGGACTGATATTGCTTGCAAAAGGTGAACTAGCATGACATCACAGAAGAACATAAAGAGAATACTGCTGGATTAACGCAGTATCCTGTTCTCACAGTGACCAACCAGATACCCATGGGAAGCCCAGAAGCACAACCTGAGTGCAAAAGCACACTATCTGCTCGTGATTCCCAATAACTGGCACCGAGAGGCATATTGCAAGTGGTGTACAATCCATTTGGAAAGGGCATGTCTTCCTTGCAATACATGGTAAACAGCAATCCCTTAGCTTAGTTCTGAACCAGCTTTCTTTCTTGGAGAAAACTGAAGAAAAGCTTGCTTTCTCCCAAGAGTTCTCTTCCAGATCATCAAGGTTGTCCATGTGCTTTGATGGTGCTGTTGTGTACATGTGCTTATTGTAGCCGTCAGCCCCCCACCCCTGCCAGCAACGGCAGCACACCTGGGAAGAAAACAGGTTTTGGTTCTTAATGGAAAGTAGCAAGAAACAACAGAGAGAATGTCAGAGCTCTCAAGAAGATGATTAAATTATTTGTGTATGCGACAACAACAGCCAGAATCTTATATGTGCAGAACTGGAAAGAAGAAAAGTTCAACAAAAGAAGAATGGTTCCTAAAATTAATGGACTATGCAGAACTGGCTAAGATAACAGCAAGAATAAGAAATCCACACAATGGACAATTTATGGAGAAGTGGGTGCCATTTTTGGAGGAGGAGGAGGAGGAGGAGGAGGAGGAGGAGGAGGAGGAGGAGGAGAAGAAGAAGAAGAAGAAGAAGAATAGTTTGGATTTGATATCCCGCGTTATCACTACCCGAAGGAGTCTCAAAGCGGCTAACAATCTCCTTTCCTTTCCTCCCCCACAATAAACACTCTGTGAGGTGAGTGAGGCTGAGAGACTTCAGAGAAGTGTGACTAGCCCAAGGTCACCCAGCAGCTGTGTGTGGAGGAGTGGGGAATCGAACCCTGTTCACCAGATTACAAGTCTACCGCTCTTAACCACTACACCACACTGGCTCTTCAGAAGAAGAAGAAGAAGACCCAAATGAAATCACAGGTAGGATTTGAAACTTGAGCAATGGGAATAAATGATATGAAATAGAGGACTATATATTAGAAGAAATGTGTTATGTAATAGAGGAATATGTATTAGGTGAAAAGTGTGAGATTATGCAGTATATAAAAGGAATGGGTATAAAACCAGCATGGAATGGAAGGTGCAAAGTCAAAATATAAGAGAACTGTATAACAAAATAGAAGTCAGAAATCAATTGGTTAAAGTTATGAGTTATGATACAGGAAGCCAATGAAGTCATAGAGCCTGGAAGAAGCAAGAGAATCAGAGGTAAAGCTTCCAAGGCCAAAGATAGATCACTGGATACAAGCAAGTAGTTTGAAGTGAAGTATATTTATTAGGGTTTTGTTCTATGCTAGTTGGTGTGTATACAGAAAATGGAATGCAATATAAGCCAAGGGGATGCCTCAATGCTTAGTACATACGTACATCCTAATTCCTACAGGGGAACTGTAGAAACTGAAAAAAGAAACAGTCTTACTTGCAAGTGGCTTTTTTAGGAAAAACAAGCAAGTAGTTTGACTAGAATCCTTGCTCCAAGGGATGCCTTATGTCACAGGTGCAGAGCCTCAGGCCCAGGGCTCAAAAGTCTCTAATTGGCCCCCAGGACTCTCCCCTATGCAACACACTGCTCTCCCGAGGCCACACCTTTCACCAGCCCTGCTCCAAGTCTTCCAAAATGTTTCTGGCTGGAGTGTGCCCTTGAATTTGTGATAATGCTTGCCTGGATGGATGGATGGATGGATGTGTGTGGGCGTGTAGACACCTCTAAATTTTGTGTGCCTGCAATATAGCATAATGCACACAGATAAATGCCACATCCAATACTTTAACCAGGTTTTAGTTGAGGAAACCATAGCTTCACCTGGGAATCTATGAAAAGTTATGTTGGTTTTAGCTTTGTTTTAGTTTTAGTTTTTATGTTTGTTTTTTATAGGTTTTTAGCTTTGTTTGTTTTTTATATGTTTGTTTTTTTGTTTTTTAAAATGGGGTTGTGGATTTTTTTAAAATTGTTTTTGGATTGTAGCTGTGTTTCATCTATGTTTGTATTTGCATACTGCCTGAAGAGCTTTTTGATCAAGTGGTTTATAAATCTTCCATAAATAATAATAATAAATGCTTTTGTGACCAAGGGAAGAATGCAGCAGTTCCTGCAGTAAATAAATCATTAATTACCATTATCTTAATTTCATATGGTCCATGGGGTCACAAAGAGTCGGACACGACTAAACGTCTAAACAACAATTTCATTTATGAATAGCTTCTTATGAAGCACCCCAGAGCAACTTGCAATACAATAAAACACGTGTAAACAATTCTGTATATATTAAAAAAACTGTTATATAAAAATTATGGATCACTATGGATCAAAGGAATTAAAACGAATTGATCTGTATGATGCTTTTCTCAGAGGGAACGAAAGTAGGAAGGAAAGGTGAGACCCAGCTGCAGTTTTCATTCTTGCCAATAGGTGGGCTCTTTTCTAACAACAGACCGTGGCAGCGGGTAACTGGCAGCTGAAGGCCTTTCCCCTAGCCAGCAGGTGGACCCATGCCAAACAAGCAGCTCATTAGCAATTTCAGCAGCAGGGAGCTCATGGTTTTCAGCCACTTGCCTCTAGAATGGGATCACAGTGAAGTTCAGTGCTAATCAAAGCAGCTGGAATTTCAGGATCTATCCAGCTGGTCTAAAGATGCCCTTACACACTTCAGTTTTTGCAGGATCGCCTTAACCCATCCACTGCCTTTCAGCAAGTATTGCTACAGGGGGATCATTACTGGCACACTGCAGAGGAAGCATAGATGTCTGCTCAAGAAAGCATGCTGCAAAAGGGTGGGGGTGGTGGTATAGGAGAGAGGTGAGGGTCAGTATTTAACAGAACTTACAGCTTTAACATTCTCTTCCCAGCCTCAGTTTTGCCGCTAGCAGACTGTCATGAGTCTATAGGCAACTCCTTTGTAGCTATATCAGCTCGTTAATCTAGGGCAGCGTTTCTCAACCGGTGTTCCGCGGCACACTACTGTGCCGCGAAACACTGGCTGGTGTGCCGCGACGAGAAGGGCGATTTGCACTGTCACGTCGCTGACCCGCCGGAAAGGAAGCCGGCCGGGTCACAACGTGAGGCGAGCGCCCGCGTCGTGACCCGGCCGGCTTCCTTTCCGGCGGGTCAGTGTTGGTTATAGGCGGCCGCCAGGCACGTGACAATGCAAATCGCCCTCCTGGGGAGGAGGAGGCAGGCGGGGAAGGCTGCGCAGGGCTTCCCTTCACCGGGCCAGAGCGGCGGCGGCTGCCTGGGGCAGCTGGGAGGGAGGCGGCGGCAGCTGCACGCCCGTGTCTGCCCATCTGGGGTCTGTCCCCGCTCGCTCCGCAGGCTCTGCGCCTGGTGGGTCCGCTTGGCTACCGCGCAGCAGTTCTTCAGCGGCATGCTTTACCGGTACGTCTCCCCTCCAAACTAAACTAAATATAGGGCGGCACAGAGTTGGTGTGCCGCGGGATTTTTTTTCATAGAAAAGTGTGCCGTGGCCCAAAAAAGGTTGAGAAACACTGATCTAGGGAGCCAACACACTGGAGGAGGGTCATGTTCAGTGGGCATGCCTTCCCATGGCCTGCAGAAACAGAATAGACATGGGTGGACACATGCAAAAAAGACTGCATCTACCCATCTTAAGTGGTAAACAGCACATACACAGCGCACTCTTCTATGTCAGGAGTGAAGAGTCTATGGCTCTTCTGCCAGATGTTGCCAGACTTTAGTTCCCAGTGTTGTGGGTTGGAGACCAATAGGTTTCCCATCCCTGTTGCGTGGAAGTTATAATATTATAGTTTAGTACTATCCAATAGAATCATAGAAATCGAAAGGACACAAAGTATCTTCTAGTTCAACCCCTTGCAATGCAGGAATCACAACAAAAGAATCCCCAACAGATGACTGTCCAACTTCTGTTTAAAGACCTCCAGTGAAGAAGGGTTTGCTACATTCAGAAGTAGCCCAGTCCACTGTCAAACAGCTCTTACTATTAGAAAGTATTTCCTAATGTTTAGTTGGTATCTCCTTTTCTGTAATTTGAATCCATTGGTTTGGTTCTCCTCCTCCATGTGACAGCCCTTCAGGTATTTGAAGGTGGCTATCATATCTCCTCTCAGTCTTTTCTTCACCAGGCTAAACATACCCAGCTCCTTCAACTGTTCTGCATAAAGCTTGGCTTCCAGACCCTTGATCATCTTGGTTGTCCTCCTCTGCACATGTTCCAGCTTGTCAACATCCTTCTTAAATTGCGGCACCCAGAACGGGACACAGTATTCCAGGTGTGGTCCACACTTCGCTTTCTCATGCCTAGAAAGCACAGGTCCAAGAGGTTTTCTGCTTATTTTCCACATGCTTTCTAGGCACTGGTCCAAGAAGTTTTATGTTTGCCCCACCACTTTCCTCTGGGAAAGCCTGCTCTTTACCACTGAATCAGAGCAAACATCAATCAATGGAAAACCCAATTGGCATTTGCTGTGATTCATCAATGAAGAGCAGGTTTCCCCAGGGGAAAGCAGCGGGACAAGCAGAAATGTGGATCTTTTAGTCTCAAGGGCTGTGTTTTACCTCCACTTCTGGAGGCAGCATGCCTCTGAATTCAAGTTGCTAAGAATCAAAGGTGGGGAGAATGAAGTTGCACTCAAGTCCTACTTGTGCACCTCCTAAGGTTATCTAGTTGGCCACTGTTAGACTAGAATTCTGGACTAGGTGGGTCTTTGTCTGGATCCAACACTGCTGATCCTACATTCTTATGATCCTTCCCCCAGATCATTTATAGTGAAAAGCTCAGAAGGAGGTAGGTTCTGTCTGCCAGGCCTTGACTCTCTGTGGTGTTCTGGAGGAAGGCCAAAGTCAAGTAGTTCACTGTTCTGATGAATGTGGCTTGTTTTGCTCTAATGAGCCTGCAACTATTTGTTCCTGCATATCTTGCAAAATTTGGGTTGCATTGTTAAATTGGGAAATTAAAGCTGTTTGCTATAGGTTGGTTCTGATACCTATAATCCAATAATAATGCAGTAAAACACCCATTCAGGCACAGCCCCAATGGCCCTGACTGCATCTCTTGATCAATGGTCTGAGTCAGGCCAGTGACATGCCATTGGAATTAGGAGACATTGTCCTTCATCTCTCCCCAAGTATTACTTACATGCAAGCCCTTGAAAGGAATGGAAATGGGAGAGGTGGAGCCAAAATGGTTCACACTGCTTTTGAACTACGGAAGATAATCATGTTGTCACTTTGGCACCTTTTTCTGTTTGTTTGATCTAGAAAGCTAAGCAAGGCCACCTTTTAAAGTCCTGGGGTACATTTGGACTTTTGTGTGAATGCTGTGGCACCGCCTGCTCTGGTCACCTTGCTCCCCTCCCCCAGATCAGCCTCCCCAACCCCCAGCGGAGAACCCAAATTGCAAGCATACACATACCATGTCCCTGTTCCAAGGGACTTGTGCAGATGTCTGTTCCTGTCAAATTAATCTGACCCTTTCCTGAAAAGCTCATAGAGCTGAGGGAGGAAATGGGAAAGAGTGTCATTCTTCCACTTTTCTATTTCACCTCTATGAACTTTCCAGGAAAATGTGTTTTTTTTGTTTATATGTGAATGTTTTTTTAATGTTTCTGAAATATACTCGGAGACGAGAGTGAATTTCATGCTCTTTATTCAGCTCGTAGTCATCAAGGAGAAGAAGAGAAGAATGCCCTTTCCCCAAAACCATCTGCTTATATACATTATTTACACAATGGGCTTTGCGTGATTGGCTACTTTAGGGCTACACCTGTGGGCCAATCAGTTTGTGGATTGACTTCTGCCAGCAGCCTGATTGGCTGCTCCTGCAGGCCAATCAGGTTGTGGATTCACTTCTGCCAGCTGCCTGATTGGCTGCTCCTGCAGGCCAATCAGGTTGCGGATTCACTTCCACCTGGAGTTGGATTGGGTGGCTCCTTCGGACCAATCAGACTGCTGATTCTGGATCCTATTGTTCTACGATTCAGCTCAGTACATAACAGTTTCTTTGGCCTTTTATCAAGATTTGATTTCTGTAACTTTTAAAAATTATTCGAATAAAGAATTTTAAAACTAAAAGAAAAGAAAAGAAGAAGAGTTGGACACGGCTAAACAACTAAACAACAACAACAAAGAAAGAAAGGTAAGGAGAGGGAAAAGGCAGTGTTCCTGCAACAGAAATGTTTCTTTAAAGACATCCAGGAAGAAACTTTGTGTTCAAATACACATGGTGTTGCATGGCAGGTACTATAACACAGAAAGAAACCTTCCTAAGATGGGGATCTCTAATGACATTAATTCCCTTGGCAACTCCCCCCCCCCGCCTCTCATTTCCAAATATGCCAGTTTAGCTGGCTTATGGATCAGGCTATGCCCGTGGCTTATTTGTCTCTAATCCTTGCCTCATTAGTTGTAGTGTAATCTCCTCAGGACAAGCGAACAAGCGAACATACTTATCTCTGTGTCTTTTGCAGCATGGATGATTCTATCAGAGCTTAACCAATGCTTGCAAAAAAAACGTTGGCAAACTGTAAACAGGATCAATTTGTTCTTTTACAAGACATGGTTGCATCAGGCCTGGAGGGTAACAAGCTGAAAATTGCTCTACAGAATTCAGACACAGAGACAGAGGAGACAACGGTGCTGTATATTTAAACCATGTATCTAATTTGTATTCCCTGGCAACTAAAAGTGCCTTGAACCTACTGCATTGCCTGTCCCTGTTCACCTACTCTAAGAATTAGTAGCCATCCTCCTAGGCTGTCAGAACAAAGGGAAGGAGTTGATAAACAGCACTGTAGCCCCAAAGATGGCGGCATTGGTAAAGTTAGGCCTTCAGAATGGGGGTTGGTGTCCTCTCCCCACTCAGGCCCCTTACAACCACCATCCTAGTAGACCTTCAGCAGCCTGGACAGATTCCTATGAGGAAGGGTCAAAAGAGCAGAGTATGCTTAGTCTGGAAAAGGGAATATTTATATCTACTGGATTACTCTAATGCATTGTATGTGGGGCTGCCCCTAGAGATGGTATGGAGGCTATAGCTAGTGTGGAATGTTGCTGCTAGGCTGGTAGGCCCATTGGAATCATGTATGTCTCTGGTCCTGAAAGCACTGGACTGGCTGCCAGTAAACGACTGGGACCAACGCAGGGTGTTAAAGGTTAACGTAAAGGGACCCCTGACCATTAGGTCCAGTCGCGGACAACTCTGGGGTTGTGGTGCTCATCTTGCGTTATTGGCCAAGGGAGCCGGCCTACAGCTTCCAGGTCATGTGGTAGCATGAGTAAGCCACTTCTGGCAAACCAGAGCAGCGCATGGAAACGCTGTTTACCTTCCCGCCGGAGTGGTACCTATTTATCTACTTGCACTTTGACGTGCTTTTGAACTGCTAGGTGGGCAGGAGCAGGGACCGAGCAACGGGAGCTCACCCGGGCACAGGGATTCGAACCGCCGACCTTCTGACCAGCAAGCCGTAGGCTCAGTGGTTTAAAACACAGCGCCACCTGCGTCCCTCACGCGGGGTGTTAGTAATGCCATATAAAGCCTTGAAAGGTTTGGGACGCAAGTAACTTAAACAGTGCCTTCCCCTATATAAACCAACCAGGACCCTATGATGGGCAGGTAAAGCCCTGTGTGTGGTGGGTCCTATGTAGTTGGTGTTGACCTGTGACAGGGCCTTTTTAATGGCGGATCCCCATTTGTGGAATGCGCTCCCTTCTGAGGTGCATCCGCATCCCTCCACTTTCAGGAGGAATTTTGAAATATTCCCATTTACCCAGGCACTGGGATGGCTGAAAAATACTGTTTCTGGCAAAATGAAAATCACTGGTTGAGAGAATACATTTAACTTAGAATACTTTTAACTGTTTTTAGAATGCTTTAAAATGATTTTTATTATTTATGTGTTTGTTGTCCTGGGTGCCTTCGGGCAGGAAGGGTGGCATATAAATTGAGTGAACATATTCATTAATGGAATCAAAGCATTTCACCATGAACAAAGGGCAAATATAATTGTCAATGGTGGCATAACAAGTGAATGTAGTAATATAAAAAGGCACAAGGTAGGGATTCCCACTGTCCCCATTGTTATTTATCCTGACACTTGAAGTTCTTGACAGGAAAACTATAGAGGACCCTGAAATTACAGGGATTCAAACTGGACACCAGAATTACAAACTTAAAGCGTTTGAAGATAACATAGTACTAACTCTAGAAAATTCACTGAAGAGCATCCCAAAAGTGATGGATGTTATAACACTGTTTCCCCCCTCTTCTTTTATTAATTTTATTGTTCACAAACAGAAAGAAAATGAAAAACATAACTATGTAAAATATAGTTTATTTGGTAAAGTTTATGCAAAGTATTGGAAGGAGGTAGCTCCAATGGTTGTATAAACTAATAGAATTTGCAGAATTAGCAAACAATGACCAAAATAAGAAACTGGGACAAGGAAAAAATAAGGAGGGAATAACCTTCACCTTTAAATATAGAAGAAAGACCCTTAAATCTGCCAGGAATTTTTTAAATCTACACTACTGATATGGGCTGCCATACATCCAGATTTTCCCGGATATTTCAGCAGTTTCCACCCAGATGTATGGCAACCCTAAGGCAAGCAAATATCTCTCTATCTACAGAATATTCTGGTCAAAAGAAGATGGATTTCTCTATTGCTCCAAACTGCAGGATGAGAGGCCCAGTGGGTGGAAATTACTAGGAAGCAGATTTCAGATGAAGGAGAAACTGCCTAATTAAAATACAGTGCTTTGGGTGAAGTCTCCTTGCTGGAGGTATTTAAGAATCTCAAGCAGTGAAGGCCAAGAACAGCTCAGTCTGCCTGCAGGCAGACTCACCTTGTTACTCATAACTAGGTTAGGATGTGGGATAACCAACCTCATATAACCAACATGCTTAAGTATAATTAACACATGAAGGGGTTAAGACTATAGAGTAAGCTGCCCTGCCTGGTTTACCTCACCTTGGAAGGAACTAGATAATCAGGCCTATTGTTCTCTCCCAGTCTACCAGAGAAGCTCAACATGTGAGGAAGTCCAAGCTGGTTCCTGCATCTCACACCACATGGCTTTAACAAGCTACTTTTGTTCCCATACCAATAATTTATGAACTTTCATCGCAATAACTAAGTCAATTTTTACTGCCTGTGCAACTTTTCTCACTGGTGCATGGAAAAGCACACAAACCTGACCTTTGCAGTGTCTGTAAGCAAACTTACCAAATGTGTGGTCTTTTCCTATGCTGGTGAAAGGTGGAAGTTTTAGAACTCACATGGGCACATTTTAAAGGTCCAACAGCTTATATTCCATGCTTTGCTTTTCTGCATACTTTGTGATTTTCAATCTCTGCTGGAGTTCTCTCACCAAAAAGTGCTTGTCCCAAATCTAGATCTTCACATCCAGTAATTCTCATTATTCCACATACCAGTACCTATTTTTTCCCCTTGGGGATGCCTTTAAGCTTCAGTGCTAACTTTGTAGAACTCAACAGGATGGAGGATGGGACCAGAACAAGAAGTTGGCTCTCCTTTTCATTGGGTCAGACTCCACCTGGTGTTGGTTCTGGCTGCACTTCCTGTGGACCCCCTTCCCTCCTGCCCTATCAGCCCCAGTGGTCATCATCCACCACTGAGCTCAAGGCCTCCACCTGGTCTCCCTAGGTTATGCAACACTAACTTTCACTGCTCCATGCCCTCCTCAAGTGCTTTTTGCCTGGATGGAGAATGGAGAGAGATGGGGGGGGGGGAACCTCTGATTTTCTGTAGATGAAATGTAAGCTGCTGTAGAAGGGTAAGGGTCACACCAATTGCTCCCCTTTGGCTCCACCCACCATTAGTGCATGCAATCCTTGGCAGGAAATTCAGCTGCTGGGCTGAAAAATGCTGCTCACCTTTGATGTAAATGGAACTTGTTATTACACAGGTTAGAAGGCTTAGATGGCTTTAAAAGATTAGACAAATTCTTGGAGGATAAGTCTATCAACTACAATAAGTCATGATGACTGTATATATTAGGGGTGTGCATGGGTACCAAGATTTGCCTTGTACCTATGCTGTTTCCTTCTTTTTGAAAATAGTATTTTCTGAGTCACTCTGCTCTTTCTTTGCTTCAGTCTGTGCTCTGGAACCTCTCGGTTCCCCATACACTATAATGGGGAACCTACAAACAGCTGTGACATTTCCCCCTTCAGGCCAATTTATATGAAATTCACATACAGGAGTGCCTTCAGAGTTGATCAAGCATGCCAAATTGTGGGCAGATACATCCAGGGGGTTTTGTGCAGGGCACCTTCAGAGGACAGATATAGATATATATATTTATATATATTAAGATATAAATATATTTGTGGTTTTATTTCTCGTTTCCTTGATTTGTGAACTGTCCTAAGAACCCTTTTGGCTGAAGAGCAGGGTAAAAATATTTTATGTAAGTAAAGTCTGTTTTTTTATAAAAACAACAGAATTTTTAGACGATGGTGATATTTAATTCTTATACCACCCTTCATCCGTAGATCTCATAGCATAAAAGCACAAGATAAAAACACCAAAAAAATATAATAAAAACAAAAACAAAACAGACCAATAACTCTCCCTCCCGCACCCTCCCCCACAAACACATTTAAAAGGATATAAGATGTTAGCCAAAAGCCTGGTGGAACAAGAACATTCTTGCCAGGCACCTAAAGGTATATAAGGAAAGTGGCAGCTAAACATCCCTGGGGAGAGCATTCCACAAACTTCTTGTGGAGGAGGCACATGAAATAGGGCCTCAGAGGATGATTGCAGAGTCTGGGTAGGTTCTTATGGAGAGAGGCAGTCCATGTAGAAGAGTAGAAGAGTTTGGATTTGATATCCCGCTTTATCACTACCTGAAGGAGTCTCAAAGCGGCTAAATTTCTCCTTTCCCTTCCTCCCCCACAACAAACACTCTGTGAGGAGGCTGAGAGACTTCAGAGAAGTGCGACTAGCCCAAGGTCACCCAGCAGCTGCATGTGGAGGAGCAGGGACGTGAACCTGGCTCCCCAGATTACGAGTCTACCGCTCTTAACCACTACACCACACGTGTACTGTGGTTCTGAGCTGTGTAAGGCTTTATATGTCAAAACCAGTACTTTAAATTGAGCCTATAAATTAATTGGCAGCCAGTGAATAGAATAGAATAGAATAGAATAGAATAGAAACATAGAGTTGGAAGAGACCACAAGGGCCATCCAGTCCAACCCCCTGCCAAGCAGGAAACACCATCAAAGCATTCCTGACATATGGCTGTCAAGCCTCTGCTTAAAGACCTCCCAAGAAGTGCAGTCAGGCCAGGATTGGTGTAATTCAGGGGTCAGGTCAGCAAACTTTTTCCGCAGGGTGCCGGTCCACTGTCCCGCATACCTTGTGTGGGGCCGGACTATATTTTGAAAAATAATAATAAATGAACGAATTTCTATGCCCCACAAATAACCCAGAGATGCATTTTGAATAAAAGGACACATTCTACTCATGTAAAAACATCAGGCAGGCCCCACAAATAACCCGGAGATGCATAGCTGTCAAGTTTCCCCCCCCCCCCCCGAGAGGAAGCCTATTTAGCATAAGGGAATTTCCCTTAAAAGGGGGGGGGGGACTTTACAGCTATGGAGAGATGCATTTTAAATAAAAGGACACATTCTACTCATGTAAAAACATGCTGATTCCCGGACCGTCCGCGGGTCAGATTGAGAAGGCAATTGGGCCAGATCCGGCCCCCGGGCCTTTAGTTTGGGCACCCCCGGTGTAATTGCTCAAGTTCTTTTGCCCCAGTGAGAAACCTGGCTGCCAAATATTGCACCAGTTTCTGAATGATCTTCAGAGGCAGCTCTACACTTTTCACCGTTTCCCCACTTCTCAGTCAGTGAGTCTCTCATAAATAAAGCCTGTGAGGCCGCTGCCATAGCTGTGAGGAGCACCAAGGGGTTGCAAGCACTGAAGAGTGGTCATTATGGTGGCTTGGCTCTGGCTTGCTTCTTTTAGCCACTGCACCAGCATCCCTGCCCCAGCCTCTGCAGAGGTGCACGCAGAGGGATGGAGGCAGACGGACACTGATGTAGAACAGAATGTCCCTATTTTCATCTGAGGAATGTTGGAGGGTATGGAGTTGTAATCCACACCATCTAGGGTAAAGATTGAAGCAAGCTGAGGAGTGTAGTGTCCGCGGCTGTAAAACCCACACCACCACCAACACATTTCCTGTGCATTTCTATTGTCATAAAGAGCAGAGCACAGTTGTCCTCATCTTCATGCACCAGGAGGATAATCACAACAGGAATTTGCATTCTCTCCATATCAACACCTGTCAAATGAAGGATTAAAGTTGCATGCCTGAAGCGGAATAAATCTACCAGGGGGAGATTCCACCTTCCTCAAGGAATTATGCAGAAGAGGTCAGATTTCTTTAAATGTCTTCATTAGTCCTGTAAGGTGTTCATTTTACCTTGGGGGAAGGGTCAGCCCCAAATTGTGCATCACCAAAGGAGGAAACGTCACCAGGGATTTATTTTTTTTGAAAGCAGCTAAAAATGAATGTTGAAGATTAGCAAAAAAAAGGGGGGATTGTGTTTGTCTAGAGCAAAATATAAACATAGGAAGAGTCCTGAGGGATCAGAGCAAACGTCCATTTAGTCTCAGGATTCAGAACCTGCCAATCTCCAGATTAGTGATGTAGAAGAAATTCGTGTGGTCCACATTTTAGAATGAACCAACCTAATTTTCAGGTCCCAGACTTAATGCTGTTTGGAATGCAGATTGGAATGTTTTATTTGTCAGATTATGTACTTCTTTTGTGATGCAGTATTAGTTTTAAAAATCCATACAAAAATGCATATTTTTAAGGAGAAAAATGTGTGCAGAAATGTGTATTTTAAAGACAAATGCAATTACATGTGTTGCAGAGGGAGAATGTGTTCAAAATGTATAGAAACCAAGCTTTTTAATTTTTTTAAAAATAGACAGAATGGTCTTGAAGATATGAGAAACTAGAATGGACTGGATACAGCCTGAGTAATTCATCCCTAAGCCCTTAAGTTTTAATAACCTGGTTTGGGCCAGGTTATTAAAAGGGTCGGTTCTGTATGAACTAAGGACCCCTGACCATTAGGTCCAGTCATGACCGACTCTGGGGTTGTGGCGCTCATCTCGCGTTATTGGCCGAGGGAGGCGGCATACAGCTTCCAGGTCATGTGGCCAGCATGTGGTGAACCAGAGCAGCGCACGGAAATGCCGTTTACCTTCCTGCTGTAGTGGTACCTATTTATCTACTTGCATTTTGACGTGCTTTCGAACTTTGATGTGCTTTCGAACTGCTAGGTTGGCAGGAGCTGGGACCGAGCAACAGGAGCTCACACCATTGTGGGGATTCGAACCGCCGACCTTCTGATTGGCAAGCCCTAGGCTCAGTGGTTTAACCCACAGCGCCACCTGCGTCCCTTTCTGTATGAACTAGTCTGGGCCTTAAGATCAGCACCAGAGAACTTGATCACTTGTCCACCCATAAGATCAATTAGAAATAGGCAATACAGTGGTACCTCAGGTTAAGAATTTAATTCGTTCCAGAGGTCTGTTCTTAACCTGAAATGGTTCCTAACCTGAGGCGTGCTTTCAATGGTGGACCTTCATGCTCTGGCACCGGGGGAGTGGAGAGCAGGCGGGGGCGGGGCTGACGCGTGTCCTGGGGGTGTGGCGCCCAGTGTTAGCAGGGGGGCAGCTGCGATGGCACCCTGCTGGGATCACGCTGCTGGGGGCTGTGCGCTCCCCCCTGCACTCATCTTCCTCCTCCAGTGTGTGCTTTCACTAATGGGGACTTTCGTTGCCGCTGCGCCACTGGTGCGCAATTTCCGTTCTTCTTGTTGTTGTTGTTTAGTCGTTTAGTCGTGTCCGACTCTTCGTGACCCCATGGACCAGAGCATGCCAGACACTCCTGTCTTCCACTGCCTCCCGCAGTTTGGTCAAACTCAAGTTGGTAGTTTCGAGAACACTGTCCCACCATCTCGTCCTCTGTCGTCCCCTTCTCCTAGTGCCCTCCATCTTTCCCAACATCAGGGTCTTTTCCAAGGATTCTTCTCTTCTCATGAGGTGGCCAAAGTATTGGAGCCTCAGCTTCAGGATCTGTCCTTCCAGTGAGCACTCAGGGCTGATTTCCTTCAGAATGGATAGGTTTGATCTTCTTGCAGTCCATGGGACTCTCAAGAGTCTCCTCCAGCACCATAATTCAAAACCATCCATTTTTCGGCGATCAGCCTTCTTTATGGTCCAGCTCTCACTTCCATACATCACTACAGTACTGGGAAAACCATAGCTTTAACTATACAGACCTTTGTTGGCAAGGTGATGTCTCTGCTTTTTAAGATGCTGTCTAGGTTTGTCATTGCTTTTCTCCCAAGAAGCAGGCGTCTTTTAATTTAGTGACCGCTGTCACCATCTGCAGTAATCAAGGAGCCCAAGAAAGTAAAATCTCTCACTGCCTCCATTTCCGTTCTTATCCTGGGGCAAAGTTCTTAACCTGGAGCAACCACTTCCTGGTTAGTGGAATTTGTAACTCAAAGTCTCTGTAACCTGAAGTGTCTGTAACCTGAGGTACCACTGTAGACAGGGCCGTCTTAAGCGCCCCAGGCGCCGTGGAGCGACGGATCCCTCCGGCGCCCCCCCCGCCCCATTTCCCAGCGCGGTAGGCGGGTGGGCACTGCTGCGCGGCGCGCGGGCAGGCACAGCACGGTTGTCAGACCGGCGGACCGGGCGGGCCGGCGCCATGGTGCCCTGCGCCACCGGGGGTCTACCTAGAGCCGGCCCTGACTGTAGAGATAGGATGTTCTCAGCACACGCAAACACACACACACACACAGACCACCCTGGATATATTCATTACTTACAGCATCTCTTACCCAGCTCTTTAGCCAAAAAAGTCCCCCAGAGTGGCTTGCAAAGATCTGCAGTAATACAGAAGTGCGTCCATGTCCTCAGATTTAAAACTTAAAAGATACAGCACACAAAGAAACAGGATTGGAGCTGGAGAAGGTGGGGAGTTCAGAGACACTGTCTTAAAGTTACAGTTCTTACAACAACCAACTGGGATATAACAGTTCAGATACTCTGATGGGGAGGGGTGCAAGGAGGTGAGTGTTAAGGGTGGGCAACGGCAGCTATTCCCATCGGTACTGACTTCAGAAAGGCCTTAAACACCCATCTGTTTCAAATGCTTTCAGTTGAGATGTCTTTTACTTAAGGAGCTTGCTTCGAATTGTTAGTGGTTATTTTACTGCTGGTTTACAACTGAGCTCTTAAATGGTCTAATTCATTGTACAAACTACATGGCCGGACTCTGAGATTTTTCTAATTACTGTTTTAAAGTAAGGTGTTTTATTTTATTGAAATTGTGCATTTATATTTTTATGTGAGCTGCCTTGGGAAAGTATTTTCTTTCCTTTTCTTTTTCTTTGCCCTGAAAGGCAGTTGAGAATTATATGGGGGGGGGGGGACAAGCAAACAAAACAAAGGATATACTACTTCTGCCTTCAAGGAAGGCCTTGCATTTTTGAGTACACCTCAGGAAATAATTCCCTGCAAAATGAAAGCTAGTCTGCCAGGAAGAAGAGTTTTAGCCTTGGTTTCCCGCTGACATTCAACTTCTATATGCAAGATATAATTGATTTTGTAGAGCAGATCACGAAGTGCATCTGAAGTGCTACTTTAATAAAAGAAGAAAGAGAGAAAAGGTTAAAAAAAAAGGGAGATATGGGGGAGTAGTAGGCCACAATTTGTTTATTCCAAGTATTCATTCCCTTCTGAGCAACCTCTCAGTGAACTTGGTGGGGCCAGAGACAAAATTGTGTGAAGCAACTAATGGAACTTCTGCCTTTCTTCAATAGTCTAGTGTGCTCACACACCCCTTTCAATCCTCCGTCTAGACATGCAAGAAGCATTCTCACAGTTCAAAGACACTTTTCAGCTGGGCATAAACACTCAAGGAGGGCTGTGGCCCGATGAGAGGGGATGTGGTTGAGTTGGAATAGTAGCCTGAAGAGAAAAGCCAGAGAGATGATGAGTACGGCCTGCACCTCTCTTCTACACTGACTGGCAGCAGCTGCCTGGAAATGCTGGGGATTGAATATGCATGCAAGGCAGATGGTCTGCCACTGAACTACTGCTATATGCCTCTGAAGCTGTCTCTCTTGAGGGAAAAGGCATGTGTGGCTTCATGTGACAAAGACCATGCATGCTTGCATCTTTTGCAACATCCCAGGGTGCTTCTGGCCTGTGATAGGGACAGACAGCTGCAACAGAGATGTCCTTCCTCTTTGTTTCCGCTTGATTCACCTGCCCTACTTTCTGAACTATAATTATTTCTCTCTCTCTCTCTCTCTCTCTCTCTCTCTCTCTCTCTCTCTCTCTCTCTCACACACACACACACACACACACACACACACACACACACGAGAGAGAGAGAGAAGAAGAAAGCCCACTATCATTTCTCCACTGCATGGAATTTGATTAGCAGCATCTTTCCACTCAAATAAAGGTTTAGAGCCAGTATTCACACCTGAACCTCAGTGTATGTCGCACACCCTATATTTGGGGAAGGAATGTATTTCAGTGGCAGAGAACCTACTTTCCATGTAGAAGGTCTAAGATCTCCAGGTAGGGATGTGAATGTCTCCTGTTTGAAATTCTGGAGAGCCACTGCCAGTCAGTGTAGATATTACTGCACTCAATGGGTATGTGTGTGTGTGTGAGAGAGAGAAAGAGAGAGAGAGAGAGAGAGAGAGAGAGAGAGAGAGAGAGAGAGAGAGAGAGAGAGAGTCAGAATAAGACAGGTTCCCACATTCTTATGAAATGCTCTTAAAGTAGCTTAATGGAAGAGCACTTACTTTGATGCAGAAGTTCCCAGGTTCAATCAGGCCCATCATGCCCCCTTCCTTTTTTACTGAGCACTATTGCTCCATTAGTTTTTTCCTTTGGATTAGGGTAGCTGCCTTAGGCTCTTATGAAACTGAGCATAGAGATATCCATGAGTACTGTTTTGAGGCTTTTCGATTCTCTCTATATTGCTGTTTTCTATTTGATGCTGCCTCCTTGCCACCCTCCTCTCCTTGCATCACCTAACGGCTCCCATTTTTTGAACCAGGGCTGTTCACCAGCTCTGGCCAAATCCTGAATTCTCAACAAATTTGGGACAATTCAGGTTGACCTGGGATTTGGCTGGAGCACATTGATGCAGTCCTGGATTGCCCTGGGCTGCATCATGCCCACCCAGAGCGATATAAGGCTGTCAAAAGTGTGGGCAGTCTGTCAGTGAGGAGGAGGGAGGAGAGGCATGAAGCCTGTGTGTGTCTCCTAATCTACCACCTCCCAACCACATCTTTAGGTAGGGTTTTAAACCCTAGTTGAACACTGTGCAAGGCCTCTGAATTGGTTCAGGGCCTGGATATGACACAGCTCAGCTCTGGGTCATCCTGTGTCAAATCAGGGCCACTCCAGTGTGCTGGATTGGACCTTGTATCAGAATGGGGAGGGTGTGTGCACAGACCTAGTTAAAACCTGCTGCCTGGCTGTCCCTCAGGTGACATCAATTTGGAGCCGCCCCTCAAATCAGTTGCTTGGGTGGGCATCTCCTCTGCTGTCCTAGCAACCTTGCTCTGAAGCCTCCTTTTTGCCTCACAGCTTAAAGGAGAATCGAGATCTCTGGTTTCCAGCAATGCTCGGCACAGAACAGCAGCTGTCTCTTTTGGCGAACTGCCATGGTGATGGAGAGGAAAAGGTGCCTCGATCTGTTTGTCTGTGACCCCCCCCTCCTGCCCATCGGCAGGCTCTTACATATTCTTTTTCTGCAGCTAAAATCGATAAGAGTGGTTTGACAAAAGCATGAGCTGCTTTTGACGTGCAGTGCAATGGATTTGACAAAAGTAATGTGGATTTCTGTAAGTATCCTTCTGTGCAGTATTGGAAAGCTTCTCAGCTTTAGGGGAAATCTAAACAATCAACCCAAATTCCAGAGTCATTACCAGTCTCTTTATTTAAGTTAGGGGTGGGGAAGCTCAATCCCACAGGACAAATGTGCCCCCTCCACAAGCCCTTCCTATCTAGCCCTTGAGATTCTCTCCAGACAGCACCTCTTTCCAGGCCACACCCACCTCTTGCTCTGTTCTACCTGCTCCCAAGTGCTTTTGCCTGGCTGGAATGTGCCCTTGACCTGGGATAATGCCTCTTACTCGCCCAGATGGAAAGAGGTACGTATAGAAGCCTCTAGTGTGCCATTTGTGCGCGGCCCCAGGTTTTCCATATAGGAATGTGGCCCCTGGGCTAAATAAGGTTTCCCATTCTTGGTTTAAGTAAAATCAGAAGAACATAAGAACAGCCGTTCTGGAAAGGACCAAAGCTCCATTAGTTCAGCATCCTGCTTTCAACAGCCATTAGTGAAATCTTTCAAAGAAGCCCTGAGGCCAAAGCACAGCAATCAGACTGGCCCCACCATTAGACAGAGTGAAGCAATTGCCTCAGGTAGCAGATGCTGGGGGCACATTGGCAGCCCCTTCCCAGCCATTATTCTTGAGTCTCCTGTGACCAATCTCTTCTGTTGAAGAGTAGGGTTACAGTCCTTCAGGCCCCCCTACTCAGCCCTCAGACCCTCTAAGTGTCCCTGTTTTCCAGGGATACCCCTGATTTAGAGCAGCCATCCCAGTTTCTGATTTGATCACGGAATGTCCCACTTTTCCTTAGGCTGTCCCTATTTTTATTGGAGAAATGTTGGAGGGTATGGTGTTATCAGACTCTCGAGCCACCTGAAGGCAATCTTATATAGGGAAGTTATTTTTAATGTTTAATGTTTCGTTACGTTTTATATATGTTGGCAGCTGCCCAGAGTGGCTGGGGCAACGCTGCCAGATGGGTTGGGTATAAATAGTAAAATTCTCATAATGGAATAGGATGTCTCTATTTTCATCGGAGAAATGTTGGAGGGCATGGGCCCTTGGGATCACTATCCCACCTCACTCCCAAATTGGTTTTGCATGGCTGGAATGTTTTATCTCTCGGGCTGAAAGCTCTTCCCTCCCTCTCCTAGACCTTTTCGTTATAGGAACAGTGTTCTAACCCCCTGAGCATTTTGTCTGCCATATTATTTATTTATTTATTTATTTATTTATTTATTTATACATAGATACATACATACATACCACACATTTTTTCCCTCTTATGAGACTCACGTTTTCAATGCTGCCAAGCAACACCAAGCACAGGTCAACAGCAGTGCAAGAATGTGATTGCTTTTTCCCAACCAGAAGCAAAGCTTCTTCTTTTTTTATTTGTTGGCAAATCCAGCTGCTGACTCTGCCCCCATCCCTGCTCTGCCAGCACCATTACGTGACCTAATAATGTCATCCTCAACTTCAGAGGTTCATTCACCTGCTCATCTTCCAATTTGATATATATGTGTGTGTGCGCCTTCACCATATGTCAAAAATGTGCTCCTGCATTCTATGCAGGACAAACAGGCCAGTCTTTATGCAAAATAATAGGTAAAGGTAAAGGTAAAGGGGCCCCTGACCATTAGGTCCAGTCGTGTCCGACTCTGGGGTTGCGGCGCTCATCTCGCTCTATAGGCCGAGGGAGCCGGCGTTTGTCCGCAGACAGCTTCTGGGTCATGTGGCCAGCAAAACTAAGCTGCTTCTGGGGAACCAGAGCAGCGCACGGAAACGCTGTTTACCTTCCCGCTGGAGTGGTCCCTATTTATCTACTTGCACTTTGATGTGCTTTCGAACTGCTAGGTTGGCAGGAGCTGGGACCAAGCAACGGGAGCTCACCCCGTTGCAGGGATTCGAACCGCCGACCTTCTGATCAGCAAGCCCTAGACCCTGTGGTTTAACCCACAGTGCCACCTGGGTCCCTATGCAAAATAATAAAAAGGTAAAGGGACCCCTGACCATTAGGTCCAGTCGTGACCGACTCTGGGGTTGCACACTCATCTCGCATTATTGGCCGAGGGAGCCGGCGTATAGCTTCCAGGTCATGTGGCCAGCATGACAAAGCCGCTTCTGGCAAACCAGAGCAGCACACGGAAACGCCGTTTACCTTCCCGCTGTAGCGGTACCTATTTATCTACTTGCACTTTGAGGTGCTTTAGAACTGCTAGGTGGGCAGGAGCTGGGACCAAGCAACGGGAGCTCACCCCGTTGCAGGGATTCGAACCGCCGACCTTCTGATCAGCAAGCCCTAGGCTCAGTGGTTTAACCACAGCGCCACCTGGGTCCCTCATGCAAAATAATAAACTGACATAAATCTGATATCTGAAATGGTAACAGAGAAAAGGCCAGAGGCCTCGCAGGGCACTCACCAAAGAACTTCAGATGAGGACTGCAATGGAAAACCATTTAATTGCAATACATCCATGCCATCACTTGTGGACTAAATCAGCACAGCAGGTATTTATCATACTATATGTGATTGTTTTGTTGTAAATATTCATTCTTATTAAGGTAATTACTACCATCAGAACCTTTCTGCATTTCATTTTGACCTCAGTGTTTACAGGCCCTGCCCCCATTAATAATAATAATAATAATAATAATAATAATAATAATAATAATAATAATAATATATTTATATCCTTCCCTTCCCAGCTGTAGTCGGGCTCAGGGCAGCTAACATCAGATATATAACATTAGTATAAAATCAAACAATGATTAAATTACCTCCTAAAAACAGGTCAAAATCAAACTAAAGTCTAATTAGATGGCTTTCCTCAGGGTTAGGGTTGGGAACAGTGCGCCTGTGAACCTTCAAGCTTCTAGGCCGTAATAGATTTGTTACTTCTTAAACAGCCACGCTGGTGGCTCTGTGGGTTAAACCACTGTGCTGCTTGGGCTTGCCGATTGAAAGGTCGGTGGTTTGAATCCCTGTGACGGGGTGAGCTCCTGTTATATGGTCCAAGCTCCTGCCAACCTAGCAGTTCGAAAGCACATCAAAATGCAAGTAGCTAAATAGGTACCTAAATGGCGTTTCTGTGTGCTGCTCTGGTTTGCCAGAAGCGGCTTAGTCATGCTGGCCACATGACCCGGAAACTGTCTGCGGACAAACGCTGGCTCCCTTGGCCTGTAAAGCGAGATGCGCGCCGCAACCCCAGAGTCGTTCACAACAGGACTTAATTGTCAGGGGTCCCTTTACCTTTAAACAGCCACAAGACACTGTTTTTTTGCTGCAATAGACTAAGTTGACTACCCATCTTGGGTGTGTGTGTGTGTGGTTTCTTTTGTTGATTACAAAGCTACTTTTATTTGTCTGTTTGCATGGGACTTCCTGGTGGCTTCTGCATTTTCATTTCATAAAGATAATTTGTTTGTGACTTTTTCCTATCAGGGCAGATCCCTGCCTACAGCACTGGCTCCTGCCGAGTTCTTTCATTTGGTGTTTAAAAATTGCACTGAATTGTTGTTTCTTCTTCTTCTTCCTCCTTGAGATGTTGATGTGCCAGTGCAGGGTTTATTATCACCTGCAGATCCAGCATCTGGAACAGCAGCCATGTGTATGTGGATAGATAAACAGATAGATAATGTGACACAGGTAGAAGAATTTCAGGCAACATATTGAAAAGTGGTTCTGTTAATCAGAAACATTTTACCCATAGCACACAATTCACAACAAACCCCAGTTAAGGTCTGTGTACTCTCCCTTTTTCGACTGGGGGGTGGGGAGAGAAGGGAGTAGAAACAGTGTGGAATCCTGAATACAATTGCAAAAGTATTGGGGAAGGTCATTTGCCCAATATAACAGGCAGAAGAAGCAGGAGGCTTTTGAGTCCCACTGGGTCATGCTTGATTTCACAAGATGTCAGGACTGCCCTAAATGCAGGTGAAAGCCCAGCTACAGTAGGTGAATGCTTTCTTAGTATTGTTAGAAGAGGCAATGCTATGTTCAAAAACAGGGGCAATTTTATCATAATAGCGCATCAGGACACCGTTTATAAGCCAAGATGCATTCATGCCCTTGATGGCAAGGAAATAGCTAAGGGAATACCATGTTGGGCCGATGCAAAAATCACCGGCAATTTCCACAATATGTCATTTTCTGCAAAGCTTACGATTCACAAAAGGGTTTGTGGGATTGACTCCCTGAATTCACCATGCAGCCCTTCTGTATTTGATCAAGGTGACACCAAAAGCAGTAAATAAACTCTTTACATAAGAACATAAGAATCTGTCTTTATGCCAGGCCACCCATCTATCAAGCAAAGCAATGTCTACACTGACTGGCCGCAGTTCTCCAGAGTTTCAGACAGATCTTTCTCAGCCCTAATCTGGAGATGTCAGTGATTGAACCTGGGACCTTCTGCAGGCAAATGCAAATGCTCTACCACTGAGCTATAGCCTGCTCCCAAGTAGTTAAGAAAGAAGAAGCAGTATTCTTGACAAACTGCACTGCGGTCAATAAGATCAAAAGAAAGTTCAATTCTGAGTCAATCTAACACTACCTTCTTTGAAAGTACCAGTTCATTATTATTATTTTTTTCAATTAAAGACTCAGGGTTGTATCCAACTTACTCAGAGTAGACCCACTGAAATGAATGGCCCTAGGTTATCCATGTTTATTCATTTCAATGGGCCCTAACATTTGTTGAAAACTCACAAAAATTAAGAAAAAAATGAATGTAGCGGCATTTCAAAACAAGAATAACAATATTGTCTACAGTAGCACCTTAAAGACCAACTAAGTTTTTATTTTGGTATGAGCTTTCGTGTGCATGCACACTTCTTCAGATACAGTGAAATGGAAGTTTCCAGGCACTTATGTAGAGAAGGGGTGGGGAGGGGTGGGGATGGGGAGGGGGGATCACTCAGAAGGATGGTGGAAATGGGTGATTGACTGACTGATAGCTGTTGATGACCGCAAACGACTGCAAATGGTTATGCATGAAAAAGCAAGGGTTGAGATGGCTGAAGATCGCTTATCATGTATAATGAGATAAAAATCCGATATCTCTGTTCAAACCAGGTCCCTCCATGGTTTTGAGCTTGGTGATAAGTTGCAATTCAGCAACTTCTCTTTCCAGTCTATTTCTGAAATTCTTTTGTAGTAAGACAGCTACTTTGAGATCTTGTATAGAATGTCCTGGGAGATTGAAGTGTTCTCCTACTGGTTTTTCTGTCTTCTGGTTCCTGATGTCAGACTATTTAATTGCTCATCTTCTAACATTGTGTATGCCATCAAATGCCAACAGTGCCCTTCAGCTCTCTATATTGGACAAACAGGCCAAACCCTACGCCAAAGGATAAATGGACATAAATCTGACATTATAATTAAACCCAGACATTATAATTAAAGAGGCAGACAAGGGTGGAGCTGTCGTCATCATGAACAAAACTGATTACATCCAAGAGGCCCACAGACAACTTTCCAATACTGCCTTTTACATGAAATTGGACTCAGACCCCACACAAGCATACAAAAAAGAACTGAACAAGATTATTAAGGAGCTACCCCTACACATCCAAGAACAGATCCTCACAAACACACCAGCGGAACCTCAGCCAGGAACTTTCTATCTTCTACCCAAAATACACAAACCAGGAAACCCAGGACGCCCCATCATCTCAGGTATTGGCACCATTACAGTGGGTGTTTCCGGCTATATGGACTCTGTTCTGAAACCATATGCTATCAGTGCTCCCAGCTACGTACGTGACACCACAGATTTTCTGAGGAAAATACAATATTTGAACAATCTTCCTAACAATACTATACTAGCCACTATGGATGTGGAATCTCTATATACCAACATCCCACACAATGATGGTTTACAAGCCATAAGGAACACCATTTCAGATAAAACCACAGCGGACTTTGCCACCAAACTCTGCCACTTTG
Source organism: Zootoca vivipara (assembly GCF_965207765.1). NCBI lineage: Eukaryota > Metazoa > Chordata > Lepidosauria > Squamata > Lacertidae > Zootoca > Zootoca vivipara. Next base: position 45,224,137 of record NC_142585.1, on the reverse strand, counting down.
TCCTTACCCACAACCACTTCAAATTTGGTGATGACCTGTTCCTCCAGATCAGCGGCACAGCCATGGGCACCCGCATGGCCCCACAGTATGCCAACATCTTCATGGCAGATTTAGAACAACGTTTCCTTAACTCCTACCCACTCAAACCTCTCCTGTACCTGCGATACATTGACGATATTTTTATTATCTGGACACATGGACAACAGACCCTGGAAACCTTCCACCAGACATTCAATGACTTTCACCCCACCATCAACCTAACAATGAACCAATCTATGCAAGAAATACATTTTTTGGACACTACTATAAAAATACAGGATGGACATATAGACACCACCTTATACAGAAAACCAACTGACCGACAAACATACCTACATGCTTCTAGCTACCATCCCAAACATACCAAACAATCCATCGTATACAGCCAGGCCTTACGTTACAACCGCATCTGTTCCAACTCTACAGACAGAGAATCTCACCTAAGAGATCTACAGCAAACCTTTTTAGAACTAAAATATCCACCTGATGAAGTTAAACAACAGATCAACAGAGCCAGACAGATACCTAGAGAGAACCTGCTGCAAGACAGACCCAAAAAAGAAAATAACAGAACACCACTAGTCATCACATACAGCTCCCAAGCTAAAACAGTACAACGCATCATCAGAGATCTACAGCCTCTCCTGGACAATGACAGCTCCCTTTCTCAAGCTCTGGGAGGAAGACCTTTCATTGCCTACAGACAGCCACCCAATCTTAAACAACTCCTCACCCACAATAATACAACCACCAGACTTAACATGGACACTGGTACCAGAGCCTGCAATAAACCCAGATGCCAACTTTGCTGCCACATACACCCAGACAACACCATTACTGGCCCCAACAACATCCAACATACCATCTCAGGACTATTTAATTGCTCATCTTCTAACATTGTGTATGCCATCAAATGCCAACAGTGCCCTTCAGCTCTCTATATTGGACAAACAGGCCAAACCCTACGCCAAAGGATAAATGGACATAAATCTGACATCAGGAACCAGAAGACAGAAAAACCAGTAGGAGAACACTTCAATCTCCCAGGACATTCTATACAAGATCTCAAAGTAGCTGTCTTACTACAAAAGAATTTCAGAAATAGACTGGAAAGAGAAGTTGCTGAATTGCAACTTATCACCAAGCTCAAAACCATGGAGGGACCTGGTTTGAACAGAGATATCGGATTTTTATCTCATTATACATGATAAGCGATCTTCAGCCATCTCAACCCTTGCTTTTTCATGCATAACCATTTGCAGTCGTTTGCGGTCATCAACAGCTATCAGTCAGTCAATCACCCATTTCCACCACCCTTCTGAGTGATCCCCCCTCCCCATCCCCACCCCTCCCCACCCCTTCTCTACATAAGTGCCTGGAAACTTCCATTTCACTGTATCTGAAGAAGTGTGCATGCACACGAAAGCTCATACCAAAATAAAAACTTAGTTGGTCTTTAAGGTGCTACTGAAGGAATTTTTTTATTTTACTTCGATCCAGACCAACACGGCTACCTACCTGTAACCAATATTGTCTACCTAACCCTTTGATTAACCCTGTGCGACCCGGCACGCACAGAAGCAGCACCAGCTGTGGGATGAGACGTGTGTGGCACATGCTGCCTGTGAACAAAGGACCTGGACCTGAGGCACCAAAGGGGATGGAGAGCTTCGTTCCAGCGGGGAGGTATCCCTCATCCTTCATGTGTTGCTGGGCCAGGAAAGGGAGCCACCTCCCTCCCAGTCTTGTGGTACCTTTGGGACTGCTGTGGCCTAGTGGGTAGTGTGCCTCTCGGAATTTTTGTGCCTGGGGCAACTGCCCCCGTGGCTTCCCCATGCTACGCCACTGCTTGGAATGGGTTTTATGTGGAATAATAATAATAATAATATTTAATAATAATAATTTATTTATACCCCGCCCATCTAGCCGGGTTCCCCCAGCCACTCTGGGCGGCTTCCAACAAAATATTAAAATACAGAAATCCATCAGACATTAAAAGCTTCCCTGAACAGGGCTGCCTTGAGATGCCTTCTAAAGGTCTGGTAGTTGTTGTTCTCTTTGACCTCTAGTGGGAGGGCATTCCACAGGGTGGGTGCCACTACCAAGAAGGCCCTCTGCCTAGTTCCCTGTAACTTGGCTTCTCGTAGCGAGGGAACTGCCAGAAGGCCCTCGGCGCTGGACCTCAGTGTCCGGGCAAAATGATGGGGGTGGAGACGCTCCTTCAGGTATACTGGACCGAGGCCGTGGAAGAATTGTAAGCTGACATCTAGGACTGGAAATAAGTAAGAAGGCAGGCTGGTTCGGGGCACTTAGGTTGGAGCAGTGTCCACTACTGAAAGTACAGTCATTTCCTTTGTGATACAGTATAGCCCAAAAAGATAAATTCAGTTTCAGAGGCCCTCCTGCAGCCACCTATACATAAGGTGACAGTAGACTGCTGGCAACCATGGAGAAGAACTTTTCCATGGTGCAATCTCATTTACAGAATGTCATCCCCTGATGGATGAGAGGGGCAGGAATGCTTTTAGCATTCCAGTATCAAGTTCCGCCTTTCTGTGGCTTTTAGTAGGTCTTAGCAGTTGATGTTGCTGCTGCTCATGTTGGTTTTTATTTATTCTCAGATTTTAAGCTCTTAAAAATGATTTTTATTCATCTTAGGCCATGCTTGATTGCTATCTGCCTGCTATTTCATATATTGCCATGTCTTTTATTCTTAAGAGCTGCCTTGGAACATATCTGAATAGAAAAGAGGCACAGGACTTAAAAAAAAAAAAACACCCACGGAAATCAATCAGATAAATAAGAAGGAAAAAATATATCTGTGCTCAAAAAGCATGATAGAAAAGGTATTATCTGTAACTAAGGCTAGAGGAGAATTTTTCTTCCATCCACATTTAAAAACATATTAATTAAACCTCCCAGAATTTTACATATATCTGTGTACAGCTTTATCAACATTAATAAAACCCACATATGTAACTGTGTATTTTAGGGGAAGTGTGCATGTTTTGTGTACTTTTAAAAAAAACCTTAGAAAACAGGACTGAATGTACTCATAACTGAATTCATGTGAAACTGACAAGAAACACAAACACCAGCTCATTTGCCCTTCCCTAGGGATGAGTGAATCTGTCAATTTTGGTTTCTCTCAGTTTTTAATTTTTCAAATCTCTAGTTCCATTCTCCACATGTCCACATATATATTTAGAACTCATGAAAATTCATCAGTGTTTTCATGCAAATTTCTCCTTACACTGTATAGACATGGAACTCCCTTATAAAGCTTCTGGCAATTGCTGAAGACATACCTCTTCGCCCTGGCTCTTGACCCTTGAGGTACCCACCTTATTTCTGTGGTGGTTGTTGTTTAGTCATTTAGTCGTGTCCGACTCTTCGTGACCCCATGGACCAGAGCACGCCAGGCGCTCCTGTCTTGTACTGCCTCCCACAGTTTGGTCAAACTCATGTTCGTAGCTTCGAAAACACTGTCCAACCATCTTGTCCTCTGTCGTCCCCTTTTCCTTGTGCCCTCAATCTTTCCCAACATCCGGGTCTTTTCCAGGGAGTCTTCTCTTCTCATGAGGTGGCCAAAGTATTGGAGCCTCAGCTTCAGGATCTGTCGTTCCAGGGAGCACTCAGGGCTGATTTCCTTCAGAATGGATAGATCTTTTTTTATGTATGCCACTACAGCAGCGAGACTTTTGATTGCTAAATATTGGAAGCAGCAAACATTACCCACGATTGACGAATGGCAGATGAAGATGATGGAATTTATGGAACTGGCTGAGATGACCGGACGAATCCGCAACCAGGGAGAACAAGCGATTGAAGAGGAGTGGAAAGATTTTAAATTGTATTTAAAAAAGTATGCTAAAGTAATATTTTAGAGCAGAAATTAAGTGGTAAATAAAACTGTGGAATAGTTGAAGAGGTTATTTAGAATAGGAAAATAAGAGATGTATTATAAAAGGTGATTATTTGAAGGTAGAATTTGCTATTTAGAAATGTGTATAAGGACCACAGGGATGGGACGGGAACCCGAGGAGGTCCCAATTTACACTGTGATGAAGATAAGATGTACTGGTTTATATGTTTTTGTTCTTTGTTTCCTTTTTGTATTTTTCTATTTTCTATTTTTGTATTTGCCTTTTTTCTTTTGTCTCAAATCTTGTTAATCTTTTGTTGGAAAATGAATAAAATATTAATTAAAAAAAACACAGAATGGATAGGTTTGATCTTCTTGCAGTTTGATCTTCTTGTAGTAAGTTATTTTTAACGGCTTTTAAAATTGAGTTGTAATGCTGTGTTTTAATGTTATATTCTACCCTGAAACATTAGTGTGAAGGGCAGGTAATAAATAATAATAAGATTAATTTTGTAATACGTATATGTTTTTGCTTATTATACACACTTTTTTACAAAGCATTTCACCATTTATAACACATTTCTGTATGCTATTGTCACCAATATATGCGTTCGTTTATTTTTGCACATAGTGCAAAATTCAAAAAAGAATTTTGAATGCCAGTATCCTAGATCGTTTTAGATAGTGTGAATTAGCTACATTCACCCATGAATGTGAAAAGAATCAATTTTTGTTTTATTCCATCCAAATCTGTAACCTAGCAATGTGAGTGAACCTGAGCACTTTCTTAAAATTTAGACCCCCTTCTATAATTCAGGCACCTCAATCCAGTGTGACGCAGCAGAAACATGTTTGTTTTAAAGAAAGTATATTTATTTCTTTGAAAATCTGTGGCTTCCAAGAGACAATGCATAGATCTTGCTGGGAAGAAGTGGGTGGACAATATAAACCAGCTTCACAGCAGAAGTGAACTTCATTTATAAAAGCGTTTTAAAGTCCAGGATTCCTGAGGAATGCATAAGAAAGCTCTTTTTATTAACCTTGTAGGCACATAATGAAAAGCCCCCTCAGCACAGTTGAAGTAGGATGTAAAGAAGCAGTGCTGAACTAGAAATGTAGCCCACGGGGTGTCCTTTCTAGACAAAAAGGGAACAGCGGGGATAAGTAGAGGAAGTGGGTGTAGCTCTCCTAATTGCCTCACAAGAGACATATGCTCCATCCACCATACGGTTGTTCAGCCAGGAAGTGCAACACAGAGATGAGTTCAGCACAATACCTTTGAGCTGAAACAGGGAGGAGAGACACATTTTGCACACATCTTCACCCCGTGAAAAAACACCCCTGCCCCTTCTTAGAAATGTTTTTCACTCATTGGCACTCACAAGGAGCTCAGCATCAGTGCCATTTTTACAAACCCATGGAGCAACCATGCTTGAAAAATGGCTTGCATCCTTTGTTAGTCTGACTCAGAGTAGACACATTAAAATTAATGGACATGACTGATTTATGTCCAGTATTTTCCGCAGGTCTACTCTGAATGTATCTTAGTTGAGTATAGTCCACTGTGTACAGATTTGGTAGATACTGAGGAGTTGCAAAGGGCAACCAATATGTTTGACTTTCAATGACTTTCAATGACTTTCACCCCACCATCAACCTAACAATGAACCAATCTATGCAAGAAATACATTTTTTGGACACTACTATAAAAATACAGGATGGACGTATAGACACCACCTTATACAGAAAACCAACTGACCGACAAACATATCTACATGCTTCTAGCTACCATCCCAAACATACCAAACAATCCATCGTATACAGCCAGGCCCTACGCTACAACCGCATCTGTTCCAACTCTACAGACAGAGAATCTCACCTAAGAGATCTACAGCAAACCTTTTTAGAACTAAAATATCCACCTGATGAAGTTAAACAACAGATCAACAGAGCCAGACTGATACCTAGAGAGAGCCTGCTGCAAGACAGACCCAAAAAAGAAAATAACAGAACACCACTAGTCATCACATACAGCTCCCAAGTTAAAACAGTACAATGCATCATCAGAGATCTACAGCCTCTCCTGGACAATGACAGCTCCCTTTCTCAAGCTCTGGGAGGAAGACCTTTCATTGCCTATAGAGAGCCTCCCAATCTTAAACAACTCCTCACCCACAATAATACAACCACCAGACTTAACATGGACACTGGTACCAGAACCTGCAATAAACCCAGATGCCAACTTTGCTGCCACATACACCCGGACAACACCATTACTGGCCCCAACAACATCCAACATACCATCTCAGGACTATTTAATTGCTCATCTTCTAACATTGTGTATGCCATCAAATGCCAACAGTGCCCTTCAGCTCTCTATATTGGACAAACATAAATCTGACATCAGGAACCAGAAGACAGAGAAACCAGTAGGAGAACACTTCAATCTCCCAGGACATTCTATACAAGATCTCAAAGTAGCTGTCTTACTACAAAAGAATTTCAGAAATAGACTGGAAAGAGAAGTTGCTGAATTACAACATCATCAAGTTCAAAACCATGGAGGGACCTGGTTTGAACAGAGACACAGGATTCTTATCTCATTATACATGATAAAGCGATCTTCAGCCATCTCAACCCTTGCTTTCTCATGCAAAACCATTTGCAGTCGTTTTCAGCCATCAACAGCTATCAGTCAGTCAATCACCCACTTCCACCACCCTTCTGAGTGATACCCCCTCCCCACCCCACCCCTTCTCCACATAAGCGCCTGGGGACTCCTATTTCAGTGTATCTGAAGAAGTGTGCATGCACACGAAAGCTCATACCAAAATAAAAACTTAGTTGGTCTTTAAGGTGCTACTGAAGGAATTTTTTTATTTTACTTCGACCCAGACCAACACGGCTACCTACCTGTAACCAAAATGTTTGAGAGGCTGAAAAATTTCCCCTTTGATAAAAGTTCACAACCATCTTTTTTAGTTTAGAAAAAAGGGCAACATGATAGAAGTCTATGAAGTTATGCATGGCATGGAGAAAGTGGGTAGAAAGAAGTTTTTCTCCTTCACTCACAATGCTAGAACCTAAGACCATCCAATAAAGCTGTAATCTTGGAAGGTTCAGGATTTCTTCATACAGTGCATAGTCAAACTATGAAACTCACTCCTACAAGATGTAGTGATGAGCGCCAACTTGGGTGGCTTTCAAATAGCCTTTGACAATATTCATGGAGGATAAAGCAGTCAATGGCTACTAGACACAACGGCTGTGTTTTGTCTCTGCTTTCAAAAACAGTGATATCCTGGGAATCACAAGTGGGGAGAGGGCTACTGCGCTCATGCCTTCCTGGAGGGTTGATAGAGACACCTGGTTTGCCACTATGAGAACAGTGTGCCACACTAGATAGGCCTTTGTCATGATCCTGCAGGGATGTTCTTACATTCTTAAGAAAAGGAGATGCATCTGTGTTGCCAAGGAAACAAGGTAGATACTGAGCCTTTCGGTGCTGGGCTATGGGCATCAGTCAAAAGTGAGCCATGAATCCAGAGCCTTGTAAGAAGTCAGGATTCTCCAGTGTTTGAGATTAGCCATGTTCAGGCACATTTTGCACCAGGCTATCAGCCACTTTTATATACCTGTTGTCTTTGTCCATGGAGTTTTCTTGGCAGGGATACTGGAGTGGCTTGCCAGTTCCTTCTCCAGGTGGATCACATTTAGTCAAAACTCTCCACTATGACCTGTCCATCTTGGGTGGCCCTGCATGGCATAGCTCATATCTTCTCTGAGTTATTCAAGCCCCTTTGCCACGACAAGGCATTGATCCATGAAGGAATCAGCCCTGAGTGCTCATTGGAAGGACAGATCGTGAAGCTGAGGCTCCAATACTTTGGCCACCTCGTGAGAAGAGAAGACTCCCTGGAAAAGACCCTGATGTTGGGAAAGATGGAGGCCACCAGGAGAAGGGGATGACAGAGGATGAGATGGTTGGACAGTGTTCTCGAAGCTACCAACATGAGTTTGACCAAACTGCGGCAGGCAGTGCAAGACAGGAGTGCCTGGCCTGCTATGGTCCATGGGGTCACGAAGAGTCGGACACGACTAAGCAACTAAACAACAACAACAACCAGCCACTTGTGACCAAATGAAGATGCCTGGGTGCCAGGATGGCGACTGACATCTCCACCAGGAGAAGCATGCCTGGGGATCATTGGATCTTGACTATTTTCACACACTAATACCACACCCTGCTGAATTCTATCAGTCATATTTTATCTGCAAGATCAGAATGAATTTCAGGAACCAAAATGCTTTGTCTGTGCAGCCTGAGCAGGAGCAGTGAACGACATTATAGTTAATTGCTGTCGCTTGTCTTTACTTACCCCATTTTGGCAACTGTAACCTTGGTTTAAGGAGCCATTTAGCCCCAGCTTATATATCTGAGTTTTTAACACTGCTCTGGACTGTAGGTAAAAACCAAGAAACTGGTTCAAGGAACAGGCCAGTGGTCTGGGAGACTGAAGAGGACATCAGCACTGGAGAACAAGCCATGAGGCCTGATGAGGAGCAAGCCAGGTCAGAAGAATAACCGAGCGCACAGGAAGACCCTTCTGCTTAAGCAATGCTTACCTGAAAGAAGAAGTCCTCTTCTATTTTTTCATGTCTATGAGAATCCAGTTGCCAGCCTGTGGGGTGGAGTTAATTCAGGGCACTGAAGGTCCAGTATTTCACCACGCAAAGGAGCTTACACATCCAGAAGCCCCTGACATGTATGGTCATTATATAGATCATTCACTAGGTGGCACTGGATTAAAGTGTACAGTTGTATCTTGTTGTCAAACGCCTTGGTGCTTGGACGTTTTGGCTCATGAACACCACAAACCCAGAAGGTTGAGTGTTCCAGTTTGCAAACATTTTTTTGGAAGCCGAACATCTGATGCGGCTTCCGATTGAGTGCAGGAAGCTCCTGCAGCCAATCGGAACCTGCACCTTGGTTTTCGAACCGTTTGGGGAGTCGAACGAACTTCTGCAACGGATTAAGTTCAACAACCAAGGTACGACTGTATCTGGGTGGAGTCAGGAGTTCCCAGTCATTGTGATGTCCTTGTTTAAGTGAGCTAATAATGGTCCTGTCTAGCTTCCTGATAGCATACCCCTCAATTGTCCTGATTTAATTGGGACATCCTGTTTTGGAGGTCTGTGACCCCGTGTGAGATTGTGGCCCTGAAAGATGCACGTTTTGGGGTGGGGTGTCATGCTCTTGTGCAGGTCAGTGTGACCCTGAAACTTGCACATCCTGGCTTTCCTCTGGGACATGTTAGAGGGTATGTGATGGGTGTATCCTCTAAACTTTCTATGGCAACTTTAAAATGTGCATCTCCTTCAAAGCAACAGCTATTTCTGGAGTGTCAAGTGAATTTCGGGGGTGGGAAGCACACAAAATTCTTGCCAATGCTCCTCAAGGCTAATCGGCTTGGTGGTCACCATCACACGCACCTAAATAAGCCCCAGAACTGGGATAGGTAACCCTTTTCAGCCTGTGAGCTATGTGTCCTTCTGAAAGGAAAGTCACGTACCAATGCCAGATTGGGGCAGAGGCAAAAGTGGGCACATTAAAAAGAAAAAAAGAAAAGTGAATTCTACCTTCCTGTAGTAAGATAGTTTCTTTGCACACCCTGCTCTCCATCCTCCATCCAGGCAAGCCAGAGGCATTATCAGAGCTAAAGGACACAACCCAGCCACGCAAATCACTTGTGGGGCAAAGCAGGGCCAGTGAGACATGTGTCCTGGGGGAGAGTTACAAGGCCCAGGCAGAGCGCTGTGGATCCACATTCATCCCCTAGGACTGAGGTTCCCCAGACCTGTCCTAGAATGATGTAGCGTCATTCCAAGTGGAATTATTTTTGGAACGGGGGAAAGGTGATGTTTCTTAGCAGCTTGGAATAACAGTGCAATGCAAGGTGGCATTATTGGAAAATAAAAATGGCAGCCACCAGCTGAAGGAAAGCAGCAGGGTTGCCAGACTCTGAACAAAAATCTGGGAAATGGTTATGAGAACATTCAAAAACTGGGGATAATGTCCAGCTAATTTGGAAAATTACAGTTTTTAGTGGCTTCTCATTAGTATTCCTGAGTGCTTTGTGCCAATCTGTATACGAATCTGCAAGGGTGTTTTCTGTTTTCCAAATGTCAGGGATACTTTGTCGTAAAAACATCCAAAGCAAATAAAAAAAAAACTGAAACAAAACCCTACATCTACTCCAAAAACCCTCTTCCTGAAAGAAGAAAGCAGCCTTATATCTAAGAGTATCTAAAATAATAAAAAAGATAAGCTTAGTATATTCTCATTTGACCTTGTCTGGTTTTGACTTCCATTTATTTAGGTTTTTTTTAAATTAAAAAAAGAGATCTGCCTTTCTCTGCTAGATTAAAGAACCCTCCGCTATGCCATTCCCTCTCTTTCTCTATAGGTACTTATACACTGCAATCAGGCCACCTCTTAACCTCCCTTTTGATAACCCAGCTTTCATGCTGCGGCAGTTCATATTATCTCCAAAATGGAATAAGACGAGCTTGCAAATATAGTTAAATACAAATTTGCTTTCTGAATGTAAACAAATATTTGCCAACAGAGCTTCGCTCCCCCCCCCAAAGGCATTCATGTCGCTCTTGTTACAAGACAGTGATGTAGTATTAGAGCACTGAGCTTGAGGGCATGTGTGTTGCTTTGTAGGCAAAGAATAACAACACATCTCCCCACCCTGCCCCTCTAGGAATTTGCTATCTGGATCACACCGCAATGCAACAGATGACAGTAATTCCAGGAAAGATACAAAAAGAAAACGGGGGGGGGGGGAAACACAAACCCACCACGTACTAGGAATGAAGGAGAAATTATTTCTTTATTTGCATTTTAATGAGAAACTACTTAATTCATACAGCTCAAACCAATATGCAAACCAAAACACAGCAATGCATACAAAAACAATGTCATTTCAATGGGTGGGGCAATTGCGTGCCGAGGCACCAAAAGGACCCCCCAATAACTCACACTGACACCATAATTTTTGTTAAGGTTTTTGGCATTAAAATTTGGCCACCATTTTATTAAAATACAATCAAAATGTGAGTGGTTGCTTAGTCATTGGTTCCCAGCCATCTGTCTCCCGCCTGGGACAGATCTGACTCCCTCTAGCCTAGTAGGGGAGTCAGTAAGTAAGCACCCCCTGAGAGAGGACGGGGCAGGGGACCACAAGCCCTTCTTTGTCCTCTCCCCAGATGCTCCCCGAGGCTCATGCGTGGTCCTGACCCCTAGCGGGGATAAACAGACAGACATGTGGAGCCTGGGATTCCTTTAACGGAATACTTCTATATGGCAGCAGCAATCACATGAGGGTCAGGCCCAGCCAAAATCCGTACCCCTCGACCAATTATTTGAACCAATGACTAACCGCCACACAAGCCTAGCTTGCCGCCAACCACTCACAACCCTAACCATTCCTTCAACCCCCCCCCCCCAGATGCAATTATTACTGTAAAGTATTCTAATGCGATGGTCCGAGGTCTGACTTTTAAAACGTTTCCCTTCTCTTTTTTTGCCGATAAAAATTGCTCCCAGTAGCTAGGAAGTCTCTCTGCTGTGCAATGTCCCAAATGGGGCTGCTAATGTTACTGGGGGATCAGGAGATGATGGCCTCCTGCCCCTCTCAGGTATGTTGTAGTAGGCACAAATCACCATAGGGATCTGGCTCCCAAGGGCCCATGTGGCTGGTCAAGCCTTACAGAATTACAGTGGTACCTCTACTTACAAATAACTCTACTTACGAATTTTTCTACTTACGAACAGAGCTCCGTCTGCCATCTTGGATGCTGTTTAGATAGGATTTTTTCTACTTATGAATTGTAAGATAGGATTTTTTCTACTTACGAATTTTTTCTCCCAATGCATTCCTATGGGATTCGACTTACAATTTTTTCTACTTACAAATGTGTGGTCGGAACGCATTAAATTCGTAAGTAGAGGTACCACTGTACAAAATTGTAGAGTTGAAAGGGGTCGTGAGGGTCATCTAATCCAACCCCCTGCAATGCAGAAATCTTTTTGTCACTGTTTTAAAATTAACAACAAAGGCAAGACTTAATTTGCATTAATTTTTTTAATATCACCTAAGCAGGGCGGTTTCACAGATTGGGGCATGTTTAATCCCCACCATCCGCGAATCCCCTGAATAGTCTCAGGAAACAACCATGTGATCTGCACATGGAGGGCTGCCCTAGTTCTACAATCTACGCATGCACATGAAGCGGGGGTGGGAGCGTGCAAATAAGGACTCCCAACTCCCTATTTAAAACGGATGCACTAGTCTGCTCATCCCCACTTCCCCCCACCATTTGAGGGATCAGGTTGACTGACAGGGCTGTCTTACCCATAGGTGCTAGGGGTGCAGGGCACCCAGGCGCCAGGCTCTCAGGGGCACCAGGCTGAGAGTCTGGGGCTCTGAATTTGCCAGAGGCGTCTTTACCATAGGGCCTAGTGGCACGTTGCGCCAGGGCGCCGGCCTCTCAGGGGCGCTGGCGGGGTGCAACCACCCACTAATCCCTATGGCTCCTCCTCCTCCGCCTCCACCTCTCCCTTGGCTGCAGGAATCAGCGGGCTGTCATCAGGCAGCGGAGGAGAACGCGGCACCCCGGAGCCTCGCAAGTGAGCGCGGGGTTCCGGCTGTCTGGCCAGGACTCCGTGCTGTGCCTCCTTCTCCTTTTCCCCGTGCTGTGTGCGCGCTGGTGGCAAAGCCTCTCTGGAGGCTGCACTCTTGCATTTCCGGCGCTGCAGCTCTCCGCGCGGCGATGGCTCAGCTGAGGTGGAAATTTGAGGCCTCCCGGTGAGGGGAAGGCGGTGAGCGTGACGGGCCTGTTGCGGGATGCAGCGGCGGCGGAGGACGAGGCACCAAGGTCGGGGCCTGGCGGGAAGGCGCACCGCGCTCCCCAGAAGGCTTCGGTGCTGCTCTTCCCCGGCCAAGGCAGCCAGGGGATGGGCCATGGCCTCCTGCGCTACCCGAACGTGCACAGCTGAGGAAAGTGCAGGTGAGGTGGCAGGCACGCATGTGGGAGGGTGGGGGGACCCCCGGGGGGCACCCTAGGGATCCCTGCACCAGGGAGCGAGATAAGCTTAAGACGATACTGGAGCCTGCCCGTCAGTCGGGGTACCAGGAATGTGCTCTTCTGCTGCAGGTGGCTCTGCACTGCGAGTTCAGGAGCGACCGAGCCAGCGAGAGGCTGAGGTGGCTGGCCAGCTCCATCCTCCTGCGCACCTGGGACTGGGCAACCAGTGGGGGGGCACACCTGGCAGATCTTTGCACCCTGGTGCTGCATATGCTTAAGATAGCCCTGTTGACTGAACAGGGTTAATGTTCTACTGCAGGGGAAGGGTACCTCAGGCCTAGAGGCCAATGTAGCCATCAAGGTCTATCTGTCCCTTGGAACTCTTGATCTTACCCACACCACCTCCCTCACTGACCCTCTTTTGCACCCTCGAGTGTCTTTGCCTGGCTGATGTGCCCTTAGACTCTGATTATGCCTCCGGCGCGCCTGGAAGGATGTTTCTGTGAAGGGTGTGAAATGAGCCTTCCATGAAAAGGTAAGATTTACATACCCCCCCCCCGCCCTGTCCTCATCCAGTCCCCCTATCAGAACAGTTGTGCACCCAAGCACAAACACTCATTAAAAGCTGCTCGGATTATTGTATCCTTTCGATGGGAAATGCTAAATATTTAACAGAATTCTGCCTGGTCAACTGACAGAGGTCATATGTCAAATTAACTTCTGGGGTGGGATGGGAAACACCAACAATATGACCTATATTTACATCACCTCAAAGTGATTTTGCAGTGAGCAATCCCTCTTCTCAAAATAGCATGAGGCTCATAGCAAGCAGTTCCCAAACATCTTCTGAAGAGGAAAGGCTAGTAACTTCATTAGTTCCATTATTTATTATGAATCCCATCCCTCATCCGCCCCCAATTCCATTGTAATATCCTACCTGGTGGGAAGTCACAAGCAAATAAAGAGAGAATGCCACCAGGAGGTTTCTCTGCCCACCCACCCCTTCCCCAATTTCTGCCTGCAATCATCCAAACACACAAAATATCTTATTGCATTTGATATTAATAGCAGCATGGTGTTTGGCTATTGAAAATCCATATGGCTGTAATATTTACACTCATGACAGTGTAATAAGTCACAAAGGCAACCTGCTGTTGGGGACTCTACAGTCAGTGCTTTGCTTGCAAGCAAAGCTACTGTGGGCTGGGAAAGCAGAGCATGGAAAGGGGAGTTGGAAACAGCTCTGGTTTGTGAATTCTTTAAATTTGTCAATTGGCCTGTTTAAAAATGCATAGCCTGTCCCATTCTGAAGACACAGAGCAAGGAGCGTCTTTCAGTTCCGTTGTGCCTGTCCAACCACTAAGCAATACCCAAGTGTATAGTTGGAATACCCCTCAAAAGCGATCACTGTGGGAACCAGTGGAGGTTGACCTATTAAGGCAAACCGAGTACTGTCCTACCAGCATCACTCTGCCCTCACCTGTCCGCCTACCTTACTTACAACCAGCCCAGAAGGTAGCACTGCCTGTCAGCTTCCCAGGGCCTGACTGTCTATGAGGCAGGATAAGGCAGTCACTTCAGGTGTCATAAGCCCAAGAGCAGGGCCGGTGGGTCCATTTAGGCGAACTAGGCAGTTGCCTAGAGCGTGTAAATGGAGGGGGCGCAAAACCCCGCAAAACCCCCGCACCACCGCCACCCTCCTGCCTATGGAGGTCCTATGGAGTGCGAGCTAAAAGGAGAGCTCAGTGCCCTCCCACCTATGGAGGGGACGCTGTGAGCTCCTCAGTGGCTGCAACAAGCGAGTGGTGGCAGTGGCGGCGGCGGCCGTAGCTGAAGCCTTCAGCTATGGGCGCTGCTGCTGCCACCGCCGCTCACTCACTGCAGCAGCTGCCCCACACTCGCTCGCTGCAGCCGCCACTGAGGAGTTCACAGCATGGCCTCCATAAGCAGGAGGAGCGCAAGCCAAAAGGAGAGTTCAGCGCCCTCCCGCCTATGGAGGGGACGCTGTGAGCTCCTCAGCGGCTGCAACGAGCGATTGGTGGCAGCGACATCGGCAGCGCCTGTAGCTGAAGCGTTCAGCTATGGGCGCTGCTGCTGCCACCGCCGCCACTGAGGAGCTCACAGCATGCCCTCCATAGGGGGGAGGGCGCTGAGCCCTCCTTTTGGCTTGCGCTCCTCCTGCCTATGGAGGGGACGCAGGGGCGCCAGGAGGTGATTTTGCCTAGGGCACAAAAAGCCCTAGCACCGGCCCTGCCCAAGAGGCAGCACCCCTGCAGGTACCCTGTCTGCCCCCACTGCCTCCGCTGCTAGTGGAAAAGCATTGGCAGCAGTAGCATCTGGTGAGATCTCATGAGATTTCGGGGAGATATTGAGAGACCTCATTGGAACCCGGTGCTGCCGTTGCTTTGCATGCACCACCACACAACCCATGTAAGGCAGGCAGTGGCAGTGCAGCGGCGTGGCACATTCTCGTTTTGCTCCAGGCAGTGAAACGGGATGCGCCACCCCTGCCCTGCAGCTTCCTCCTCAGTTTCTCTTTCTTTTTGTTAAATTTTTTTTATTGATTTTACAGAATTGGTTACAAAAACAAACACAACAATACCCAACACAACAATACAAAATAACATGAAACAAACAAAAATACCAATCTAATATGAATTCAATTTTTATCATTGTCATGTGGACTTCCCCGTATCCCCCCTATCTGATTTCCATTTCCAATCCTCTTTAACAAGTTATTCTATCATATTTATATACATTTTATTATCTCTTAACCCTATTTATGAATTCTTCACTTTCCTGCCTCCCTCCCTCCCCCCCCGGGACCTCCCCCTGTCAGCAGAAGACCCCAGAGTGAGGAAAAGAGAAGGGCAGTCCTTTATATCTAGCCTCTCCCCACTCCCCTCCACCCTGAAGTCCCACTTCCTCCTCAGTTTCAGGGTTGCCCTGGTAGAACTCAGCAGTGAGGAAGAGCGTAGTTGCAAGCTGGTTTAGCACAGTGCACAGGGGACTTGCCGAGTGGGTGGCTCGGTGACCGGGCGGCTCGTGGGCCGGATAAACAGCCTCCGTGGGCCAACCTATGCTCCTGATTGTGCCCACAGAGACCTGAACAGAACATCTCCAGTGTTTATCACTCACGTCCTCCTGTGCTCTGCAAGCAGAGTTGCTGGGGCTTATCAACCTGCAAAGTTTCCCCAGAATGCATGTGGGTCTTTTCTTGGAGTGGGGAGGGAAGGAAGAAGAGAAAGCAAGTTGAAACAGGATTGGTTCCTCCTCTGGGGCGCGGTGGCCTTTTCCAGAGGACAGTTTAATCTTTTTAGAAGCAGATGAATATAAGACTCAATAATCCGGTAATGCTAACGGTAGATGAGAAGAGAGGGAGAGAATTTCAATAAGGAAGGAATACAGGAGAGGAGCCCCAACTGCTGCAGTTTCTTCTGCATGTCTCCAGAATTCCATGCTGACAGATTTAGGCCTATGTTCCTTGACCTATATTTCTCAGTGAATGCCCATACTGGACTGGGCAACATCTGAAAATTCTCAAGACGAGGACTCTTCACACGCTGAAACAACCCCAGCAATGGGTGGTGGGATTGTTCCCACAAGCTCTGCCTGCATGTTCAAAAGTTGCCAGCACATCCTGGAAGAAGACTCGAGCATGCCTAACAACAACAACAACAACAACAACAACAACTTTTATTTAAACTCTACGCACCTGACTGGGTTGCCCCAGCCACTCTGGGTGGCTTCCAACATATATATATATATAAACACAAGCATTTTTATATAGAGGTTGTATAGTTACTTATCTTAACTCCATACTGTCCAACATTTCTCCAATTAAAAAAAAGGGACATTATACCATACCCTCCAACATTTCTCTGCTGAAAATAGAGATATCCTACGGGAAAGTGGGACATTCTGGGATCAAATCAAAAACTAGGACGGCCCCTGGATGTCATGGTTTCAGGAAATGGGGAACTTGCTAGTGCAGCTGATTCAGAGGGTATAGGCTGTGAAAAGAGTCTCCATATGGGGACTTCATTTGCTCAGCCAATTCATCAGATTGCAGCTTTACCATCCATAGGACCAAAGTCTGCTTTCCCTTGCAAGTGTCTTCTCAGTGTATATAGCATCAGGTGTTGGTCAGATGGATGTGTTTTGGATTAAAACAACCTGTTGGTCCAAATCTGAACTCATGGTGTTTCAATTTTGACTCACAGGCTGGAGATTTCCCATGCCAGTCCTGTAAGAGCATGGGTTACTGGTGACTCAATGGACTCTATGGGTAAGAACTGACCAATGAACTACAGGTCATGTTCTACTTTGTAAAGAAAGCATTAGACTCCATTTTGAATCACATGTCGCTGATGGGCAAACCAGAGGGAAAAGTTGGTGGAGCAATGAACGTGAATTTTACCATGGTACTGTAGGCTAGTTTCTACATACACCTACACACTCCTCTCTGTCCTCCATCAAGGAAAGGAAGATGCTTTACTGGAGTTCAAGGACACAGCCCAGCCAGGCAAAAGCCATTGGGATGTGAAGCAGGACTAGCAAGAAGTGTGGCTTAGGGAGAGGGTTTCTGGCCTGGGGCCAGTCCTAAGGGCCAGTCCTAAGGTCTAGAGGGTCACATTTGGTCCCCAAGCCTGAGCTTCCCTCCTCTGGATGGAGAGCATCAAAATGAACGGATCATTCTGGCAGAGAAAGTTCAGTCATTGCAAAGTACTGCTTAGATGTGCTGTGACCTACAACCCCCACATTGGAGCTGGCTGATTTTATTCCAGCAGAGAAATATCAAGTCTGGCAGTTTTCCACCATCTCTACGATTAAGTCCAGCAATCATCTCAAGCGGTCTTTTCTTAAATGTGGTGTGTGTGTGTGTGTGTGTGTGTGTGTGTGTGTGTGTGTGTGTGTGAACTGTGGCTGATTAACAAAATGCTCTTTGCCCTCAGGTTAATAACAGATTTCTCAGTCCTGCAATGGAGTAATTATTAGTTAAGGAGTTCTCAGCGTGAGTTTTTGATACACTCAAGCCAGCTGGCATCACTATGAATTAACACTAAGATGTAGCTGCTCTCTCTCTCTCTGTGTGTGTGTGTGTGTGCGCGCGCACGCATCATTTTCAAATCTAACTCTGTCTGTTCAACATTCAAAGCACAGATTCTGTGACCCACCCCAATACAAATTCAGAATTTGAGAAGAATAAATGATCTACTTGCACCCAAATCCACTTTACTTTTGGTGATAGGGATATTAGGCAGCAGTTTAGAGTTGGAGAACCTACAAACCCCTGAATCTACATAAGTTTCATTTTGGACAGCCTCACAACTGCTGCCAGAGGTATGTTGAAAGTGTTTGCATTTCGTAACAACTGCTGCACTTTAGTGCCCATGGCTTGGCCCAGAGGCTGTACAGGGATAGCTCAGCTGGTAGAACATGAGACTCTTAATCTCAGAGTCGAGAGTTGGGCAGAAGATTCCTGCATCACAGGAGGTTGGTCTAGATGACCACTGTGGTCCCTTCCAACTCTATGATTCTATGATTCTATTACTATAACTCGGTGGTTGATCATCTGTCTTGCATGCATAAGGCAGGTGGCAGGGGACCAGTATCCAACATCTCCTGGTAGGGCTGTGAAGGAGCTTAGCCCAAGACCCTGGAGAGCTGCTGTCCATTGTTGTGGACAATACTGAGCTAGATAGACCAGTGGTCTGACTCAGTATGATGTAGCATCCTATCTTCCCAAGACAGCTACATGACTTATTATAACTGCATTTACTTTGTGTTACAACTGTGGGCTTTATTCAGTTAGGGAAGGACTATGGCATCTAGGAGTAGGGCTGTAGGTCAGTGGCAGAGAATCAGCCTTGCATGCAGAAGCTCCCAGGTTCAACCTCTGGGTAGGGCTTGACACTGGAGAGCCACTGCCAGTCAGCATAAACAAGCAAGATAGACCAGTTATAAGGTGGCTTCCTGTGTCCCTGTGGTCCTACTCCCCTCCCTCCCTGGGGCAGCCCATCTTGTGTGGCCATCCAAGGCGGAATGGGAAGGTGCAGTCCCTACACCACCCTGCTGTCGGAGAACCTGCAGCTTCAGGTGAGGTCTCAGGGAACTCTTGTGAGGTCTTGTGGAGCTCTGTGAGATCATGCCGGAAGCTACTGCTGCCGCTTCTCCTCACTTCTCCGGTGGTGGTGGCAGGGCTCATGGAGGTGCCACCCCATGGGATTCTGCTGCCTGAGGCAGCTGCCTCAGACTAGTGGGTGGGCTGGCGCTGATCCCACCTTCAGATTTTTTATTTTAAAAATGTTCACATCAATCTGAAAAAGGAACCGAGAAACAAGCAACAAGAATGGCATAATGAGGTTGAGGCAGACTGAGTTGCTCACGGCCAGTCATCAAGTTCCCCCTCCCACACCCCCATTCAATATTTTAGTTAATTTTTCTTTCTTTTTTTAGGCCTCCAAGTGAAGATATTTCTATATCACCCAGGTTTTTAATTGCTCGTCTGCAAATTGTTTTTAACTGCTGGAGTCTTGGAGCAGTCATAAAGGGTCTTGTGTCCCTTGGCATGGCTTTTATGGTTGCTCTTTTTTAGCTTTGTTTAATGTACTGCTGCTTTATTGACTTATTTTTATGTTGCTTTGAATGCACTATTGTGTTTTGCAAATGGTGTGTGTGTGTGTGTGTGTGTGTGTGTGTGCATGTTTGTGTGTTTTATCACAGAAAAAGCAACATGCACATGTAGTACAAGGAAAGCCCAGCTAGTCCTCAGTGCTGTTTACTTCCTTTTTTATATTTAATTTGTATACGGGTCTCCCTCCCGAAGGAGCCAGATTCTCACCAGTTCGCACAGTGGCCAACCAGATGCCCCAATAAGAAGCCCAAAGGCAGGACCTGAGCACAACAGCACTCTCCCCACTTGTGATTCTCAGCAACTGGTATTGCCTCCATCAGTGGAGGTGGAATATAGCCAGTGTGGTTTTTAGCCATTGATAGTCTTGTTCTCCATGAATTTGTCTAATCCTCTTTTGAAGCCATCTGCACTGGGCCATAACAACTTATGTAGTGTCACTGAAAGTACAACAAAGCATTCCAGTACCTAGTAGGGTATTTGAGTTGAAAGATACATCTTACTGGACAGGTGCACCAATTCGTAAGGCAGGAGGGAAGCTTGCATAATGAAATGCTCCTGGGTGCAAAAAGAAATCATTGCAATTATAAACTAGCATGCCAGTGAAAGGAAGATGCTAGAACATTCTCCATGGCAGGTCCAGTTTTACTATGTGCAGAGTAAATCTTTTTTTTACATGGAAGCACATTTCATCATGTTCATTGCATGTCAAGGCCCCGCACCCCCTCCTTTGGTGAATAAAGACACGTGGACACCAGCATTTTAGGTTAATGGGCTAAAAATGGCCACAACTTTATTGGTTACAGAATGTGAGTGGTATTGGCTTTAGGCACTGGACCCGAAATGACTATATCAGACTCCTGCCCGCCGTGCAGGAAGTCTCTCAAGGGTTAACCACCAGTAGGGAGAGTCCTGTTGATGTACATAAACTTGGAGCTCCCCCCCCCCGCAGGGTCAACAGAACGGTTGTGAAAGTGTGGGATCCACTTTTCTCCATAACCGCTTGACTGATCATCCTGAAATTTTGACACAACGGTCCAGGCCACTCTCCGAGCGTTGTTAGAAAAAAAATCCCTCAAATCTCACACCTCCGCAGGTACAAATATCTTTTTCCACAAAGTAAAACAGCGCCCTCAAGTGGATTTCCTCCCACAGTACACCTCCTCCCTTCCTGTGATATCTACACCACACCCACAAACCCCGCCTCCACCATGAGATCCACCACTCACATCCATCCATCTGGCAGAGGTGTTGAAGACCAAACCAACTGAAAACAGGCCTTTTCCAGCAACAAGGCCCAACATTGCCAAGTGGAGGTAGGGGGCTGCCTGGGGGGATGGGGGCCGAATAGGGGGCAGGGATACGTAATGGGTCAGAACAGGGTGGGGGGAGACACAGGGATGAAACCTGTCCTCTTCACAGTATCTCGCCTCGACTCAGGGGGACTCTGAGGCTCAGGGGGATCTGAAGGGGAATTATTACCCTCCATTTCACAGACTAACGCACAGCAACACATGCAGGGCTAGCTAGTTTTAAATAGAAGGACACATTCTACTCATGTAAAAACACCAGGCAGGCCCCACAAATAACCCAGAGATGCATTTTAAATAGAAGGACACATTCTAATTCCGGGACCGTCCACGTGCCAGATTGAGAAGGAGATTGGGCCACCTACCCCTGGATAAGAGAGTTAACTGTGTGAAGTATATAAAATGGAGTACCCATAGGAGGGCACAGCTGACCACAGAAGTGGAGAGCACTCTACTCTGAAACATTTTGTTGAAAGTTCTGCTTGTTCTATTATGCAGTTAGCGGTTTAACAGAATACTGTAATAAACAAAATCTGCCCTCATTCCCTTATGGCGTATACAAGAGCCCTCACAGAGTCCTTTTGTAGGTTATCCATCGGTAGGAGAAAATAACAGAGGCCAACCAGAGAATATTGAGAAGCAAAGCAGATAGTTAGCCTGATCTTTAGTGAACTGTTGCAACAGGGTGCTCCCCTCCCAGGCAGGAGAAAGGAGGAGGACCCAGAACAAAGGTGTGCCTGCCCTTATATAGACATTTTGAAATTCCCTGCCCTGGAGCTCAAGACCACCCCTCCATACATCATACACACATCACAGAAGGGGTATATCCCAAGACCACCCCTCCATACATCATACTTTACATCACTGAAAGAGGTGGTCCCCAGCAGAAATTTGAGTGCATTGCTTTTCTCCTGTCTGCCAGGATACTTGATAATGCCTTATCTGATTGCATTTCCTGGGTAGCCTGGCCATTCCTTTGAGATGGTAAATACATAGTTCCTGAATCTCTTACACATATTGATAGTGTGCTCAGCTTAACAGACCCTTCCTAGACTGTATTTACCTGGAGATGTAAGCCCCTACAGTCCAAAGACAATTGGAAAGCTTTTCCCATTTCCTTCCTCCTTGCAGAGAAATATTTGAGGACAATTTGGGAGAGTTTAAATGGTTTCAGGACTTTTTCTGTACTGTTTTCAGTCATTGGTTTATATATTTATGTATGTGTTTGCCGTGTACATTTATGAACATTTATTATATATCTAAGACCTTGAAATTCTTATAACAATACCCTTAAAGGGGAGCGGTAGGTGGTGGCAATGACCCCCCCCCCAAACCCAAGCTTTTCCAATGCCTCAAGCAGCTCTGAAGCAGCAGCAGCGTTTCCACAAAACTCAGGCAGCAGGAGGGCAACGAAGCAACGAAGGTAAGCAGGGAGGTCTGAGATCCATGAAAAACGGGAGCCGAAAGGAAAGATCCCGGCTCCATGGCTGCTTAAATGTGGCAAACCACCCCCCTAAGACAGATTGGCTGGCTTTGGCTGTGAGGCGAGACCAGGACTCCCCAATAGCGCGGG
Source organism: Zootoca vivipara (assembly GCF_965207765.1). Lineage (NCBI taxonomy): Eukaryota > Metazoa > Chordata > Lepidosauria > Squamata > Lacertidae > Zootoca > Zootoca vivipara. The sequence continues at coordinate 45,201,620 of NC_142585.1, read as the reverse complement.
ATCAAGACACGCCCCCGCTAAGCACGGGAGAGTGCGGGGGCCAGCCTGCAACCCCGCTCTCCTGTGATGGAGAGCGGCTTCCTCACCCACTGAAGTAGTAAAGCCCAGACACAGGTTCACCCTCTTAGTAAAAATAAAACCTGAGAGCCCAGCCTTAGATGGAGGCATCATAATGAGAAAGAAAAGGGAGACCACTCATTTTCCATCTTGCCCAAGACTAAATTCTGTCTGTCCCCATTTCCTGCATGGAAATGGAGGAAAACATGACCTGGTTTCATGGATATTTTAAGAGGAATCTGCAGAAATCCTTAAAAAAACTGCATAAAACTTAATTGTTCGGTTTTTACTTTAAAAGAATATAACAGTTGTGTGTGTAGACCTTTTAACAACCCCCAAATAAATTAAGACAAGATTCAAATTTTTGGTTTGGTTTTTGGCAGAATTTAGGCCACAACTTTATTGATTACAATCAAGTGAGTGGTTGCATTGGCTCTGGTTCGACTAGCTCTCTGCACCCTTGCAGGTAGCGCTGACCCAGGGCACCAGCATAGGTCAGCCAAGGGTGAACACCTGGCAAGGTGGAAGGCGGTGTCCAACCAGTCCACAAGCCAGATGCCCCCCCCCGGACTCTGGCTCAGGGAACAACCCCTCTCAGGGTTGACCAACCAAAGAGTCCCAGAATTCCTTTAACAGAACATCCATTACATAGGGGTAGCCAGACTGCTCTGCCACCCCTATCACCTGAACCAGAACCTATCCGCAACCTTACAAGTTGTGACGATTTGCTACGCGGCAGGCAAAACCCAAATGGCACCAGCCAATCAGCCAAGTGGGGAAAATTCCTGCTGTGCCCCTGTCCCAATGACAGACGACACACGATTGCATAGCAAGGTCAAGCGTGCAAGCCCTAAATATAGGGAGAGGTGGGAAGGTGTTCTGATGCACTGGCCCCAAAGAGGAAGCTCAGGGACATGTGCATGGGCTTAAATAGAGGTCCCTTGGACTTTAGCTGGCATCCCATTGGTCTGATTGCACCCAGCACCAAGGGACCTCCAATAAGGTGTTCTGGCCATCCAAACGTTCCCACCCACAACACAGGGTTTGGTTGCCAGGTCGCACTGCAACACGTGCCCTCTGTTAGGGAGGAGCTGATTTACAAGGTGATCTACAAGGTCCAGATCCCTCAGGGCCCCAGACCTCTCCAAAGCCCCCATGAGCCATCAACCGCAGTTGGGGGGCCTGCAACCTTTTATCAACCCCACCATTACTCAGACCATCTTGGCTGATTGCTGGTTGAGCTGATCATGAGCGAGCAGCCGGTTCAACTGCTTCTTCCATGCTCTTAGTAAAATAAAAAAATTCCTTCAGTAGCACCTTAAAGACCAACTAAGTTTTTATTTTGGTATGAGCTTTCGTGTGCATGCACACTTCTTCAGATACCAAGAAGTGTGCATGCACACGAAAGCTCATACCAAAATAAAAACTTAGTTGGTCTTTAAGGTGCTACTGAAGGAATTTTTTTATTTTACTTCGATCCAGACCAACACGGCTACCTACCTGTAACCAGTTCCATGCTCTTGTTCTTGTCCAAAAAATGAATTTCCCTTGGTTCTAAGGGGCTGGCTAGCTTATGGGGCTCCTGCCACTGTGTGCATGGAAACAGTGAAAATGTAGCCATAACGTCTCATTACGTTTTACAAGTCTCAAGGTGACAAACACACACACACACCCTGGTTAAAAATTATTTTTAAAACAGTACCCCAATACAACTAAGGATATCACAGAATTGTAGAGTTGGAGGGTACCCCAACGGTCATCTAGTCCAACCCCCTGCAAGGCAGGATATGTTTCAAAACAACACCTGAAATCTGAGGCAGAGACCTTTCACCCATTTAGGGGAAAAATGCCTTCCATTGTTCCTGGAAAGTACAAATAGCGGGAACCTGTCGTATTTCACTGGAGATGCTGCTCCAAAAAAGAAGGGCCGTTGTGCTGAAATCCTTGCTCCGAGTTACTTATCTGGGTGGGCATGTAGCTGTTGCTGAAGCCGAGTCCATTCTGTGGTGCTGGTTCTGCGTTTAGGCCTTGTAACATGTGCTTTTAAAACAAACAAAAAAGCAGGCTAAGAAGAATCTCTCCCTGTAACATTTATCATCATTTCTGCCTCCTGGCTAATGAACACCTAAAGTGATTTTCTATTGCTCGTAATTCATCCAAAATTGTTCTAAATGACAGGAGGAAGCAAATTGACAGGTTAATATCACCTCTTGCTTTCTGGGGGAGAGGGGAGCTGATTGGGGCTTCAGTGGCCATACAGGGGTCCTTCAGAATTCAGATAATATCATTGCTGGATTAAATCAACGATCTGAAGGTTGAAAACAAAAGAGGGGGAAGGGGAGGAGGGAGGCAATCAGCAGGCCTGAGTGTAAAATAGGTCAGTGCTTCATTGTGAATTGGACATGGTAAAATGGCCTCTTTCTGCTTATGCAATAAGGGCCCAGTACTGTTAATAGCTGAACATCAGGCAGATATTTCCTCTCTCACAGCTTCATGTGCCTACTTACTTATCTACTTATCCATTAGGAGCCACTCTGAGCACAAACTAGATTGGTGGCAAATAGGGAATGGAAAGGAATTCGGTTTGGTTTGTATTTTAATGGAAAACCACTTGATTTGTATGTGAAACAAGATGCAGCTATCCTTTGAAATCCACACTCCTCTGAATTTCGCAGAAGCAGTTCTCCCTCCTAAAAACGTACAAAATGAACATACTAGGGGAAAGTATGTAAAAAGATGCATAAGTTAGTGAAGCTACATACATAGTGAAGCTTTATATTAGGGGCATTGGGAAAAACTGCATGCCACAAGGTGCATATTTAGGAGAAATGCAAACTAGATGGCTGAAGAAGCTTCATCGGGACTTTAAAAAAAAAATCAAACTGAGAATATATATACCCTCCCCTCGTCAGGGCACAGTGGGAGTGTCTCTCACAGAGTTCTCTCTATAAAATTTATAGGAAAACTGTGAGCTTCAGCTCCTATCATGTGCCTCTCTAGCAAAACATGAATTGTTGGTTTTGACTGCAGTTTAAATATCCCACATCAAGGTTTCATAGCTGAGTGGGGATTTGAAGCCTGGTCTCCCAAGTACTAGCCTAGCACTTTAACCATTACACCATGTTGACTCTATACTACACAAGTCGGTCAATGGTTTAAGTGACATGGAATCGTCATATGTCCCACTGGTTATGTGATTGTTCCATCTGCTTGAAACTCAGTGCATGTTGACCCTACCACCCTCAATCCTTTTATAGCTCCATCATTTCCATAGGCACCTGGCTGCAGTATGAGAGAACAGGATGCTGGACTGGATGAGTCATTCTTTTGACCCAATATGATCTCTCTTTTTTTGGTCAGACGACGAACACTGACTGCCATCACTATGTGTGGCATGATGGCTAAACTGTCACCATGGTTAGAGGAGTGGAACCCACACGGTGAGAAGACAAAGGTCCATGGAGGGATAGCAATCTTTGCTGCCTGGTGTAAAAAATTGCCACAGGTGCCTTCCACAGAGAAACATACTAATCTTCTTCATACTGAATCAGGCCACCGGTCTTTCTAGCTTAGTATTAGTATAGCTTAGTGTATTCTAATATTTCTGTTGGAAGCCACCCAGAGTGGCTGGGGAAACCCAGCCAGTTGGGCGGGGTATAAATAATAAATTATTATTATTATAATATATACTGACTGGCAGTGGCTCTCCAGCCTTGGAGAAGGGGTCTCTCCAGACCGATCTGTAAATGGATCGTGATAACTTCTGCATGCAAAGCAGTTGCTCTGTCACCAAGCCAGAGTCCTTCACAGCCTTTTGAGGTATGACAAGTGCAGAGATCTCATCCAAGAGCATGACAGGCACGGGTGGTAATAGGGTCCAACTGGTTCAGCTGAAGTCACAACCAGAAAGAAAATGCACAATTTTCACAGATGCCTAGATATGTCCCAGACTCCCATGAAATAACCACTACAAAAGTCATGGAAGGGCCATACCCTGAGACATCAACTTGAACGGAAGATTGGGGGGCTGATGACATTCGGGGTGGAGCCGAACGCAGCACTGGAGAGCTGCTGTGAGTCAGTGTAGGTAACACAGAGCTAGGTGGACCAATGGTTTGACTCAGCATAAGGCACCTTCTTATGCTCCTAACAATCAAATAAAGAAAATCAATCAAAATCAGTATTTGGAAAGCAAACCATAAAATTCAGCAGAACTGATAAAACCTATAGCCAGTTTGCAGATACCAGGTTGAGACAAAATTTAAAAGGTATTCACCTGCTGCTAAGTGACACCAGAGTCGGTGCTGTCCTCTGGAACAGCACCCACAAAAATGCCTTCTCTGAAGTGAACACCGGCCTAACTGCAGGTGGGGAGAGGCAAATCCCAGAAGGGTCTCTCAAGGTTCAGGTAGTGTCAGGAATTGGGGACACATTTATGTGAGGCTGCCCTTTTGTGGTGATTCATCAAACTGCAAGTGGCAGTCTTCATAGTGAAAAACCTTTTGGACTGACTCTGTTCACCTCGGTTCTGGGTTTTTTGGGGGGGGGAGGGGGAGGTAGGAAGGAGCAGAAATGGCTTCCTTTTCAAGCTCAGACTTGCTTGAGCAAAATGATCCTTCCAGTGATTTTCTTCTAGAAAACTGCTGCTGGTACTTACCATGAAGTTCTTAGAGTAAGTGCCACACTTTTAGCCAGTGCCCTTCTAGGAAAAAAAGTGCCAGTACTTCGTACCCTTGAGTACCCCCCCCCCCCACTGATCCTTCTGAGCTCTGGAGTGTTTCTGTATTCTGATTGATTGCTCCTGTCTTATTCTCACAATCCAAGGGATAAATTCTTGATTTCATCCCCTAAGAAGAAGAATCTGATTGCAGGAGGCTGATGGGAGTAGGATTCGAGGGTGCAATTCCCCCAAACCTGACATACATTCACATAAAAGAAAATCTTTAATAAAATTATTTTTAAAAAAAGACTGATTTATTGGAACACAGTGTTTTAATCAGTGCACATTAGCAAGGTGGAGAGAGCCCTGGTGGATCAGATCAGCTAGTCCAGCATCCTGTTTCCCACAGTAGCCAATCAGATGCATCTGGAGAGCCCATAAGCCTGACAGCCTTTCTCTGTGTCCTGAATTGTGATGTGGAGAAAGTGGAAAGAGAAAAGTTTCCTTCCCCTTCTCTGATACTAGGAAATGAGATCACCCAGCAGGGATGAAGGGTGGGATGCTCAGAATCAGCAAATGGAAGGACTTCTGCACATAGCATGTAGATAAGCTATGGAACTCATTGCCATTATATATAGTCATGATCAGGCAGGCAGCTTTAAAATAGTCTTAGACAGCGGCGGAGCTTCATGCTCCGCCACCGGGGGCGGAGAGCAGGCGCGCTGCCCCCAGTGACATGGCGTGCATTCTGGGGGCGGGGTGCGCTGTGCGCAATGACGTGGCACGCGTTTTGGGGGCGTGCCGTGCTGTGCGCAGTGACGTGGCATGCCATGCGCAAGGGTGGGGCACGCAGCGGCGATGGCGCCCCTGGGATTGCCTCGCTTGGGGCGCACCACCCCTATCTTCCTACGCCCCTGGTCTTAGACAAATTTATGGAGGGCAAACCTGTCCACAACTAGTAGGCATGATGGCTATGTTCTAGTCCCACTGTCAGAGGCTTTGCTATGAATCATGGGTGTTGAGAGTTGCTGTTGCACTCAGGTCCTTCTTGTGGGCATTTCATGGGCACTGGGTTGCACAGGATGCAGGGCTACATGGGTCCTTAGTGTGATCCACCAGGGCTCTTATTTTATGATCTTAATATTGAGATGAAATGTGGAGAGGGGAGAGACACAAAATGTACACAATGAGTTGAAAGCTGAGGTCAATGATTTGCTCACAATGATTTGTATAAAATTCAATTCTACAAATTCAATTCTGAATCAGTGGAGGATCCCTAGTGATGAAATTTACTTTGGAAAGATGCCCCCATAATCTGGAAAACTGGGGCAAAGATCAGAATGAGGGAGCACTGAAGAAATGCTGACTACTGTTAGAAAAAAACCCCATCCGCTGAAAAAAAAATAGAGAGAGGGAAGTTCCCCCAAAGCTTGTCCCTCTAAGGATGGTTAGCTTTACAGACTTGTCCCTTAACCCAGCAGTGACACATTAAATCACTAAAGTTTCAATAACTCTTACTGTATCTCCATGGAGACGTGCACCATATGGAGTTAATTAGCAGCGCAACAAAACAATCAATTAGTTCCTTAATTAGTTTTCCTGGGGAAATGATAACAAACGCAAACAATGTATTCAAACAAATGTCCAATCCTCATTGATGGTTTAGTGGCCCCATGGAAGAGGCTTCATGCTGGGTCCTCTTAGTGGGCTTCGATTTATTCCAGACGTATTGAGAGCCAACTTCAGCAGCTCGAACAGCCGTGCCTTTAATCTTGAAGATCAATTATTTACAATGCCTGAATACAATGGAGGAGAGGAAGGTGGGGAACCTCTCATTAAAACGGGGAGGGGAAAAATGAAAGAACAGAGAATACAAAATCCCTTTGGCAAGATGATTGCGGGAAGCTGGGAAGCTGTGGTGCAGCAATTTGTGTAGTGGAAAACACTCCTGCAGTGCTGGAATTGACAAAATTTTTCTACACATTTTCTCAACATTAAAGATCAGGTGGGATAACTGGACCTTCATTATTCAAGCAGATTAAGAAGATCAATAGAGATTGTCTCAGCCATTAATTTAAGAACTAACAGCCAAGTGTTAGGGCATCAAGTCACCTCTTTGAGGGATGAACTGGATTGCTCCTTCCTCCTCATAGAATCATAGAGTTGGTAGGGACACTAAGGGCCATGTAGTCCCACCCCCTGCAATGCAGGAATCACAACTAAGAATCCCTGGCAGATGGCCACCCAAACTAAAAACATCCATGGAAGTAGAACCCACCACCTTCCAAGGTAATCTGTTCCACATGTCAGACAGCTCTTATTGTCAGAAAGTTCTTTCTAATGTTTACTTGGAATACATTTGAACCATATGCTTTGGTACCCCCACCCCCGGAGCAGCAGAAAACATGCTTGCTCCTTGTCCATCTGAAAACCTTTAATATATTTGGCTATCTTATCACCTATCATTTATGGATCATAAAACCATCACTGACATTGGCAAGGAAGGAGGGTAATTACATCAAGTCTTCTCCTGTGAGACTTGTTCTAGCCTGGAAACAATGCCTTATGAGGAACGGCTTAGGGAGCTGGGTATGTTTAGCCTGGAGAAGAGAAGGTTTAGGGGTGATATGATAGCCATGTTCAAATATATCAAAGGATATATATGTATATATATAAAAGGACACAGTCTGACCCCGAGGTTACCCTCTCCTAAGATTTATCTTATAATGGTTTTATCTGACTTGTAGATTTCTAATTTTAACATTGAATTTTAACATTGTATTAATCTGCATTTTAATTGAATTGTTTCTTTTATACTTGCATTGATATTTTTGCTGTTAGCCGCCCTGAGCCCGGTCTTGACTGGGAAGGGCGTGGTATAAATAAAATTATTATTATTATTATTATTATTATTATTATTATTATTATATAGAAGAGGGTGAAAGGTTGTTTTCTGCTGCTCCAGAGAAGCAAACACGGAGCAATGGATTCAAACTACAAGAAAGAAGATTCCACCTAAACATTAGGAAGAACTTCCTGACAGTAAGAGCTGTTCGACAGTGGAATTTGATGCCAAGGAGTGTGGTGGAGTCTCCTTCTTTGGAGGTCTTTAAGCGGAGGCTTGACAGCCATCTGTCAGGAATGCTTTGATGGTGTTTCCTGCTTGGCAAGGGGTTGGACTGGATTGCCCTTGTGGTCTCTTCCAACTCTATGATTCGATGATTCTATCATCAGCTGCCTGAGAAAAGAACCAGCTCCCAGGTTCAATCCCTGGCATCTCCAAGTAGATTAGAAATGGAGAGTCTCTTGCTTGGATAGCCACTGCTAGTCAATTTAGACAATACTGATCAAAATGGACTCAAATGTTTTGGGTTGCCACGTGTCCCCTTTTTCCAGGACAAGTCCTCTTTTTCATGGATAGAGTCACCATAGCGATCCATAGTAGAAGTTGGCAAATATGTCCCTTTTCTTCAAAATATGGCAACCCTAAATATAGTCCTGTGTTCCAAATTAGGTGAAAGTTTTAAAGGGCATTAGACAGATTCATGGAGGATATCAATGGCTACTGCTGTTCATCTTGATGGCTACATTCTACCTCCAGGTTCAGAAGCACCCATACCTTTATATACCACTTTCCAGGAAACAAACAGCCTTCATGCCCTAATTGTTGGACTTCCCAGAGGCATCTGATTGGCCACCGTAGGCAACAGTGTGTTGAACTAGGTAGGCATCTGGTCTAATCTGGTCTCTTCTTACAATCTTGTATTATAATCTCTAGTCTGATAGTCTGCAGACAAACCCAAAATTACCCACAATAGTATACGTTTTGGGGTCTACATGACCATGATTTGCACCTTCCTTGTGTTGCCTCTTTTCTGGGATGGGAAAGAACCATGTCAGCATTAGCAGATTTGGAAGCTCATTGGATGGGAGGGCGTTCCACAGGGTGGGCGCCACTACTGAGAAGGCCAAAGCATCACTCCTTTGATGTGCTAATAGATTATTATCCCAAAGTCATCACCTCAAAAGAAATTAGGCTGACTCCATTACCCTTTTTACTCATGCTGATTTCCTAGGGTTAAGAAGCGTCTAATACACAACTTGGGAAGTTTGCCTAACTTAATTAGTCTTTTACACGGCTAATTAAAGGAATAGATGCCTCTGTACACAGGTCAAATACACACATGGATCTATCTTAAACACACATGAACTTAGTGATTTTTCCATTCTTATGTTACCCACAAACCTATAACAATATTCCCCCCCCAAGAGACCAATTTGCTTTTAACTTCCAACTTTTATCCAAAAATTTAATAGATATTTCATATTTGATGGGTTCAACCCAGTGCTAGTCCTACTCAGAGCAGGTCCTTGAAAACAATGGCCATCACTAAATTAGATCCATTGATTTCAGTGAGACTACTTGTGTAGAACTTAGTTGGATACAACCCTATGTAGACTACTTAAATATTTTGAGAGCCAGTCAGGCATAGTGGCTAGTGAGTCAGATTAAGTCCTAGGAGACCAGGGTTCAAATCTCTACTAGGCCACGAAGTTCACTGGGGGACCCTGGGCCAGTCACTGTGTTTTCTGTATTTTAGAATTTCTGTTTTTTTGGAAGCCGCCCAGAGTGGCTGGGGGAACCCGGCCAGATGGGCGGGGTATAAATAATAAATTATTATTATTATTATTATTATTTTCTCAGCCTACCTACCTCACAGGGTAGTTGTGGAGATTAAATCAGGAGGAGGAAGACCCTTGAGTACTTTGGAGTGAAAGATAAGATATAAATGCAGTAAATGAAATAATAAACATTTTCAAGATGAAGCAGTATATAAATTCGATTTCATAAAATAAAATAAAGTCCACCCAGGGGAGGCGTGGGGAAGACAGAGACTCTTCAGAAGAAGGAAGAGAGAGAGAAAGGAGGGAAGAAGTCACTTCATGGTAACTTTGCAATGTCAAAAATAACTGTGTGATTTGCACCTGAAAGCTGCTTTAAATCTTGGGAGTGTATTCTGAAATGCAGCTTCTCTGACAGTCTCCTGGTTAGAATGCAAATATATGAGCTTTGCTGAAGTGACCTGTGCTAAGTGGTTTAATGCGAGAGGCAGTGAACGACTCATGAATTCTGTATTAGACACCATAGTTCCATGATGTTGCAAGTGGCTTCCCAATAATGAAACCTTAACATATTTATCACCATCGCTCAGGCAAAGAGCATCAATATTTTCAAACTGCCAGAGAGAGAGAGAGAGAGAGAGAGAGAGAGAGAGAGAAGGAGGAGGAGGAGGAGGAGGAGGAGGGAGGAAAGAAAATTAACTGGTTACTTTAAAGGCATCTATCTGATTTGTCTCCTTGTGCATTTCAGGCAGCCTAGGTCATCTTTACACACATATGAGTTGCATCTTTAAATATATACATTACCGGAGGGTAGTAAGCGGCCATAATTTACACGGTGTATGTATTTTTCTTCATTTGCAAGGGAAAGAACTCCCAGTACTTACAGATCTGTCCTGGCTCTGCAGGTTTTTATATGCTGCAAAATCATCTTGTCAGCTACTCAATAGCTGTTCGCTCAGGGCCAAACTATAGGCTGTGTTGAAGCTCTATAGTTGGAATCTCAAAACTCCAACATCTAAAGACCTAAGCCAGAGGTGGCTACTAGGGAATGTGGTGGTGGTGGTGGATACAACTCACATCACATTTAAAGTGAACTAACCAAATTCCCACTTTTCAAACACAAACACACACACACACACACACACACACACACACACACACACACAAAACAGCCATCCTTCGAAATCTGCACTTCTCTGAAATTTGCAGTGTGGGTCTCCAACCAAGTAATGTGTTCAAAAATGCCCACACGGTGATAAAGTGTGTGCATAAATGGCTATATAGTGAAAATAAAATGCAAACATTCAGGGTTGTATTTAGCTAGCTTCTACTTGGAGAAGACCCATAGAAAATAATGGTCTTATCCACAACTTAAAGGTCCATGCCCAAGTGCTTTCCCCCCTCTTTTGCCCCAGAGCTTTCCTTGCGCAAACTTGCTCTTTAGCACTCAGTTGGAGCAAATGGCAAATTGGGTTTTCTGCAGATTGCTGTTTGTTCCAATTCAGCTTTAAAGAGCGGGTTTTCACGAGGAAAGCTCCAGGATAAAGTGTAAGTGTGGATAAGCTCTTAATCATGGTAATTAATTTTTATGGGTCTAAATAAAACCTAGATGAAGATGGCTTTTTAGGGGGGGGGGCTTTTAATCACAATCTGTCTGGTATTTCAATTTTCTTTCGCCAAATTCCCTATTCCTGGATGCTTTGTTGGGTTTAAATTGTATTAGATGCTGTGCTGTGTGCTGATTTTACCTATTTTTTTGTTAGTTAGTTTTTGCTGGGCTTTTGCGGCTATGTTTTGTTCTATCTTGGCTTTCATTTCTGTTTTGCACTTTGCACTTTATTGTTTATGAAAAGGGAACATGGTTGTGTTGTAAAAATACGAAACAGTGGGCTTTGGAGGGTCTCCACCCACTACTGGAGCTTCAAGACCCCTCAGGAAAGATCACTAGGTGATCAGAGAAAAGACAAAGGCAATGCAACCAGTGTATCAGAGCAAAGCAGCTTTAAGCATGGGTGAAACTAGGCTTTATTTCACCTGGGTCAAAGACCCCATATGGCACCACCCCATACACATTTGAATCCATGCTAATTTGTGTACACACACACACACAGAGAGAGACTGAGAGCCTCAATGGCACTCCTCTGGAGGCTTCACCTGGGACAATAAACCCAGCTAGCCCCGACCCCCGGCCCCGTGGCAATGGCTGTGCTTTCAGCTTTGATGCTGTTTATTCAGCTACTAGTGTGGTTCAGCCCGTTTAGAAAACGGGCGCTAGAGGATATGTTAGAGGAGCAGCGGGGCCGCGGCCTTCCCTCTCTCTGCGCTCGGCCGCGGGGTGCGCTGGGAACGCAAGTAAACAAACTCGCTCTCCCGTTGTGCCCCGCAGCTGAGCTCAGAGAGGGAGGGAAGGCTGCGGCCTCGCCGCTCCCCTCACGGGCTCCTCCATCGCTGCCCATGGAGGCTGGCCCCCTGAGGGCGAAGAGCTCAGGACGGGCAGAGGCCAGGGAAGGTGAGGCACGCTCAGCCCGGGCTGCTCCTGCTGCTGCTGTTGCCGCCGCCTCCTCCTCCTTCCTTCGCTAGAACAACGGAGGCTGGTGACGAAGGTGGCTCCGGGGGCGCCCATGGCTGTCGCGGGGCCAAAGCCGGGGGGGTGGCGGTGGGAGGGGACGGGGATCCTCTAGGTGCCCATGGAGGCCAGTGCTGGGAGCGGCCTGCTAGCACAGCCTCCGGCGCCGCATGAGAGTGTCCTGGGCGCGCGACCGAGATATTGTCTCTGCGTCCAATCCCTGTGTCCCCAGGACACATGCGCATTAGCACGAAAACGGGACACAGGGACTGGACGCAGGGACACTTGGACTTTATTATATAGGATTATTATTATTATTATTATTATTATTATTATTATTATGTTTAGGGAAGTTTTGAGTGTGTGACATTTTACCTCCGGCGCCGCATGAGAGTGTCCTGGGCGCGCGACCGAGATATTGTCTCTGCGTCCAATCCCTGTGTCCCCAGGACACATGCGCATTAGCGCGAAAACGGGACACAGGGACTGGACGCAGGGACACTTGGACTTTATTATATAGGATAACTGGTTTCCTACAGATGGGCAGCAGAAGAACCCAAAACAAAGACATGTTTGAACCTTTATACCTTAGGTTTTTGGGTGGTATCAGAATCCCCCACAACGGGCATGGAGCCCTGGCAGCTGAGGCATTTATCTACAATCAGGGGTCAGCAAACTTTTTCAGCAGGGGGCCGGTCCACTGTCCCTCACACTTTGCCCCACAAATAACCCAGAGATGCATTTTAAGCAAAAGGACGCATTCTACTCATGTGAAAGCACGCTGATTCCCGGACCATCCGCGGGCTGGATTTAGAAGGCGATTGGGCCGGATCCAGCGTCCGGGCCTTAGTTTGCCTACTCATGATCTACATGCACCTCCTATGTGTGTGCATTCTCTGTGTGTATGCTCTTTTTTTTTTTTACGACAGCTGGATGCACAGTGTGCAAATATTAATAAGATCAACACCATCTTTTTCCTTTTGTAAAAGCATTGAAAGGGGGTAACATGGGGTGTAGGGTGCGTCTCTATTTCCCCTTGTGCCAGGGCCTAAATCCAGCAGCCCCAGCCCCTCTGAGTAATCCAAAAGTCCGTAATCCTGTAACAGACAATAATCATTATGTTCTTGCAATGAATGGTCATGGTTGTTAATTCACAGATGTTGTCAGTCAGAAATGACTAGGGAAATGGGTGGAGAAGAAACTCATGGAACTCATTTGGTCAGCATTTTAAGTCTTTTTAGTGGCTGTTTTTATCCCATTATGTACCTCTATTCTATTGCATGCTCACTGGAAGGACAGTGAAGATCGTGAAGGACAGTGAAGATTGTGAAGCTGAGGCTCCAATACTTTGGCCACCTCATGAGAAGAGAAGACTCCCTGGAAAAGACCCTGATGCTGGGAAAGATGGAGGGCACAAGGAGAAGGGGACGACAGAGGACTAGATGGTTGGACAGTGTTCTCAAAGCTACGAACATGAGTCTGACCAAACTGCGGGAGGCAGTGGAAGACAGGAGTGCCTGGCGTGCTCTGGTCCATGGGGTCACAAAGAGTCGGACACGACTAAATGACTAAACAACAAATTCTATTGCATTTGAAATCATTTTAAAATTTGAAATTGTTTCAATCATTTTTTAATCATTTGTATATTATAAATTGCTTTGTATATGTTTTTATTGTTAGAATAACAGAACTGTAGAGTTGTAGGGGATCATCCCAAGGGTCCTCTAGTGCAACCTCTGTAGCACAGGAATCATACCTAAAGGATCCATCACATATGGCCACCCAACATCTACTTTAAAACATCCAGCGTAAAAGAACCCACTAACTTCTGAGGTAGTCAAACAGCTCTTACAGTCAGAAAGTTATTTCTAACGTTTAGCTGGAATTTTTATTTTGGGGGTTTTTTTCCTTGGCAATTTGAATCCATCTGTTCATGTTCTCCCCTCCGGAGCGGCAGAAAACTAGCTCGCTCCATCTTCCAAGAGACAGCCCTTTGGATATTTGACGATGGCTATCATATTGTAAGGATGTGTACAGAAACTAGGAGAGGATATATTAGTTAGATGCTATCCTTCCTTACTCACGTTTATGAGTTGAGCAGAGTACACCCCTTGCAGCAAAAATAAGGAAGCTGTTGATAAGCTAGTTTTAGCCTTTTGTTTAAGTAATCCAGGATGCTTTAACACAAACTTGATTTTCCTGGTATTTTCCCCTTTCTCCCTTTTAAAACAGTAATCATGCAAAACAGTCTTCTTATAAGTAAAGAAAAAAAATTACTCACTCAATTTCACAGTAGCAGTCTTGAGGCAGGCTTAAAATGTAGTTACAGACAAATAGTTTAGATTAGAATTGGAGTCTGGGCTGTGACTCAGAATCAGTACGCGGGCCAACATCCCTAGTCATGATGAGATGAGAGTATCAGGAATTTTATAAGAGTATCAGTATTTTATAAGGAATAGTTTATAAACAAAACTAAATACCTAATGAAATATATAGATTATTTTGAAGTGAACTTAAATCCACTGGTCACAGACTCACATGTGGACTGGAACACACACACACATATCAGTTGGACGATGCACATCTGAATTTTGTGTTGCAATTTCAGTTCAAGAGAAATATATTAATAAATTTATAAAAATGCATACTTTGGGTCAAGTGTTCACAGGATATAAAAATGTATTTGTGTGATTTGTGTGTGGGGTGAGTGGGTGCATTAAAAAGGGGGACAAAATGGTTCTTCATTTCGAACTCATATGGAACAGAAATATGCCGATCCATCCATTTTTAGCTAGGGATGTGGTTTAATGTTCCATTTTTTAATATGTAAATTCACTTTACCCTGTGTTGCACAGCTCACAAATTACAGTTTAACTAGGAATTTTTCTAAGATTTAATTTCAGAATTGGAGAGCTGCTGCCAGTCATTGTCAACAATGCTCAGCTAGATGGGCCTACAGTTTCACTTCTTATAAAGCAGCTTCTTATGTTTTCTGTTTGAAAGCTCTGGTTCTGGATGTAATAGAATACCTAGAAGTAAGAAATGAAAAACAGGCAGCATTGATGTTTATAGATGCTGAAAAAGCCTTTGATAATGTCTCTTGGGAATTTATGAAAAAAGTGCTGGAAGAAATAGGCTTTGGAGAAAACTTTAGGAAAGGGATTCAAGCAATATATTCGGATCAACAAGCAAAATTAATTGTATATCAGGTGGTAATAGATGAATGTAAGATACAGAAGGGAACAAGACAGGGATGTCCTTTATCACCTTTATTATTCATTTTTGTCCTAGAAGTGCTGGCGAGAAATATTAGGGCAGATGAAAATATCAGAGAAATCATGGTAGGGAAAAAGACATATAAATTAAAAGCATATGCTGATGACCTTGCAATTAAAGTGGAAGATCCTAAGAACTCTCTTCCTAAAGTCTTAGAAAAAATACAGGAATTTGGGCAAGTGTCAGGCTTCAAATTAAATAAAAAACAAGACAAAGCTGTTAGTAAATTTTTTTATCAGAAATTACATCAGAGTATAGAAATAGAGATTCATAAAAAGTCAAATACTTAGGAATCTGACTTACAACCAGGAATATTAATATCTTTAAAGACAATTATGAAAAAAATTGGAATGAAATAAAAAGGAATTTAGAAATATGGGGAAGAATGAACCTATCATTATTAGGGAGAATTGCAGCAATTGAGATGAACACATTGCCTAAAATGTTATTTTTGTTTCAGTGAGTGCCAGTAATAAGTAATATGTTTCAAAAAATGGCAAAAAGATATTTCAATATTTATATGGAAAGGGAAGAAGCCAATAATAAAATACAAATCACGTACAGACGTCAGAGACTTTGCCCTTCCGGATCTTAAACTATACTATGAAGCTGCTTGTGTCACTTGCATCTGGGACTGGATCAAATTAGACAATATGGATATGTTAGATCTTGAAGGACATGATAACAGATTTGGATGGCATGTGTATTTGTGGTATATTAAAGGGAAAGTATATAAAGGATTTTATAACCATATAATTAGGAGATCACTTTTAAAAGTTTGGGAAAGATATAAAGATTTATTGGAACAAAAAACTCTGTGGTGGTTGTCACCAATGGAAACAACATCAATAAAATAAATAAATATACTTTATCCAGATTTCAAAGAGAAATTATAGATGATAACATTAAAGCATTGAAGAAGATGTACAGTTTGCTGTTAGAGTGGGAAACCAAAGTCGAAGAGGTTAAATGTGTAATGATTAAATGGGCACAAGATTTAGGGCATAATATACAAATGGAAGATTGGGGAAAATTATGGGGAAAGAATTTAAAATTTACTGATTGTATAATTTTTAAAGAAAATCATATGAAAATGATGTATCAATGGTATATTACTCCAGTTAAATTGGCAAAAATGTATAGAAGAAGTTCCAATAAGTGTTGGAAGTATAAAGAGAAAGAAGGCATGTTTTCTCACATGTGGTGTAACTGTAAAGTAACCAAAAGTTATTGATTTATAATGATTTATAATGAAATGGGGGAAAAATGTTTAGGACAACCTTTGTTAAAAGACCAGAAGCTTTTTTGCAAGACCTACCAAAAGAGTAGAAGAAACTACCATATTTATGTATGCTACATAATTATTTATGTATGTGGCTAGGATATTACTAGCCCAAAAATGGAAATATGGCAAGATACCAACGAAAGAAGACTGGCAAGTAAAACTGATGGAATATGCTGAAATGGTGAAGCTCACTGGGAAAATTAGAGACAAAGACAATAGACTTCAAAAAGGACTGGGAACCGTTTATGATGTTCTTACAGAAATACTGTAAAGAAGTGGACTCACTAGCAGGGTTCGAGTAAACACTTACAATTAAGAAAATAAGTATAAAAGCTAAGTTGCAATAATGGGGATAATAATGATGCGTGAGATGTAATTTTGAAAAATATGGTATAAAAAGGATAGGAATGCAACAATATTTAGTTAAAAGATTACAAAATCAAGGTAGAAAAAAATAGGCAGGAGAAGTAAATATTTAAAGAACCAGAAGAGGAATCATAGAATCATAGAATCATAGAGTTGGAAGAGACCACAAGGGCCATCCAGTCCAACCCCCTGCCAAGCAGGAAACACCATCAAAGCATTCTTGACATATGGCTGTCAAGCCTCTGCTTAAAGACCTCATTGAGGGAAGTCATGGGAGGGGAGGGGGAGATTGGGATTTAAATATCAATATCACATTAAATGTGATAATGATGATTGTGTTGAATATAAAATTGTAAAATTTAATAAAAATTATTATAAAAAGAAAGAAAGAAAGCGCTGATTCTTATTTTTTGGCAAACCATTGTTTGTCATTTTGTCTGAATGCTGAAAACCATGGTTTTGTCCCCCCCCAATTATTTTTTATTAATTTTCACATAATTTTATTAATTTTCACATAATTTTGGTAAACCAACGCCTTTGTAATCAAATCAGCATTTCAGACAATGGAAGTGACTTGCTTGGGAGGAAATGATCCCCCGCCTCTCAATGAAGTACTGTATCTAAACAGAGGCTGAACAGCCATTTATTATGGATGCTGTAGCTGCAAGATTCCTGTTCTAACTGGGGAGTTGGAGTAAATGATCCCCAAGTTTCCTTCTTCTGACTCTATAAAAGTCTATGATAGTTTGCCGGATCCAGACTACGTCGCAAACTAGGTTGATTAGGAGACACTTCTTATCCCATCCCTTTATGCACAAAAGATGGGGGTCACTCACCATCCTCAAGCATAAATCATGTTTTAGAGCAAAGTCTTTGGGTAAGTGCCAAAGTCACAGTGCCAAAGCTTAGTGATAAGAGCATCTGCTTTGCATGCAGAAGGCCTCTGGATCAGACCTGCCATCTCTAGGTAGGGTTGAGAGAGACCCCTATCTGAAACCCCCGAGAGCCACTGCCAGTAAGTGCAGACAATGATCTATTCTAGATGGATTGGCTCAAAATAAGGCAACTTCCTATACTCTGACCTGGCTTGAGTTTTTACAGGAGTCCTCAATAATATTTCCAGAAGCAAACTTAATGGTCCTTGCTTTTGAAACATGGAGCGGCTGCTGCATGCAGAAGGTCAAGGTGTCAGAAGCTAAGACAGGAGGGGGGAGAGAAGAAATGTCAGGGCTGATTTTATTGTTTTTATGATGCTACTTAGACCCAATAAAAAAGTGTCATTTTTAGTTATAAACAATTGGACGGCTGTCCAGTAGATTGCAATGGCCTCATTGAAATGTGAAGCTCCCCGCCGAGTTGCATTTCTAGCTGGTATTTTAGCTTGCTGATGGGTCTAAAGACCTCATTGGGAATCCTCTGGCAGAATTCTCAGGGAGCACCTTATGCGAGGAGGCAGCAAATACGCTCCAAGAGGCTTGCAGGAAAAACTACATGAAAGGGAAATGGATAGGGATGGAGGAGGAAATAAGCAGACAGTTCTTAGAAACAAGTTTATTTAGTGAATTTAGTGAACTCATCCTGTTCCCCTTTTCTGGCATGCAAGTGGGGGAGGAGACCAGCTCCTGTTCCCATTTCTTGTGTGCCTTCTCTGCCCAATCAGGGAAAAAGAGTTCTCTGATTACATTCCTTGAAGTACACAAAGACCTTCAGCTCTGGGGTAGTGCCTCCATTCTACAAAGTTATGGCAAGGCCACCCTTGGAATATTGTACATAGTTCTGGTCACCTTATCTCAAAATGGATATTGTAAAGCTTCCCCCCTCACATGTTTCTGAATTTTGCAGTAAAATCATGTGTACAAAAATGCATATACTGGGTTAAAGTCTGCCTATAAATGTATATATTAGTGAAAATGACATAAAAATGCATCATATTATGAATAGTGCTTTGCAAAAATGTGATTTGCCTATCCATAGTAGTGCTGGCCACCAGCTTGGATGGCTTGAAAAGGGGGTTAGACAAATTAATAAAGGATGAAGCTATCAGTGACTGCTAGTCATGATGGCTATATCCTCTCTATACTGCAAGAGGTCTCTGAATATCATTTGCTAGGAATTATATGTGCAGAGGGAACACAGGTGGTAGAATCATAGAATCATAGAATCATAGAGTTGGAAGAGACCATAAGGGCCATCCAGTCCAACCCCCTGCCAAGCAGGAAACACCATCAAAGCATTCTTGACATATGGCTGTCAAGCCTCTGCTTAAAGACCTCCAAAGAAGGAGACTCCATCACACTCCTTGGCAGCAAATTCCACTGCTAAACAGCTCTTACTGTCAGGAAGTTCTTCCTAATGTTTAGGTGGAATTTTCTTTCTTGAAGTTTGAATCCATTGCTCCGTGTCCACTTCTCTGGAGCAGCAGAAAACAATCTTTCTCCCTCCTCCATATGACATCCTTTCATATATTTGAACATGGCTATCATATCACCCCTTAACCTTCTCTTCTCCAGGCTAAACATACCCAGCTCCCTAAGCCGTTCCTCATAAGGCAGCGTTTCCAGGCCTTTGACCATTTTGGTTGCCCTCTTCTGGACACGTTCCAGCTTGTCAGTATCCTTCTTGAACTGTATCCTTCTTGAACCACGGAGCCTAGGGCTTACCAATCAGAAGGTCGGTGGCTCGAATCCCTGTGACAGGGTGAGCTCCCGTTGCTTGGTCCCAGCTCCTGCCAACCTAGCAGTTCAAAAGCACGTCAAAAAGCAAGTAGATTAATAGGCACCGCTCTGGTGGGAAGGTAAACGGTGTTTCCGTGCACTGCTCTGGTTCGCCAGAAGTGGCTTAGTCATGCTGGCAACATGACCCGGAAAGTGTACGCCGGCTCCCTCTGCCAATAACACGAGATGAGCGCCGCAACCCCAGAGTCATCCGCGACTGGACCTAATGGTCAGGGGTCCCTTTACCTTTTATATGTGCAGAGAGTACTGTCGCACTCATGACCTGCTTCCAGGATTCCTATTGGGGCATCTGGTTGGCCATGGAGAGAACAGAATGTTGGACTAGATGTGCCTTTGGCCAGATCCAGCAATATACTCTGCTTATGTTCCTCTCTTCTTACAAAGGAAGATTCTCTGTGTGGGGAGGCATGTCCCCACCCCCCAACCCGTGATCCTTCTGTGTGCTGCTGCTGCAGCCAGAAGTAAACTGAACTTAACCCAAACTTCTTCTTCTTTTTTGTTAAAGCATTCTGGTCTCTTCTGTTTCTCCAGGGATTTTGGGGGCTGCGTGACAATATTCCTCCCCATTGAGGAAGATTGATTTCTTGTCACATAAGTTCAGCAGTTAAGAAAAAAGGTGCTTGTCCTGTTTCCCACACCTGTCACATTGACTTCTATAATGAACCCGTTACACAGACCTCGGAAACGGATGGAAACCTCTTTTGACAGCACTTGTCAAATGAATAGGCAGGAAGGTGAGGACAATGTATTCAATGCGGTGAACTTTCAGCGCTTTTGTGGACACTGACAGGGGACTCAGGCTCAGTCATCAGATTGGGGCAATGGATTGGGGTGGCATGGGGTGGAGAGGAAGGAAGGAAGATATGGAATATATTTGTTATTTATTTCTATCAGTCCCATTCAGAAATCTGTCTTCCCAACTTCTAAAAAGTTTTCCTCCTATGAAAGAGGCCTTCCATTTTCCTGCATCGGTCACAAGCAAGCTCTAGGACAGGCATCCCCAAACTGTGGCCCTCCAGATGTTTTGGCCTACAACTCCCATGATCCCTAGCTAAGAGGACCAGTGGTCAGGGATGATGGGAATTGTAGTCCAAAACATCTGGAGGGCTGAAGTTTGGGGGTGTCTGCTCTAGGATATGATTTGGGTGGTTGCCAGAAGGTGGCAGAAAGTGTGTGTGTTGTTCTAACTAAGCATTTATCCCACCCCCTATGTCCTTGAGAGCTGCACCCACTTCCTGAGCCAACAAAGGACCATGAGAAGAGTTACCTCATTACATCTTCCTCTCACCCTGCCCCCTGCTGCTGTTAGTGGGGTGCAACTTCCACTCTAGACTGGAGGTGAACTGCTATGCACATACTGTTACAAGAAGCCTCATTTGGTTTATTCCTGGAAAGGAGGTACTGGACTCACACGTACAATAGGGGTTGGCAGGCCACCAGGCTTTTTAACCTAGTTTCACCTCAACTTCTTCCTCTTTCTTCTGTCTTAGGCTTGGCACGTACACCTTCACAAATGCTGCACAGCAGGACCAGGGTGCACAGTTCAGGTTCACATACCCAAAGTTATGTGGATTCACATACCTGAAGTTAGCAGGGAGGGAGAATCTACTTCTAATCCTTTGCTGTATACCTAGGAGAGAAGAGGGAAAGGATTTAACCTTCCTCATCACTTAACCTCACCTGACCAGAATCCTGCAATTCAGTTAATTTTTTAATAGGTTGCAGATCTTCTAAATTGTTATATTTACTAAATATAAGCATTTATGCTGCATAAGTTGGGGCAGATGTTTTGGCAATGCTGGTTTTCTACCTGTGCTTGTTTTATTGGTGGGCTTGCTTTGAATGTTGTTGCTGTTGTTCATTTTATTTCTACACCACTTTATATTCGGGGGGGGGGGGAGAATCTCGAAGCACTTTACAACTTACATTAAAACATCAAATGAAGCAATCTATAATAAAACATTACTAAAGTACATATTCAAAGTAATTAACAGGGAACTATATTACCGGTATTATTTTAAAAAGATTTTGAAACATTACAAAGAAGGTCAGCTACAGAATGCACATTTAATGCAGCAAGGTTAACGAAAATTATCTTAAACATTTCAAAAGAAATAATTACTACAGGAAGTCAAATATAAAATGCACATTTGAAACAAGATAATTAGTAAGAGAATAAAACAGTATCATATGCATATATTAACTTAATTATTCTCATTGAAAGACGGGAGGTAAATGTGAAAGTAAACAAATGTAAGGGATATAAAATTTAATTTAGTTGCCATGGTAATGTGTCACACAGGTTACAAGCTCATGATTTGTACATGAACATAAAAATAACCCTGCTGAATCAGGCAACAGGCCCATCTAGTCTAGTATCCCAGTGGCCAATCAGATGTCTCTGGGAAACTCACAAGCAGAGCATGAACTCAATGGCTTTTCCACAACTTTTATGTCTTTCTTACAACTGACTGGTAAGAGAGACATAGACTGCCTCTTAACATGGCAATCCCACCTAGCAATCGTTCCCACCCTTTCTGATGTTGGGGCTCTGAGTGTCTTCCTCTTTCCCTGGCCAGGAGATGGAAGGAGAAATGAATGAAAAGGCGGAGAAAGATTTGAGTTTTGTTGAGGTTGCAGTTGGGAACCTGGGACTCTAGGTGACAAAGTGAGAAGCTGTGATGGCTTAAGCGTTTTGGTGAAGGTCCTGGCAGTTTCACGGTAATTGGAGAATATGTGAGTGACTTTAACAATTACGGCTTCTCTCAGTTTCTCATTTTTCCAGTCTTAAATTCAGACCTCCATATTTCTGCATCAGTTTGTGAAATTTTATATGTGAAAATGTATCAGCATTTCAGCGTAATTTCCCCCGCTCTGCACATTTGTATGTGTGCAACCTTTCCAATACACACATTGCTACAATACCATTTTCTCTAATATGCTGGATTTTGCATGCTAATATTGTTTATTTATTTAATTTTCACACCACCCTTCATCTGAAGTTCACAAGGTTACTCACAACAGAAAAATACAAAATGAGAGCACAGCATACAACACAACATTAGAAACCTAAAACAAAAAGCAAACCAATAGCCCACTTATCTCCATCTCCCCACACCCTGCGCTCTCTATGCACATGCACACAAATTTCCTTGAACATTTTAAGGATTTTTTTTTTAAAAAATAGCATTTCTGTGCAAATTTCTCCTAATATCCACATTTGTATGCAATTTTGCCTAGTATACACTTTTTTCTTTTTTTCTTTGCAAAGTAATCACCCCATATAATGCATCTTGCATATCATATTCACTAATATATCTATTTATATGCAGACATTCCCTTAGTACCAGTATATGCATTTTTGTATACATTACCTGGCTGGAGAACTGCATGGCAAAATTCAGTGAGTTTTGAAAGAGGTCTTTGTTTAGTATGTAGTTTGTTCCTGAAAGGAAACCATAACTTTGGTATAGAACTAACACATAAAGGCCAAAGTGGATTTTGGTTCTCTTTTAAAGAGTCTTGAATATGTATTTTTTTTCTTTCCCTCTGTAGAAAACCTCCAAAGGTTCTTAAGAGTGAGGGCTTGGTTGGGTAAATTATGAATATCTTTCCGCAGAACATTTGGGAACAGCAGCTTTGCTGATTTATATCTGCCATTATGTTACCACTATTCTTTTTTAAAATCATCATCATCAAACAACTACAGTGGTACCTCTACTTACGAATTTAATGCGTTCCAAACACACATTTGTAAGTAGAAAAAATCTGTAAGTCGAATCCCATAGGAATGCATTGGGAGAAAAAATCCGTAAGTCGAAGCAACCCTATCTAAAAATTCGTAAGTAGAAAAAATCCTATCTAAACCGCATCCAAGATGGCGGACGGAGCTCCATTCGTAAGTAGAAACATTCGTAAGTAATTCGTAAGTAGAGGTACCACTGTACTTTGTATTGTTTCCCTTTTGCCTTCTTGGTTAGCTCTGCCAAGATTTACATTGTAAAATTTAAACAGCTCTGGAACATCAATAAAGAGGTGTTACCCTCCCCCACCCCACCGTGCTGCTGTTTTTAAATTAAGGGCAGTGAAGAGGGGAGCCTGAAGGAGCTGACCTTGAAAGTGATGTTAAGAGGACAAGAAAACGACAGGTGATTGGTAAATTTGGCTGGACTTGCTGTGTGGCAATTTGAAGAGACCTAGTCCCGCTCAAAAGAACAAAATCTATATAGAGCCTGGTCAAAGCTTTCAACTGTGCAAGGTTGAAATCATGCAAGTTAATTGCATGTAAGATGTGATTGTACTGTACAGTGGAAACTTTGAGGGCCAGCCAAGGAAGCTGAATCCTGATAAGACAGAGGTGTTGTGTCCAAGAGGTAGGGAAACAGCCTGTTCTGAATGAAGTTGCACTCCCCTGGAAGGAGCAGGTTTCTAGCCTGGGAGTACTCCTAGATCCTACATTGTCACTGGCAGCTCAGGTGACCTCAGTGGTTAGGAGTGTCCATTTCCATATATGGCTGGTTCACCAGCTATGACCCATTTTGAATAGTGATAACTTGGTGATGGTACTCCATGCTCTGCTAACTGGATTACTGCAATACAACTCTACATGGGGATGCCTTTGAATAAGACTCAGAATTTTCAACTGGTCCAAAATGCAGCAGCCAGATTGTTTGCTGGGGATCCATTTAGAATCCATTTTAAAACAGCCGTACTGATCACCAGCTCATTTCCACACCCAATTCAAAGCGCTCCCAAGACAACCGAGGCACCAAAGATGCCTCCTTCCATACAGACCCTCTCAAGTTAAGATCAGTAGAGGGGACCCTCTTGTGAGTTCTACCACTCATAGAATTTGGGAGGGTGATGGTCCAGGAAGGGATATTCTGGGAACTGTAGGTGCTGCGAACTGTAGCTCTGAAAGGTCAGCCCCTTTAACAAACTGAAGTTCCTGCGTTTCTCCATGACTGCTAAAGTGGTATAATAGTGGTTGAAATGTATGGTGTGGATTGGACATATGTCACAAAATTTGGAGAAAGATCTGAAGGTTAATTACCTTCTGATTTGCACATTAATCTAATTAATCATAGTGGGATGCTGTGATCACTGTGATTCTACTTTATGATGAATACTTAAAAAAAATATTGCTTGGCCCTTGGACCCGCAAACTGGCTATAGGTTTTATCTGTTCCTCTGAATTTTATGATTTGTTTTCCAACTGCTGGTTTTGCCTGCTTTTCTTTATTTGACCGAATCAGGTAATTGGTTCATCTCGCCTAGTATCGTCTACACTGGCTGGTGATGACTCTGCAGGATTTTAAACAGGGGACATTACCAGGAAGATGTCAAGGATTGAACCTGGACCTTTCTGCATGCAAAGAAAACGCTCCACCACTGAGTTATGGCTTTTTCTACCTCTGTATCAGCTGTTCCTGCGTAAGGGTGCAGGTGGAATGCATTTTATATGGATTTATGCATGTAATTTGGCAGTTCTGAGTCTGTACTGGACTGTATCTTGCACTGAGCACCTTGCTCATGACTGAATTGCTTGCCCATTCTCACTTCTTCTTTTTTAAAGGCTTAATAATGATATTCAAAATTATATGCCAGGAATACATATCATGCTTATAATGTATGAAATGAGTAAAGCCCCATATTTCTGCAACATGATTTTATAAGAATTAACCTAAGTGTTTTTATACAGCTTTATGCATTGTTTTATGAACCTGTTTATGTCCTGGTTATTTTAGGAAACCTGGAGTGCACTATACATACAATAATACATGCAATATTATATGCACAGAAATGTGTATGACATTACACATAATACATGAGAGCCATTAGCAGTTTTAGAGACACCTGGTAAAAAGCAACAAAAATAAATAAGAAACGATGTGCTTTATGCTTCCCACGAAGCACCCAAAAGTGATTTATAATGAATATATAAAACAGTTATATAAAAACTGTTAAAACAATTGCATATTTAAAAAGTTTAAAACAAAACCAGCACATCAATCAATTAATAAATCATCCTGGATGCATCCCTACTTTCCCCAGTTGCTACTTGATATCACATATTTATCTCTAATTCACATTTCATTCCTTATATTCAATTTACAAATTAATTTTTCCTTACTCCTTATCCACCAGCTGTTGATTTATCAATTCCTGCTCGTATATTTACATAACAATATCATATTCCCTTAGAAAACAAGAGATTATACATACCCCTGCCTATCCACTTTAAATCATGGATTATTATTTCTATATTAATTTTTCTTTCTTTTCATCTTGCATGTGCTGCCATCTATATCTATCATCTCCATCTTTAACTTTTCAGTAGTTGCCCATCTTCACTTTTCCAGTCCACACTCTTCACAGACAGTGTCCACCTCCTGTCTAGCTCCGTATTATTTTGCAATCAGTGTTGTCTCCACAGCATTTGCACTCTATTATCTGTTGTAATAGATTGAGGGCACAAGGAGAAGGGGACGACAGAGGATGAGATGGTTGGACAGTGTTCTCGAAGCTACGAACATGAGTTTGACCAAACTGCGGGAGGCAGTGCAAGACAGGAGTGCCTGACGTGCTATGGTCCATGGGGTCACGAAGAGTCGGACACAACTAAACGACTAAACATCAACAACAACAATCTGTTGTAAGGTTCTTTCTCAAGGACAACCATCTGGCATTAACTCTAAACGAGAAGGACTCTCTTTGTGCATTCTAACAAACAATGTTGCAGAGACCAGCCCACAAAGTCCATTGGTGAGGAAGACCATAATTCCTCAAAGACTTCTATTTAAAAGGAGGAGGAGGAGAGGAGTTTGAGGAGGAGGAGGAGGAGGAGGAGGAGGAGGAGGAGGAGGAGGAGGAGTTTGGATTTGATATCTTGCTTTATCACTACCCGAAGGAGTCTCAAAGCAGCTAACATTCTCCTTTCCCTTCCTCTCCCACAACAAACACTCTGTGAGGTGAGTGGGGCTGAGAGACTTCAGAGAAGTGTGACTAGCCCAAGGTCACCCAGCAGCTGCATGTGGAGGAGCGGAGATGCGAACCCGGTTCACCAGATTACGAGTCTACTGCTCTTAATCACTACACCACACTGTAAATGCATTTGATAATACTTCAGGGTGCTCCCTCCTTTCAAGACTATTTCCAGCACAAGAGATTTGACAGGACTTTCCCCCTTGGAAACAAATGCTTGCATAATTTCCCCTTCCCTTTTCTCAGATTCAAAGCCCGCGAGGTAAACCTGGAAATGTGACTAAGTACCCAGCTTGGCAATCACTTTGTTTTCTTTGGATTCCAAAGCCTTTAATTTCCCTTCCATCCATATTAAACATCTGGAAGTGAACAGTTTCTGTTTGGTCAGAGAAAAATTGCAGATACAACCTGGTTGGTCTTCTTCTCAGAAAATGATATGGAGTTGGGATTACGGAATGACAGGGTGGGTAGAAAGCAGGAAATTGAGCTGGGACTAGGATGCATAACAGCACTGCAGACACAGAGAGGAATGGGGAATGGTTACAAGATATTCAGCAGAGCATCCTTCTCTACCCTGGTGCCCTAACATGCTGAGATGAAGTGCAGCTCCCACAGGTCATAGTTAAACAATGGCA